>NC_041391.1:695408313-695454136 GCF_002162155.2 Triticum dicoccoides | reverse complement strand
TCTCGCTTTCTCTCACTCTCCCGATGAGAAATCTGTTGTTTTCCCCTGTGACATTTTTCAGAGGTATGCATGTGTAGTTATTGATGTTTTCTTTCCCTATATTGTTATAGTGGGGTGTTTATTTGCAATCCGGGTCGCCGCCGGTACGAAAGGAAAACGGATCTTACGCTATAATATATAAGTTTGCTCCCAAAATGATATGTTAAAAATATTTAACAGGTAAAATTAACATCATATTTAGATTCCACATATTTTTCTAATAAAATTTCATATATAATATGTCAAAATCGAAGTTACGATTTAAAAGATACGGATAATTTAGAAAATCATTTATTTGACTTAAATATATTCCAAAATAATATTTAAAAATACTTAACATGTGATAATAATCTCAGATTCATATTCTACATATTTTTCTAATCAAATTTCATATATAACATGTTCAAATCGGAGTTACGGTTTAAAAGATATGGATGATCCGCGGATGAATTACCTAAACATCAGGGGGGGTATCGAAAAATGTAAAATAACGGTTCCGGTGTGACTTAAATCCGGACTGCGGTTGATTTCAACAAAACATAGGGACTTTTATGTAAAATATGAAAAAAACGATTTATTTTAACTTAAAACAGGATTGCGGGTTGAATTCTCGAAAATAGAGGGACTTTTCTGAAAAATTCCATGACAAACGAAAGAAACCCAATTTGCATCGGGTATAAAATAAATCTAAGAGTTCATATGGTATTCAAGTGTTTACCTATCATGGTGAATAATAAGATTTTACAGTTAAATTGGTTGTGATACTCATAAGGATCCACCTTATGAAGATCTCATTGTATTCGAAAAGCTCGTAATCTTTTTCTCTACTAATAAAACCTACTTCTTCAACTCGCTCGAAAGAAATTGAATTATGTGTAATAAGTTGTTGTTATTCTACAATCCTGTATAAAAATAATTATGAAAATCTAACCATCTATCCATCAGCGGCTACTCCTTCGTTGCGAAAGTAATTATGTATCATTCGCATAGCTGTAACGGTTTCAAATAGATCATATATTAACTCCTATATCTTGGAATCCCTATTAACATTAATTCATAATTTTGCTTTCCCACTTCAAAAATATGATGAGCAAAAAGTAAAGAATTTACAATGCTTGTCACTCTTTTGTTGACACGTTGCTGCCAACAGTAGGAGCACACCCTTCACGCCAACATGACCACTTCCCTGGACATTATCATCGGGCCTCGATGAGATCAGGTTAGGGTACGCAGAACTGTGGGACAGATGGTACAACAGAGGGTAGTGCCCCCCTCCCAACTGTCGTGCGAGGGCAAAACATGGTGTGAGCAAGATGCACCTTTGTCACCCTATCTCGATTCTTCATCCCTCGCTCTATTCTGCCTATCTTACCGATGATATCAATGACATCTAGAGTTGAGGAATATCTTGATGGTTAGCAAGTACCGGCTTGCTTCAAATATCTTCTCTATTAAGAAATATTTCTTTTCAATATTTTACTCACTTTTAATTATTGTACTCCATCCGTCTTAAAATAACTGTCTCGTTGTATTAACTATAGTATTCCCTCCGTTCCTAAATATAAGTCTTTTTGGAGATTTTAATATGAACTACATACCGAGCAAAACGTGTGAAACTACATTCTAAAATATGTCTATAAGCATCCGTATGTAGTCCATATTAAAAGTTCTAAAAAGACTTATATTTAAACATGGAGGGAGTACAAAATTGTGTATAAAATTGTAATGAGAGACTTATTTTAGGACAGAGGGAATATCTGATATATAATACTAACAACAAACAACATCAAGTTCTCGCAAAAAAAAAACATCAAGTAATAATCGGTGCTCTTCCTGAAAATAGAAATCGGTGCTAGCACGTGTGCGTCCAGTAGCTTCTAGCCGGTACAAGACATTGGTGCCGCCTCGCGTGCTAGCAGAGGAGAGCACCGACCGCCCACTGCGTGCCTTGTCTCATCGCCATTCCTCTCCTTCTCTTATCCAAATCGCCATTCCTCCTCATCCTAACCCAGCTCTGATGCTCTTCCTCTTCTCCGTCCAACCCAGCCAGAATAGCGACACGTGCGCGGGGCCACGGTGGCTAGCCAGGAAGCACCCCCTAATCAGCGAGGAACCCAGAGGACGTCGTGGCTGGCGCCTTGGAGCTGCTCTGCCGTCGGCCGGATCTGGCCGTCGGCCTGATCTGGCCGTCCGCCGCAGTCGCCGGCCCCGTGCTCCGGATCAGGCCAGCAGCCTCGCCTCCGACCTGATTCGAACTGCACAGCCTTCGCCACCTGCGCCATGCCCCAGAGGTTCGGCTGATCCCGCGTCGCTCATTCTCCCTTCTTTCTCTGCTCGCGGCTCGCGTTGACTGCGAGAGGCCATAGGCCTCGTCCAGCCGCATCCTCTCACTGCCTTGCTCCTCCACCACCACTCCTCCCCTTCTTCCCCCCTTCCTGCTAGCCAGGGCACTCTCCCTCTCCCGCCTCCCTTCGCCGCAGGACTCCATGAGGAGTGCGCGGATGCGGGTGTCTTGGCCAGCAGCAACAGCTGCGGCAGTTCCGCGTCGGGAGAAGCCTCGCACTGAGCGATGTGGAGGACGATGACCTGCTGCTTCCTCAGTCGCGCGTCCTCCTCCGCGTCATGGGTGAGCCCTCCCCTTCTTCCTCCATCTCTCTTCTCTCTCATGCTTCTTTTCTCTAAGAGCTCTCTCTGTCTTCTATTTTGCTTCAGAGAGACGACCATGTGGCCGGCCGATGCCCGAGCGTCGCCGGCCAAGGACCCGCCGGCATCTAGACCCCCACCACACCATTCCCATCTCGCCTAGACCTGCACAAGTCCCATCCAGTGCTCGCGCCATTCTTCGGCCCCCGACCCACAGCTCTGCAGCCCGATCTCTGCAGCCGCCTCGCGTCCAAAGCAGAGGAGAGGAGCTCCCTGCGACGAGCCTCTCCAGCGCCCAACAAACTAGCAGGCCGTCCCAGCCTCCTTCTCGCTTCGGCATGAACTCACGGCTGTCGCGACGGCTCGCCGCATTCCTGGCCTCGGGTGGCGCGGACGCCCGCTGCGACGCATCACCCCTTCCTTGGCTCCTGCGGCATGGATGCCAATGGCAAGCGGCAGCGCTTGCCGGGCGGTGGAGAACGCAAATGGATAAGCGGTGCAGGGGTGTTTTTTGCAAAAACGAAGCGTTTTCTCGGATACCCACTTAAAATAGGACTGTGGGTTGAATTCTCAGAAACTGAGGGACTTTTCTGGAAAAGTGCCGACGACGGATGACAGAAACCTAATTTTCTTTATTATATATATATATATATATATATATATATATATATATATATATATATATATATATATATATATATATATATATATATATAGGAAGGCACATCAGGCCATGTCACGCTAGCTATGTTTTGCTTTAGGAAATTCGGACGCCATTTTTCTTTGTGCACAAAGTCCCATGTTAGTTTTTTTATGTTTCGGAATATTTAGATATTTTGACATTTAAGAACGTGTTTAAAATGTACTGATACACATCTATATATAGGAATGCATCAACCCGGGGCACACACGTACGTAGAAAGACATCAACCCAGCTGAACTTTACCCCTACTGAGGATGGGCGTGATTAGCGGACGACCTAGAGGGGCGACAGAGAGGCGATGGGCGACGGTGAGATCGGCTGAGGCCGTAGTCTATGATCGGGATACCGGCAGTGAGGGAAAGATCGTCCGCCGAGGATGTAGCCAGGGTGGAAGTGAAGATCTGGTGGGGGCAAGCGTTGCATGGACCAGAATCCGGGAGTTGATTCGGTTCTCTTCAACGAAAAGGAAGGTGTGACTGGAAAATCAGGAAGTGGCGAGCCGAGAGGATCCGAATCTGGGGATTGAGAGAATCAAGGAGAAGTTCAAGCGGTTGAGGGAGGATGTGAGGATCAGAATTCAGGAAAGGAATCAGACACCTAGGGTTCTTTCCCTAGACAAACCAGATCATGTTGACCCGCCTGATAAAGGAGGAGGCGACCGGATCCCATGTTTACGTAGATCATCTGCAACCCTGGGTGGAAGAAATCAAACGAGATCACCTCAATTGGCAGAATCAAAGGAATCGGCTTGCCGGAGGGCTATAAAGATCCATAGCGAGACGGGTTGCAGATCTCACCTCGTAGAACTCCTGTCCACTGTCAAGACACACACCAGCATGGCTAACCAGGGGAAGGGAAAGGACAAGATGTCGGCGAGCCAGGAAGAAGAGATCGCCTCGTGCGGCAAGCTGGAGCGGGTGGGCGGGCTAAGGGAGCACGGCGGTCCCTCACATGGCCGTGGCGCACCTGCCCAGACCCCAGTCTGGCAGGGAGGACCAGCCGTGCAGGGAGCAAGGTACGACGGTTCCAGTGAGGCTGTCGCTCCTGTCTTCCCTGTCAGAGTGGAGGATATGCCTCAGAATGTGGTATCTCTGAATTTGTCCAAGGAAAGGGCGGCCATGCGCTCACGCTGGCTCGCCGTTGGACTGTTCTTCTCGGTGCAGCTATTCAGCGTCAGCGGCCTCTTCCAGGAGCTGCGAAACAAGTGGTGGCTGTGGGGATGACTCAACTACTCGCCACAGAAGAACAACTGGTTCCTCCTTGAGTTCGAGCGGGAAGGCGATCGGCATTTCATCCTCAACAACGGGCCTTGGACACATCGGGGCGACCCGTTCTTAATGGTGGCGGTGGACGGAAGTGCCAGGCCGGGTGACGTGGAGGTCGCCCACATGCCGATCTGGGCTCGCATTTTTGATGCCCCCCCCCCCGATCATGTTCTTCGACCATGTGGCTCGTATGATTGGTGCTGAGCTTGGTGAAGTTCTTGAGGTTGATTCGAACAGCGAAGGGAGGATTTGTGGAGAGTCCATTAGGGTTCGGGTTAAACATGATGTTGATGAGCCGCTCCGTAGCCAGCTAGAATTTCATGATCATGCCGAGAACGTACTTCCTCAATGTAAAGTACGAGAGACTCCCCCGTTTCTGCTGTTTTTGTGGGTATCTTGGGCATGGCCAACGCGAATGTAAGCTATCCGCAGATCTCCAAAAGATGAGATTCTCGGCTGCGCTGCGTGCCTCCCCGTTCAAAAGGAGTAGTACTAGAGGTGGTTTTGTGGTGCCTGAAGGCAGTAGCGCTAGGAGGTTTCTCATCTTCGAGTCAGATACACCCGAGAAAGAGAGAAGAGATCCGGTGGGACTGCCGGCTGCGAGATACAGGGATGTACCAAGTGAGATCATCAACAACCCATTTGTACATGCAGCGATTGATGCAGTCTGCGCCATCAAGATTGGTCCGGCCAGCAAAGGTGAGGGACCTCAGAAGAATAAGGAACCGGTCACTAGCACAACTCAAGGTATGATGGAGGGTACAGGGGATGGGGTTGACAGCAACAAAGCCATATCTTTGTACAACCCTGATGATGGAGACAAGAGAACCAAGGAACAGAGCTCGGAGGTCCCTCCTGGTTTTGAGCCCATTAACATACATGGGCAGAAACCCGGGGTTGATCAGGTGCCAGGTATTGCAGGAAAGGTGATCCCAATGAGCACCAAAGCAGTGACAAAACCGGACTGCTACAAATCCAAGACAGAGGCCCAGGAGAAGTTTATCATCTCGGCACCTGAAGATGGTAGCGGGCTGGGAATGCAAGAGGAGAACGCAGGCCAAAAGAATGGTGAGCGGCCAGCAAAGAAGAGGACTCCTGCTAGAGGGGGGTCGATGCAAGCCAGCACACATGATGCAGCAATGGGGGAAGAACCAGGGGACAAGGTAACTGTTCTGGGTAAGAGAGGTGTCCGGGAGAACGTTTGAGGAAAAACAAACAGGGAAGGTGAGAAGGAAACTGGAGGAGAGCAGAAGAAGAAGGCTAGAGGGAAGGACAGTACAGCGGTGGAGACAAATGATGCGTCAGGCGGAATGGAAGCGACCGGCCATGGGGCTGCTGGCTCACTGACGGGCGCCATTGGCGGTGCCCGTCAGGGGCCATGCCGATCTTGAGTTGGAACTACCGGGGCCTAGGGCAACGCCGGACAGTTCAGGAGCTCATGTGCCTAGTGCACACTTTCAAGCCCAAGTTTGTGTTCCTTTCAGAGACGCGGCAAAGCAACTCATACGTCAATAAGTTAAGATGGAGGCTTGGCCTCAAGCATTGTATCATGCAGCCCGACATTGGCAAAGGTGCGGGTATTGCACTATTTTTTGATGAGAGTGTCGAAGTAATAAAGCTTGCCGTTGGAACGAGGTATATTGACGTGTTGGTTCGCCTAAACCCATCTAGCATGCAATGGAGGTGTACGTTTGTCTATGGTGAACCGAGAGCGAGTGATAGACATCACATGTGGGAATTGCTTAGGAGAGTGAAGAGTAACTCAAGAGCACCTTGGGTGATGGTGGGGGATTTTAACGAGGCGATGTGGCAATCTAAACATTTCTCAGCTTCGAAGAGGTCTGAACGGTTGATGGAAAACTTTTGGGAGGTATTGTCTGATTGTAACCTGTTTGACTTGGGCTACAAAGGACCTAGCTGGACCTATAATAACAAGCAGGACGGAAATAAGAATGTGCGAGCCAGGTTAGATAGAGGGGTAG
Organism: Triticum dicoccoides; assembly: GCF_002162155.2. Lineage (NCBI taxonomy): Eukaryota > Viridiplantae > Streptophyta > Magnoliopsida > Poales > Poaceae > Triticum > Triticum dicoccoides. The sequence goes on along the minus strand of NC_041391.1, from coordinate 695,447,504 downwards.
CTAGCCCCGAGTGGTCGGATCTTTTCAAAAAAGCTACTGTGGAACATATATGCTCATCTAGATCGGACCACTTACCGCTGCTTGTACGGCTCGGCAAAAGAAAAGAATGGAGAACGAAGGGGGAAGGAAATCAGAAGGTGTTTAGATATGAACATATGTGGGAGCGCGCTAGCTCGTTACAGTCAATGATCAAAAACACCTGGACGAGAGGAGGCCATGCGGCAAACTTTCTCAAAGTTACAGAAAAACTAGCGAGTATGCAGAAAGAGCTAAAGAAATGGGCTGAAAGGGACTTTGGTTCGGTCCTAAAACAGACAGCTCATATTAGGAACAAGCTTAGCGTACTATGGAATTCGCCACACTCTCCGGAGCTGCAGATATCCATTAAGAAATGTTCGGCTGAGCTGGATGAGCTTCTACTCCGGTAAGAACTCATGTGGAGACAGAGATCTAGAGCCACCTACTTGAGAGAAGGAGACCGTAATACTAAGTGGTTCCAGAGACAGGCTACTTGGAGGAAGAAGAAAAATGATATCACTAAACTGAAAGATAGTTCGGGTGTGTGGAAAGAATGTGAGAAAGAGATTCAGGAGATGACAAGAGGTTTCTTCAGAGCGTTATATGACAAAGAAGAGGAGGTATCCCCACATGAGATTTTGGACCTTATTGAGAGGAAAATTACGGAGGATGTTAACACCAAACTTACTAAACCGTTTTCTGCAACGAAGGTGAGTGATGCTTTGTTTCAAATTGGCCCACTCAAAGATCCCGGTGCTGATGGTTTCCCAGCTCGTTTCTTCCAGAGAAACTGGGAGGTGATGAGGGATGACATAGTGAAAGGGCTTCTGGGTTTTTTTGACACAGGAGTTCTCCCGGATGGCCTAAATGACACTGTAATAGTCTTAATCCCGAAAAGCAAAGATCCTCAGACCCTGAAGGACTACCGCCCGATCAGCTTGTGCAACATCCTGTACAAATTAATTTCCAAATGCCTGGTTAACCGGATGCGGCCTCATCTAGATGGAATCATTTCTGAAACTCAAAGTGCATTCGTCCCGGGAAGAGTGATTACGAACAATGCATCCATCACTTTTGAATGCTTCCACAAGATCCAACACTCTAAGCAACCGCATAACACACATTGTGTATACAAGCTCGATCTAGCCAAAGCATACGACAGGGTGGACTGGGAGTTCCTAGAAGGCGTACTGCTGAAAACCGGGTTCAGTCAAAAGTGGACAGGATGGATAATGCAATGTGTTAGATCGGTCAGATATTCAGTGCAGTGCAATGGAGAGCTATCGGAACCTTTCTTTCCTTCTCGTGGCTTGCGTCAAGGATACCCTCTTAGTCCTTATCTCTTCTTGTTTATCGCGGATGGTTTGGTTAAGCTCATAAATTTGGAAATATCACAGGGTAACCTCACGCCACTCAAGATTGCAAGAAACAACCCTAGTATCTCTAATCTGCTTTTCGCGGATGACAGTTTACTCTTCTTCAAAGCGATGCCAGAGCAAGCACATACAGTGAAAAAAAAATCCTCTCTTCCTTCCAGAGAGCCACTGGACAGTTGCTTAGTGAGAGTAAGTGTTCAATCCTTTTCAGTGAGGCATGCCCTTTGAATGTAAGAGTGGACATAAAAGAAATTCTGGGGGTGGTGTCAACAGCCTTTGAAGGAAAGTATCTGGGCTTACGAACTCCGGAGGGGAGAATGAAAGACGAGTGTTTCCAACCAATCATGGATAGACTAAAGAAGAGGTGCAGTGATCATTCGGAGAAAACCATGTCATATGCGGCCAAAGAAGTACAATTGAAATCAATTGTACAAGCGTTGCCATGCTACACTATGGGAGTGTTTCTCCTCTCGTTGGGTTTTTGTGAGAAGTATGAGAAAATGATCAGGGAGTTCTGGTGGGGGGATGAAACAGGCCACCGCAAAGTCCACTGGATGTCGTGGGAGCACATGACGAGGCCTAAGAGGGAAGGTGGTATCGGATTTAGAGATATGCATCTCTTCAATATTGCCCTTCTTGCTAAACAGGGATGGAGACTGATTCAGAATCCAGAGAGTCTATGTGCCCGTGTGCTTAAGTCTAAATATTACCCAAATGGCAGCCTCTTGAACACCGTCTTCGCTTCTGATGCATCGCCGGTGTGGCGAGGTATTGAGGCGGGGCTGGAGCTGCTGAAAAAAGGAATCATATGGAGAGTGGGGAATGGAAGAGACATTCAGATCCATCGGGATCAGTGGCTCCCTAGGCAAGAGGGCTTGATGACCGCGTCTTTCATTCAAAGATCGCGTCTCCGGTGGGTGAACCAACTCATGCTTCCGGACTCGAAGGAATGGAATGTCCCACTCATTAATCAAATTTTCCACCCCTTCGATGTTGGTGCTATTTGCAAAATTTCTATCCCTAGATCGGATGCGAGTGACTGTATTGCTTGGCACCCTGAAAAGCATGGAAATTTCACAGTGATGAGTGCATATAAGCTAGCGGAATTAGGTAAATATAAAGTGGCTCTGGAGCCCTCTAGCTCGACAAACAACTCAGAGGACCGAAGCATTTGGGATTTCATCTGGAAATCTGATGTTCCTCCAAAAGTGAGAGTCTTTGGTTGGAGGGTTGCAACCAACACCTTGGCCACAAAGAGGAACAAGTTCAGACGCACGATCACTTTGGATGCGACGTGTGATATTTGCGGGTGTGGGGATGAGGATGAACATCACGCAGTGGTAGAATGTACTAAGAGTAGGGCACTCAGACACAAAATGAGGAAGGAGTGGAATATCCCATCTGAAAAGCTATTCCGGAATACTGGTGAAGATTGGTTGCAGATCTTACTGAGCTCTGTCTTGAAGGATGTCCGCGTGAAAATCTTGTTGTTGCTGTGGAGGTGCTGGCACCTTCGGGACAATTGCATTCATGGTGATGGCAAGGAATCGGTTGGAGCATCCGCTGCCTACCTGTCGAACATGTATGAGGAGTGGATTAACAGGGGTGAAGCCGGACAGGTGCCCGACGGGAAGGACATGGGGGTTCAGACAAACTCCTACCCAAGTACACATCAAAATCAAATAAGGCAATGGACTGCACCCCCGAGGGGCATTGCGAAGCTGAATACCGATGCCTCCTTCATGCCAAACTCTGGCCAATGTTGGGGTGGCGCAGTTGCTCGAGATCATAAAGGGCATGTATTCCTGTCTGTAGGAAGAGAGTTGGGCGAAGCAATTGATGCCCAGGAAGCAGAGGGGCCTGCAAGCGTTGTCGCCCCGCTATAACGGAAACATCCTGGTCGAGACTGACTGCAAATCTCTTGCTGCTGGTCTCCAAAGGGACGGCCCAATCAGGTCAGCAAGCTATGGCCTGATAATGGATATAAAATCACTACTTGAAGGTTTTGTGAGCAAACAGGTGGTTCACGTTGAGCGCCAGCGTAATTCTCTTGCACATGAGTTGGCAGCTGAAGCTAGGAGATCTGGGGATTTTTTTTCTGATAGCTAATGTCCCTACTGGGTTACGTAGTTGGATGTTCTCTGAATGTAACCCCCCACTGGAGTAAGATTTGTTTACTCTAGTCCTAAAAAAAAGACATCAACCCAGAGTTTTTTTTTGAAGAGTCCTACGCTAGCAAAGGAGGAATACATGTATGTAGTATATAGAAAGGTATCAGCCCATGTCATGCTAGCTATGGTTTGTTTTAGGAAAGTCTGACACTATTTTTTTTTGTTTGTGCACAAAGTTCCACGTTAGATATTTTTTTGATAAACTTCTTCTCATTTATTCATTCATAAGTAAAGTAGCATCGTTTATAAGTAAAGGGATAACCTCATCAGGGGCGTTATCCATCCAAACACTCGGAGAAGAAAACCTAGCTAACCTTGCTAGTTCATGAGCTACTCGATTACGTTCCCTATTACAATGATCATAAATGACATGGGAAAAATCTAATGACATGAAATAACAGTCATCTATAATGGATGACGCGACTGAAGAAGAGTAGCCTTGGCTCAACGCATTCACCACCTCCATGCTATCCGAATTCACTTCAATCTTACTGCATCCGGCGGTATTAGCAAGATTCAAACCAAACCTCACTGCAATTGCTTCTACTGTGAACGAGTCAAAGCAAAGGTACATCTTTTGATTAGCAGCCGCTATAAATTTCCCCCTATGGTCCCGGATAACTGCTCCAAATGCTGCTGCGAGTGTGTCACTATCAAATCCCGCGTCAACGTTTAATTTCATGTAACCATACTTTGGTTTCAACCAAGCATCTGAATGGATGTGAGCCTTTGGGCTATAAGAGATGGTATGACTTGCTACTAAGCCTCTCACTGACATATTGATTTGACATGCGCTTTCAGTTTCTTCGTCATGTGTCAATTTTCGCGTTTCATACCACAAATACCAAGCCGTTGTTGCCATCGTTTCTTTGAACTTCGGCAAGCCCAACACTTGGATTTGTTGTTCTAGAAGGCAAACATGCGCCAACACAAGCTCACCCGCCTTGTCAACTTTCAGTGCATGTTTGATAACAAGCTCAAGACCGAGCATCTTCCACACGTCTATTGCCAATTTGCATTCGAACAACATATGTCTTGTGTCATCAGGCTTCTAGTTACAGGCTTGGCAACTCGGATTTATTTTCAAGTGCTTATTAGCCAAGATAAATCGACAGGGAATAGCACTGTAGAGCGCGCGCCACATAAATATTTTTATCTTTGCTGGGCAGACTAAGTTCCATACCGAGTCCCATGTATAAGATGGGTTTGAAGCTCCAGCCGTTGATTCCAACTTGTGCCCAAATTGAAATTCACATTCTGTATGGGATGCAGATCACACTGTGAAAGTCCCTGACTTTGTCATGTTCCATGCCAAGAAATCTGTCATCTCATGTAATGGTAGTGGAATGGCCAAAATCCTTCGAACATCCACTTGCCAGAATGTTTGGTTAACCAGCTGCTCATTCCAACTCCCTGTCACCGGATCAATGAGGTCAGAAACTCTAGAAATAAGATTGTTGCCCCTTGGTGAAATCACATTTCTTGTTGGGCTCTGCGGTATCCAGGGATCATCCCATATGCTAATTTTCTCACCATCACCAACTCTCCAAATATACCCATGTCTGAGCGTATCAACTCCGGCCATAATACTCTGCCATGTATATGAAGCCTTCTTTTTTAAAGTTGCATTCATGAGATCTCCATCAGGAAAATATTTCGCCTTAAGGATCAACGCACACAAAGAGTCCAGGTTGTCAATAAGGCGCCATGCCTGTTTTGCCAGAAGTGCAAGATTAAAGCAGTGAATATCTCTGAAGCCCATACCCCCTTCTTTCTTGGGAATACACATCTTCCACCATGCAAACCGGTGCATCCTCTTATGAGTTGCGTCATCACCCCACCAAAAACGAGATATCGCATATGTGATTCCTTTACAAATTTTCTTAGGAATTTGAAAGATTTTTTTCTTTGTGAGGAAAGGCCCACATTAGATTTCTTCTATTCTAATTAGCTAATGTGAATGTGAACAAAACGTTTTCTCCTATAATGGCAGTGGTGGGTAATTTTTCCAACTAAAACACATCTAATGGCTGTAAAATTTTAGTCTATTAAATAAATGGTCCGATATTTTTGTTGGATTTTCTAGCACATTTCTCTTTTTTCTGGTAGCCCATCAAGCGCTTTTAACATATAATAGATTTCAACAAGTGAACCTGGAATTGTTTGTGTTTGCAACAAATACATATTTTTTCTGTTGGCTGAAATTATGCCCCTTGTGATCATGTGAGGTATTTTCTACTAGAAGTTTAGTACAACCCTATTTTGCAAAAAAAGTACAACCCTTCATTTTATTTAACTTGGCAAGAAAAGTTGTTTAATTATCTTAAAGTTGCCTCCAAGATGATTATTCAATGCGTGCTGGATGAATCTTTACCGTGAACTATCAAGCATTGTGAACTAGTTTGGCCTTGGTTCATGTTTTTTAGACGCTTGGTCAGCCTCATGCCTAATTCTATTAAATGTATTAGCTGAACTGAGCCACTTCACTGAATATATTGGCGGCCCATGAGGCTCCTAGGCATTTTTTCTGAAGATACATGTCACTTGAGGTTTGGATGGAGTACGGGCAACAATGTCTTAACTTTAGGATCACTCTCTGAGTTCCTAAAGTCACATCCTTCCATTTTTTTGCCTATGTTCATTGTCAAAATACTCATTTGGTTAGCCTGATGGATAAAACGTGGTGGGTAATACTTGTGTGGCAACAATTATTATGTTCCCATGAAATTAACCCTTTTCTTCTTTGTTGGTTATCATCTTCCATGAATATTCGTTCCATCTATCTGTTCTTCTAGCTGAGATTGATCATCTCAGATAACTGTCTTTCCTGCATCACAAGTTCTATCCTTATGATACATTGTAGAAATATTCATCGGTTTGCTTCAAATTCTATTGATCCACCCCGAAAGTTATGCTCTAAAGCTTCTTACTGAATCATTTTTATTAGAATCTACAGCAATCATGCTTCTAATTGACTGATTTTATTCATAATTTGCTCATGCCTGACATATTCTTTTTTCCTCTCATCTGATTTGAGAAAAATGATCCACCTTGTAAGACTTCCATTATGAGAACTATTGATCCAGCTTGTAAGACTGGCCCTTCTATGTTAACATATAAACCTATTAGTATCTATGGAACTACTAGGCTTGCTTTGCTTTATGAATGGACACTCTTCCTGTTGTAGTTATATTGTCATGCTCCGCGGGTTGGCGTTGGCGGCCAACAACGACGAGGCTGGCGGCTCGGGCGCGGGGGTCATCAACGTTGATCAGTGTCCTGTTTTTTCTTTGGTTTTAGTTTTTGTTATGATTAGTGTCCTGTTTTTCCTTTTATAAATTGCAATGAACGGTCGAAACTCGATGGATGTCCACGAACATGTTGGTGGTATCTGCTTGCTAATCCTCATTGGAGATGTCCTAATCTCATTGTATTTGAGTGTCATTTATTTAGCTCTTCCAAAATTTATAGTGCAACTTCTTATAAAATGCCATTTTCATGTGTTACCAAGATTAAAAAAACCAACTGGAACGGGCGGCTGCCAACATGACACCGCCCCAGCTTCCTTTGAGGAGGCGCCACAAGGTGACACCCCAACCCCTAGTATCCATTATAGGTGGTACTCAGGAGGTGAGTGAACCTTTCATGACACGTAATTGGTCATGCCAGCACAAATTATACTTATTAGCCACAAACCAAGACAGTAAGGAATATACTCTAATTTTATACTAAGCTGTTATATTTAAAAAAACTCATACAAAAGTCTTAATTAGTATGATTTTCCATTATTAATTAACATAATTAACTATATGATTATGTTAATTTTTAAATATTTCTTATGTTGTTATTTTTTATACATTTGTGGTGTACATTACTAAACTTCTCCATTATGCTAAATTTAAACTGTGTGTTGCAAAGTTCTGTTTGATTAATTTTGTACAATTGCACATACTATATAATGTATACTCCCTCTGTAAATAAATATAAGAGCGTTTGGATCACTAGAGTAGTGATCTAAAGGCTCTTATATTTCTTTACGGATGGAGTACATATATATGTATGTTTATGTGTGTGTGTGTCTCTGTGTGTGTGTGTGTGTTCACATATATTTTAGTATTAGGATTAGATATCATGGCAGAGATCTCTATGATCTAACTAATATCTCAATAATCGTTTCTAGTGTATTATTTGATAAACATGTTTATAGAAACTTCTAAATATAAATTGGAGGGTTGGCAAATGTTTTTGCATGTTGTGTTCAGAAATAAGTTTACTCGGTGTGCATCCTTTATACTTATTATTGACATCGCTTATAGTAATCAGTGGTGAACAAAAAAATACAGATGATTCTACTTCTGCATATGTACACCTTGATTTTTGGCATGCTTGTCCTGCGTTTGGTTTGATTTTGTGTATGAAAGAGATCCTCCTAGTTTGAAGAAACACTTAAATGGAACTAAACATAGAATTTTTTTAACAAAGATGTATGTACTACTTGAAGGATGTCCATTGGAGGCACGCAGTCGATGTGTTTGACCAATGGTTTATTGTAAGTTGATGCGCCATACTCATTCTGATCACCTCGAGCTTATCCTTATAGGATGATATTCATTGTTTTACCTTTGTACAATATATGTGATATTCTTTGGGTCGAACTAAATGTATATTTAGTTATTTACACGATTCTGAACATACTTTTATTTGGGTCTACCCAATTCTCGTCCCGTATAGAAAGGTTGAATATTCAAATTTTGCAAATTATGATGTTGTCCTAAATTCTTCATACTATTTTGGTATAATTTCTTATTTTAGTTTATGCTTACGAGCTTGATTTTTAGTAGGTCATTATATGGGTATGGTAATAAGAGCAACTAATGGAAAGAGCTGAGATTGCTTAGTTGCATAGCTTGGTAGTAGTATCGCCTACCTCTTTATCATCTCTTATAGACTCTTTCTTCCTATCTTGGAGCACCTCCTCACCCCATCCACTTCCTCGGACATGAATGACAACATGCATTGAACACATGCGTATTGGGGTGCAGTGATGAAGCGGTTGGAAAAGCCCTTGATGGAGTTTATAGATCAAGACTAATTAGCTTGGTTCCATGATGATCTTGATAGAGCCATGCATACATGAATTCCAACTTACTTAGTTTGAAGTGTTTTAAAGGCTATGGCTTTACTGGATTCTAAAACAGTTTCATAATACCATATTGTTTATGAAAATGACAGGGGCATGCACGCATGAATTGCAACTTACTTACGGTATATACAAACCAAATATGGGCCAATATCACTACCCAATAAGCCCAAACGCGACATTCAAACCAAGACTACATAACCAAGTACTCGACAGTGGCTGTTTACCATGATTGAAACACCGTCACATGATGCATTCATGGTTACGCTGTGGGCATTATGTTGGCTCTAAGGAAGGCCATTCACGAGCAAATCTATGAGAGTCCGTCAGCCACCCACCATTTTATATCTTGATTTATTGCGGACCTCGATCTTCTGCCACTAAAGAATGTCAAGACACCAGCAGCTCCAAGAAACCGCAATGCTAGACCCAAGGAACCACCCCAGGGTTTTGCAAAGATTCATGTTGATGGTGCTTTTTCACGCAATCATGATCAAGGCGATGCCGCAACAGTATGTAGAGATGCAGCGGGCAAATTTATGGGGAGCTCAGCATTGGTTATCAATGGAATCACGGGCACGGCGACGCTGGATGCGGAAGCATGCCGCGAGGGTTTATCTTTAGCCCAAGATGTGATGCTGCACAATTCATCTTAGCTTTGGATTCAAAATAGGTGATCAAGGACATTGAGGAAGGTAGCAGAGGATCTTATGGAGCAATCAACACTGGAATCAAACATAGAGATTTAGCTTTTAATTGCAAATTTACTTTCGAATTTAGAGAGGCAAATATGGATGCCAATAGTTTAGCCAAGTTTTCATGAGCTGCAACATTCTGAATTTTCAGGATAATAAAGATGCCACTTTTCTTCGCTCTGATTGCTTCAACGGGTGACATGAATTAGTTAGTACTTGTAGTAACCACTTACACAAGAAGACGTGTGTTCAGTAACCAGTCAATTGGACAGCTTCCTCTCTGCATGTTCTGAGGTCATACAAGATGGCATTTTTTCTAGAATCTGTATTCAGTAACCACCGGCACTAGACAAGAACTGTTGTTCAATAACCCGACAAGTAGTGGATATCATTTCTCTGAAGATCATGGACAGTTAAGAGAAGAGAAAAAAATAACTTGCATATTCAAACTTCAGACCATAAGCAAGAATTCCCTGCACCATTAGTTTAAGCCTGCAATTACATGGGAACAGAGTGAAGACAAACTAAAACAAAAAGAGGCGCCACATGGCTCAACTCCAAACACAAGATTTTTATTCTCACCAGAGAACAAAAGCAACACACATGCACGTGAGAGGCATCATTCCCGGTTTTTCAAGTACAGATCAAACATTTACTGTGACAGCTTCAGCTCATCATGGTCAAACCTAATTGATTCATCAACTAATCATTGTCACATAGATTTAACTGCCATTGACTGAGCTCGTTCTTCTCACAAGTGAGACGAAATTGCTGCGCACGCGATCTTTCATGCACGATTTGTGCACAACAGGATTTGCCGAAATTGCAGCAAGAAGAGTGGTACAATACTGGCTGAGTAGGAGCAAGGAGAGGCTCGAGTAGCTATTGTCGTGGTTCTAAGTCTGACAATAGAAAGGGTGGGTAGGTATGGAGAGGCAAGATCTTAGCTATGGCGAAGATGTACACACGAGGTTTACGAGTTCAGGCCCTTCTCAGAGGAAGTAATAGCCCTACGTCTCGGTGCCCGGAGGCGGTTGATTGGTTTATGTGTGTTGTGTTACAGGGGGTGCGAACCCTTGTCCCAGAGGAGGGTGGCTTATATAGAGTGCGCTAGGACCCCAGCTCACCTCCATCACAAGGAGCTTAATGTACATAAAGTAAGGGAGTTACTGGTGACGGCAGTCTTAGATACTCTTAATGCTCATGAAGACTAAGGAGTGAATGCCCGGCCGTTGTGCACTCTTCCAACTCCTGGTCTTCAATATGGTCGAGTCATTCCCCATACGGTCGAGTGAAAGTGGGGAATGACGGTCGAGTGATTATACCGTCGAGTGGATTATTGGTCTTCTTATCTTCTAGGGTACTAACCTTGGGTAGGACGTATAGGTCAGGCCTATGACCCTACCCCAAGTCTGTATCCTCATCAGTAGCCCCCGAATGGATTAAGGTGCGAGTGCAAAATCGGCTGAAATTGAACTTGTCCCGAGCCTTGGGATCTCGCGAGCGCTTTCTGCAAGTCTGAGCGCCCGCGTCGATGTTTGGTGTCGACTCAGTCGCCTTGATCCAATCAGTGGACAGCCAAGTGAACTGTTGATCTTATGCGCCGAGTGTCGCGTTGGAGTGCGGGATCCTAGGCGCGATTGCCTGCAGTGTATCCCGGATTCCGCGGGATATGAAATTTCAGGGAAGCGCGCCAGACGGGGAGTGCCGAAGCGGGCGGAGCGGATAAACAGTGATTCCTCGATTTCTGCGCCGCCTTTTTTGCCACGTACGCTGCGCGTGACTGTTGCGGGATTTGACAGGATCGCCTGGTCCCACATGTCAGTCACTCGGAAACAATCTCTTATAAGGTGGCCGGACCGAGGCGCCGATACTGTACGCATCTTCTCTTCCTTCTTCTTTCTCCGTTTCTCCGCCACACCTTACTCTCCCGCTCCGATGCTGCTGCCCCGTCGCCATGGTGAAGGACAAGACGACAATGCTAGAGCGTGCAAAGAAGACGGAGGAGGTGGCGAAGGGCAGGAAGCAGCAGCGCGGGTCGTCATCATGCGCGAGGCTGTCGCTAGGCTGGATCCAGAGCGATTGGATCCGGTCTTCGATTCAGCAGGCGGACCTGGACGAGCTGGCGGAGTCGGGGTTAATCGCCAAGGGAGCGGCAAGGCTGCCGGAGGGGGAGATGAGCCCTCAGCCTCAGTCGGGTGAGTGTGTTCTGCTCGCCACCCATGTCGATCGCGGCTTTTCGCTTCCCCCACACCCTTTCTTCCGGGGGTTTCTAAACTTTTTTGGTGCTCAACTCCACCACTTCTCCCCCAACACCATCACGTATTTAGCTGCTTTCGTGTCGATGTGCGAGAACTTCTTGGGGTGTCGACTGCACTGGGGCCTTTTCAAGCACATCTTCACCATTCGTTCCCAATCGGTAAAGAAGGCGAAGTCGAGTGACTCGAAAACCCATGTCATCCAGATGTGTAGGGGTTTAGGTATCCAAAAGAGGAAAGGGAGTGGTTTTCTTGCTATGACTCTTCCTGATTCCGTTAGAGGCTGGCAATCGACTTGGTTCTATTGTCAGGATGTCGCGGCTCCAGGTCAGTCGACCGGCCTTCCCCACTTCTCGTTTGACCGAGTCCAGACTCCTGCCCCGCTGAAAGTTACGACTGGCGAGACCATGGAGACGAGGATGTTGGTAGATAGGGTGGTCCAGCTTATCAATGATGGTGTCACGGGTCTGGATCTGTTGGAGGTGTTCCTCAGTCGACGCATCCAGCCTCTCCAGGCCTGCGATCATCCGATGTGGTTGTATTCCGGACAGGACGACACCGCATGGGTTAATCCAGAAGAAGTACCGTCTGCAACAGTAGCTTTGTGGCTGAGGAGCATCACAGGCAATCAGGATAATCCCAGAGGATCTAGGCGAGTCGTCCCCTTTAGCAGAAACAACCCACCCGACAAGGTATGCTTTTCGCTCCGATTATTTCCCATTCATGCTCCGACTGTACTTGAGATTGACCGACTCATGTTCAACCAATTTGTTCTGCAGGTGTCCACTGAGATGCATTCGATGCCCAATGGCGAGCAGGCTTCGGAGCAGACCCTGGAGGGGGAGGACAACGCGGAAGATAGTGACGAGTGGGATTCTCAGGAAGACGACGAGGAGGAGGAGGAGAGCGAGGAGTCAGACGAGGAGGAGGAAGTCGACTCACCGCCGCGCTCCGAACATCGATCCAAACAGCAGCACGACCCGGACGGCGGGCGCGGGAAAGGTGTGGGTCCGAGTGCCAATACCCAGAAGCACACTCGGACGTCGACTCCAGAGCCGACGGAGAAGGTGGCCAAGCAGCCTAAAGTTTCTCCCTCCAAGGCTCGGAAGACACTGCCGCGCATCAAGATGGATGTCCCCGTTGCCTCAGGGTGGGTATCTTGTTTGTGTTTCCGTAAGTCGACTGAAAAATTTCTTGATCTGACCGACCAATCCTTGTGTCTTTCCAGCCCTACCTCTGCTGCCACTGACATGGACGTCGACAAGGCACCAGGAGACGAAGAGGCCACCTCCCAAGCTGGTAAGTTTGTCCGACCAAGTTCTGTTTAGTCGAGTAGATGGCCAATTGACTCAAAACTTGACATTTCCCTTCTTATGTAGCTCCACAAGATATCATTGTGCTTCCTGATGATGAAGAAGAAGAAGTGCCTCTACAGGAGAGGAAGAAGAAGAGTGGAAGCTCAAGCAGGAAGAAGCTTGAACTCCAGGTGCCTCAGTCGACACCGGCGCCTGAAGCAATAGTCCGGACCAACGTCACATTCGCTAACCCGCTGACGACTGATCATCCGTCGGGGTCGACGGTGCAGACACCTGCTGCACCAGTGCAACTCCACTCATCTGACTCGGCAGCTACTTCGGCCCCTCTGGAGCCATCTCTCTTTTCTACATATCAAACTCCAGACGACTCGCCGAGTGCTGCTAGGGAAGCTCTTCGCCAGGCAAACCTTGTCATGGAGCAGGTGAAAGTGATGCATGAAGCCAGTCAGATAGCTTACAACGCCAGCACTGCTCTTCAAACCAATGTTCAGGTCAGCAAAACTCCGACTGAAATGACTGGATTTCACTTTTATATCTGATCACCCACTGGGTGTTCCTTCTTCTTGTAGACGTTGTTGGGCCTGCAAGTGCACAGGTTTGTAGGACAGTAGCAAATTTCCCTCAAGTGGATGACCTAAGGTTTATCGATCCGTAGGAGGCATACGATGAAGATGGTCTCTCTCAAACAACCCTGCAACCAAATAGCAAAGAGTCTCTTGTGTCCCCAACACACCCAATACAATGGTAAATTGTATAGGTGCACTAGTTCGGCGAAGAGATGGTGATACAAGTGCAAAATAGATGGTAGATAAAGGTTTTTGTAATCTGAAATAATAAAAACAGCAAGGTAACTAATGATAAAAGTGAGCATAAACGGTATTGCAATGATAGGAAACAAGGCCTAGGGTTCATACTTTCACTAGTGCAAGTTCTCTCAACAATAATAACATAGATAGATCACATAATAAGCCCTCAACATGCAACAAAGAGTCACTCCGAAGCCACTAATAGCGGAGAACAAACGTAGAGATTATGGTAGGGTACGAAACCACCTCAAAGTTATTCTTTCGGATCAATCTATAAAAGAGTTCATACTAGAATGACACCATAAGACACAAATCAACCAAAACCCTAATGTCATCTAGATACTCCATTGTCACCTCAAGTATCGGTGGGCATGATTATACGATATGCATCACACAATCTCAGATTCATCCAACCAACACAAAGTACTTCAAAGAGTGCCCCAAAGTTTCTATCAGAGAGTCAAGAACGTGTGCCAACCCCTATGCATAGGTTCCCAATGTCACGAAACCCGCAAGTTGATCACCAAAACATACATCAAGTGGCACATGATATCCCATCATCACCACAGATAATCACGGCAAGACATACATCAAGTGTTCTCATAAAAGACTCAATCCGATAGGATAACTTCAAAGGGGAAACTCAATTCATCGCAAGAGAGTAGAGTGGGAGAAACATCATAAGATCCAACTACAATAGCAAAGCTCGGGATACATCAAGATCGTCTCAGAGGGAACACGAGAGAGAACACGAGAGAGAGAGAGAGAGAGATCAAACACATAGCTACTGGTACATACCCTCAGCCCTGAGGGTGAACTACTCCCTCATCGTCATGGATAGCGCCGGGATGATGAAGATGGCCACCGGCGATGGGATCCCCCTCCGGCAGGGCGCCGGAACGAGCTCCTGAGAGGTTTTTGGTGGCTACAGAGGCTTGCAGCGGCGGAACTCTCGATCTATCTTCTGTTCTAGAAGCTTTACGATACGTAGGTATATATGGGTGCAAGGGGTACGTCGGTGGAGCTATAGGGGGCCCACGAGGCAGGGGGCGCGCCCAGGGGGTGGGCGCGCCCCCCACCCTTATGGGCAGCCCGTATCTCCCCTGACGTGCACTCCAAGTTCCATGGGTTGCTTTCCTTCCAAAAATAACTTCTTTAGTTGATTTTGTTCCGTTTTGACTCCGTCTGATATTCCTTTTCCTCAAAACACTAAAATAGGCTTAAAACAGCAAATCTGGGCTGGGCCTCCGGTTAATAGGTTAGTCCCAAAAATAATATAAAAGTGGATAATAAAGCCCAATATGGCCTAAAACAGTAGATAAAGTAGCATGGAGCAATCAAAAATTATAGATACGTTGGAGACGTATCAAGCATCCCCAAGCTTAATTCCTGCTCGTCCTCGAGTTGGTAAATGATAAAAAAAGAATTTTTGATGTGGAGTGATACTTTGGCATAATTTCAATGTAATTCTTCTTAATTGTGATATGAATATTCAGATCGGAAAGATTCAAGACAAAAGTTCATATTGACATAAAAAGTAATAATACTCCAAGCATACTAATCAAAGCAATCATGTCTTCTCAAAATAACATGGCAAAAGAAAGTTCATCCCTACAAAATCATATGGTTAGGCTATGCTTCATTTTCATCACACAAATATGTTCCCAACTTCTATACCCCCGATGACAAGCCAAGCAATTGTTTCATACTTCAATAATCTCAAACTTTTTCAACCTTCACGCAATACATGAGCGTGAGCCATGGATATAGCACTGTGGGTGGAATAGAATATGATGATGGGGATTATGTGGAGGAGACAAAAAAGGAGAAAGTCTCACATTGACGAGGATAATCAATGGACTATGGAGATGCCCATCAATTGATGTCAACATGAGGAGTAGGGATTGCCATGCAATGGATGCACTAGAGCTATAAATGCTCAACAAAAGAAAACTAGTGGGTGTGCATCCAACTCGCTTGCTCATCAAGACCTAGGGCATTTGAGGAAGCCCATCGTAGGAATATACAAGGCAAGTTCTATAATGAAAAATTCCCACTTAGTATAAAAAGACAACTTATGAGACTCACTACATGAAGAACAAGGTGCTACTTTGAAGCACAAGATATGAGACTCACTACATGAAGAACAAGGTGCTACTTTGAAGCACAAGTGTGGAAAAAGAGATAGTAGCATTGCCCTTTTTATTTTTATTTTTTTTGGGCCTTTCTTTTTTTCTTTTGGCCTTTTTTTCTTTTTTTTTGTTTGGGCAATGCTCTAATAATGATGATCATCACACTTCTATTGATTACAACATAAGGATTACAACTCGAAACTTAGAACAAGATATGACTCTATATGAATGCCTCCAGTGGTGTACCGGGATGGTGCAATGAATCAAGAGTGACATGTATGAAAATAATGCATGGTGGCTGAGGGAGTCCTGGATTAGGGGGTGGCCGGATAGCCGAACTATCACCGTTGGCCGGACTCCTAGACTATGAAGATACAAGATTGAAGACTTCGTCCCATGTCCGGATGGGACTTTCCTTGGCGTGGAAGACAAGCTTGGCGATACAGATATGTAGATCTCCTACCATTGTAACCGATTCTGTGTAACCCTAACCCTCTCCGGTGTCTATATAAACCGGAGGGTTTTAGTCCATAGGACGAACAACAATCATACCATAGGCTAGCTTCTAGGGTTTAGCCTCTCCGATCTCGTGGTAGATCTACTCTTGTACTACCCATATCATCAATATTAATCAAGCAGGAGTAGGGTTTTACCTCCATCGAGAGGGCCCGAACCTGGGTAAAAACATCGTGTCCCTTGTCTCCTGTTACCATCCGCCTAGACGCATAGTTCGGGACCCCCTACCCGAGATCCGCCGGTTTTGACACCGACATTGGTGCTTTCATTGAGAGTTCCTCTGTGTTGTCACCTTTAGGCCCGATGGCTCCTTCGATCATCAACAACGACGTGGTCCATGGCGAGACTTTTCTCCCCGGACAGATCTTCGTATTCGGCGGCTTTGCAATGCGGGCCAAGTCACTCGGCCATCTGGAGTAGATCGAAAGCTACGCCCCTGGCCATCAGGTCAGATTTGGGAGTTTGAACTACATGGCTGACATCCGCGGAGACTTGATCTTCAACGGATTCAAGACACAGCCAAGCGCGCCGCATTGTCTCGATGGGTATGATCAAGCTTTGCCGCCGAACAGTGCCCTGGAGGTCGCACCAGCGTCCGCCCCGACCCTTAGCTCGGAGCCGACTTCGCCAATCGAGGACGAGTGGCTGGACACTGCCTCGGGGGCTACGATCTCTATAGCGATTGAGCCGAACACCATCCCCGTCCTTTGCAAAGCCAGTGACTCCGAGGTGCCGGACTCCTCTCCGGACTCCGAACCTCCCGCGGCTGTGCCAATCAAATCCGATTGGGCACCGGTTATGGAGTTCACTGCCGCGGACATCTTTCAGCACTCGTCCTTTGGCGACATCCTGAATTTACTAAAGTCTCTCTCTTTATCAGGAGAGCCCTGGCCAGACTATGGTCAGGAAGGTTGGGATGCGGACGACAAAGAAATTCAACACGCACCCACCACCCACTTTGTAGCCACTGTCGATGATTTAACTGACATGTTCGACTTCGACTCCGAAGACATCGATGGTATGGACGACGATGTAGGAGACAACCAAGAACCAGCGCCTACAGGGCACTGGAAGGCCACCTCATCATACAATATATACATGGTGGACACCCCAAAAGACGGGAATGGCAATGGAACAGCAGAGGATGACCCCTCCAAGAAACAGCCCAAGCGTCGGCATCAGCGGCGCCGCTCTAAATCCCGCCACAGCAAAAATGGTGATTCCAGCACGGGAGATAATAACACCCCGGACAGTGTCAAAGACAACCCCCTCCAGCAGGATTCAGCACAAGAGGAGGGAGAAGCCAGCCCTCATGATAGAGCGGCAGACAGAGAGGTCGAGGACGATAATTATATGCCTCACTCCGAAGATGAAGCAAGCCTCGACGACGACGAATTTGTCGTGCCCGAGGATCCCGTCGAACAAGAGTGTTTCAAATGCAGGCTTATGGCCACGGCAAGCAGCCTCAAGAAAAAGCAGCAGCAGCTTAGAGCTGACCAAGACTTGCTAACGGACAGATGGACCGAAGTCCTTGCAGCCGAAGAGTACAAACTCGATTGCCCCTCCAAGAGCTACCCAAAACGCGGGCTGTTACCCAAATTAGAGGAGGAAGCACCCAAACCTACATCACCAGCGCATGATGTGGCCGACCGGCCACCTCGTGGCCGTGACATAGAGGCCTCTAGGCCCTCCACTAAAGCCGCACCCCGACGTCGCTTGAAAAGTACAAAGCCATGGGGAAATGCACCAGACTTGCGAGACATATTGGAGGACAAGGCAAGGCAAATAAGATCGATCTACGGATCGCGTGGGCGCCCCATGATATGTGATGACAACCGTCACACCGGATACAGCAATTCCGGCCGGGCCGAACATAGTAGACAAAGCTCATTTGAGCTACGTCGTGATATAGCCCAATATAGAGGCGCCGCACACCCACTATGCTTCACAGACGAAGTAATGGATCATCAAATCCCCGAGGGTTTCAAACCCGTAAACATTGAATCATACGATGGCACAACAAATCCCGCGGTTTGGATCGAGGACTATCTCCTTCACATCCACATGGCCCGCGGTGATGATCTACACGCCATCAAATACCTCCCACTCAAGCTTAAAGGACCGGCTCAACATTGGCTCAACAGCTTGCCAGCAGAATCAATTGGTTGTTGGGAAGACCTGGAAGCCGCATTCCTTGATAACTTCCAGGGCACATATGTGCGACCACCAGATGCTGATGACCTAAGCCACATAATTCAGCAGCCAGATGAATCGGCCAGACAATTCTGGACACGGTTCTTCACCAAGAAAAATCAAATCGTTGACTGTCCGGATGCAGAGGCCCTTGCAGCCTTCAAACATAACATCCGCGACGAGTGGCTTGCCCGGCACCTAGGACAGGAAAAGCCGAAATCCATGGCAGCCCTCACATCACTCATGACCCGCTTCTGCGCGGGAGAGGACAGCTGGCTAGCTCGCAGTAACAACCTGACCAAAAACCCTCGTAGTTCGGATACCAAGGACAACAATGGCAGGTCGCGTCGCAACAAGCACAAGCGCCGCACTAACGGCGATAATACTGAAGATACGGCAGTCAATGCCGGATTCAGAGGCTCTAAACCCGGTCAGCGGAAAAAGCCGTTCAAAATAAATACCCAGGGCCCGTCCAATTTGGACCGCATACTCGATCGCTTGTGCCAGATACATGGCACCCCCGAAAAACCAGCCAACCACACCTACAGGGATTGCTGGGTATTCAAGCAGGCAGGCAAGTTAAGCGCCGAAAACAACGACAAGGGGCTGCATAGCGATGACGAGGAGGAGCCCCGGCCGCAGAACAGTAGAGGACAAAAGGGGTTTCCCCCACAAGTGCGGATAGTGAACATGATATACGCAACCCACATACCCAAAAGGGAGCGGAAGCGTGCACTAAGGGACGTATATGTGATGGAGCCAGTCGCCCCAAAGTTCAACCCGTGGTCCTCCTGCCCGATCACTTTTGATCGAAGGGACCACCCCACTAGCATCCGCCACGGCGGATTCGCCGCATTGGTTCTTGACCCAATCATTGACAGATTTCACCTCACTAGAGTCCTGATGGACGACGGCAGTAGCCTGAACCTGCTTTACCAGGATACAGTGCGCAAAATGGGCATAGATCCCTCAAGGATTAAACCCACAAAAACGACCTTTCAAGGCGTCATACCAGGTGTAGAGGCCAACTGTACAGGCTCAATTACACTTGAAGTGGTCTTCGGATCCCCGGATAACTTCCGAAGCGAGGAGTTAATCTTCGACATAGTCCCATTCCGCAGCGGCTATCACGCACTACTGATACGTCTCCAATGTATCTATAATTTGTGATTGCTCCATGCTACTTTATCTACTGTTTTGGACTATAATGGGCTTTATTTTCCACTTTTATGTTATTTTTGGGACTAACCTACTAACCGGAGGCCCAACCCAGAATTGCTGTTTTTTGCCTTTTCAGTATTTTGAAGAATCAGAATATCAAACGGAGTCCAAACGGAATGAAACCTTCGGGAACGTGATTTTCTCACCAGATAAGATCCAGGAGACTTGGACCCTCCGTCAAGAAAGCCACGAGGCGGTCATGAGGGTGGAGGGCGCGCCCCTCCCCCCTGGGCACGCCCCTACCTCGTGGGCCCCTCGAAGCTCCACCGACGTACTCCTTCCTCCTATATATACCTACGTACCCCCAAACGATCAAGAGAGGAGCCAAAAACCTAATTCCACCGCCGCAACCTTCTGTATCAACGAGATCCCATCTTGGGGCCTGTTCCGGAGCTCCGCCGGAGGGGGCATCCACCATGGAGGGCTTCTACATCATCACCATGGCCCCTCCGATGAAGTGTGAGTAGTTTAATTTAGACCTTCGGGTCCATAGCTAGTATCGGCTTCTTCTCTCTTTTTGGATCTCAATACAATGTTCTCCCCCTCTCTTGTGGATATCTATTCGATGTAATCTTCTTTTTGCGGTGTGTTTGTTGAGATCGATGAATTGTGGGTTTATGATCCAGTATTATCTATGGAAAATATTTGATTCTTCTCTGAATTCTTTTATGTATGATTGAGTTATCTTTGCAAGTCTCTTCGAATTATCCGTTTGGTTTGGCCAACTAGATTGGTAGTTCTTGCAATGGGAGAAGTGCATGGCTTTGGGTTCAATCTTGCGGTGTCCTTACTCAGTGACAGAAAGAGTTGCAAGGCATGTATTGTATTGTTGCCATCGAGGATAACAAGATGGGGTTTTTATCACATTGCATGAATTTATCCCTCTACATCATGTCATCTTGCTTAAGGCGTTACTCTGTTTTTACTTAATACTCTAGATGCATGCTAGATAGCGGTCGATGAGTGGAGTAATAGTAGTAGATGCAGAATCGTTTCGATCTACTTGTCTCGGACGTGATGCCTATATACATGATCATCGCCTAGATATACTCATAACTATGCTCAATTCTGTCAATTGCTCAACAGTAATTTGTTCACCCACCGTAGAATACTTATGCTCTTGAGAGAAGCCACTAGTGAAACCTATGGCCCTCGGGTCTATTCTTATCATATCAATCTATATCACTTTATTTACTTGCTTTGTTTTTACTTTACCTTTACTTTTTACTTTGCATCCATCTATCAAAAATAGCAAAAATATTATCTCTATCAGATCTCACTCTCGTAAGTGACCGTGAAGGGATTGACAACCCCTAAGCGTTGGTTGCGAGTTGCTATCGTGTTGTGCAGGTACGAGCGACTTGCGCGTGACCTCCTACTGGATTGATACCTTGGTTCTCAAAAACTGAGGGAAATACTTACGCTACTGTGATGCATCATCCTCTCCTCTTTGGGGAAAACCAACGCAAGCTCGAGACGTAGCAAGAAGAATTTCTGGCGCCGTTGCCGGGGAGGCTTACGCAAAAGTCAACATACCAAGTAGCCATCACAATCCCTATCTCTCGCATTACATTATTTGCCATTTGCCTCTCGTTTTCCTCTCCCCCACTTCACCCTTGCCGTTTTATTCGCCCTCTCTTTCCCAATCTCCTCCTCTTTTTCCCTTTTCCTTTTGTTTGCTCGTGTGTTAGTTCGCTTGCTTGTCATCATGACTAGTATTATATCCTCTACGTCATCTCCCGAGAATGAAGTGCTAAATTTTAAACAAAGGGAGGGAGAAAATCTAAAAGATGCTTGGTATAGAATTTGCAATGCTCAAAATAGATCTACCAGGAAGCAATCTTCTTCAGTTCTTCTTCGCAATTTTTATGTAGGTGCTAATCCTTGGTATAGATATATCCTTGATACCATTACCGGAGGGAATTTTTTGGGTAGCCATACTTTTGATTCCTATAATGCTTTAATAGATTTATTTGGCTCACCTCCTCTTTTGGTTAATGGAACTATGTTAACTTTGGAGCATGTTATGCAAAGGCCTGAAATTATTGAAAACAAAGTTGCTACCATTGAGTCCATTGAAAATCTAGATAAAAAGATTCATAATCAAATTACTCAATATGGATCTAAGGTAGGGATGACTTTGAAAAATATTAAGGAGAAGGAACCCATGGTTGATGAAAAAATAAATCTAGACTCTACTCGAATCGATAAACTTGAGGATATCATTACCAACTTGGGAACCGCTTTCTCTTCCATAAAGAATACTCCTAGTCCTCCCACTAAAATTTCCAAGCTTATGTATGTTCCTAAAATTAAGGGTGAATCGTCTAGTAAGGAAAATGCGGATCTTAAATCTATAAATATTCATCCCGATCTTTTTACTATCATTAAGGAACCATTTGCTACGAATGATTTTTTCGATCTTGTGCCTAAAAATTTGATAATTACTAGAAAGAAAGAAAATTCTAAAGGAGGTAGATGCCTCATTGAAGAATTGCCTACCAAAGATGGCAAGACCTAGATCTATCCTTGTTTTTATGCCTAGCTAGGGGCGTTAAACGATAGCGCTTGTTGGGAGGCAACCCAATTTTATTTTGTGTTTTTTGTTTTTGCTTCTGTTTAGGAATAAATAATCCATCCAGCTTCTGTTTGGATGTTGTTTTATGTTTTAATTAGTGTTTGTGCCAAGTAAGACCTATAGGATAACCTACGATGATAGTTGATTTGATTCTGCTGAAAAACAGAAACCTTAGCGCTCACGAGATTAGCTGCCATTTTTTACTGGAGAGTGATTTTGTGTTGATTCGTTTTGCTGCTGATCAATAAACAAATTTTCCAGGACTTAATATTTTGGTAGAATTTTTAGAGTTCCAGAAGTTTGTGTTAGTTACAGATTACTACAGACTGTTCTGTTTTTGACAGATTCTGTTTTTCGTGTGTTGTTTGCTTATTTTGATGAATCTATGGCTAGTAAATTAGTTTATAAACCATAGAGAAGTTGGAATACAGTAGGTTTAACACCAATATAAATAAAGAATGAGTTCATTACAGTACCTTGAAGTAGTCTTTTGTTTTCTTTCTCTAACGGAGCTCACGAGATTTCTGTTGAGTTTTGTGTTGTGAAGTTTTCAAGTTTTGGGTGAATTCTTTTGATGGATTATGGAACAAGGAGTGGCAAGAGCCTAAGCTTGGGGATTCCCGTGGCACCCCCAAGATAATCCAAGGACACCAAAAAGTCCAAGCTTGGGGATGCCCCGGAAGGCATCCCCTCTTTCGTACACTTCCATCGGTAATTTACTTGGAGCTATATTTTTATTCACCAACATGATATGTGTTTTGCTTGGAGCGTCTTGTATTATTTGCGTCTTTGCTTGTTAGTTTACCACAATAATACTTGATGTACACACCTTTTGAGAGAGCCATTCATGAATTGAAATTTGTTAGAATACTCTATGTGCTTCACTTATATCTTTTGAGCTTGATAGTTTTGCTCATAGTGCTTCACTTATATTCTTTTGAGCGTGATAATTTTTGCTCTAGTGTTTCACTTAGATCTTTTTGAGCACGGTGGTGGATTTGTTTTAAAGAAACTTGATCTCTCATGCTTCACTTAGATTATTTTGAGTCTTTAATAGCATGGTAATTTGCTTAATGTTAATATACTTGGTATTCAAGATGTGTGAAACTTTCTTTTGAGTGCGTTGAATACTAAGATAAGTTTGATGCTTGATAATTGTTTTGAGATATGGAGGTGATAATATCATAGTCGTGCTAGTTGGGTGATTATGAATTGGAGAAATGCTTGTGTTGAAGTTTGCAAATCCCATAGCATGCACTTATGGTTAAAGTTATGTAACAAATTTGAAACATGAAGTGTACCTGGCTTGTGCATCCTTATGAGTGGCGGTCGGGGACGAGCGATGGTCTTTTCCTACCAATCTATCCCCCTAGGAGCATGCGCGTAGTATTTGAATTTTTGATGACTTCTAAATTTTTGCAATAAGTATATGAGTTCTTTTGACTAATGTTGAGTCCATGGATTATACGCACTCTCACCTTTCCGCTTTTGCTAGCCTCTTCGGTACCGTGCATTGCCCTTTCTCACCTTGAGAGTTGGTGCAAACTTCGCCGGTGCATCCAAACCCCGTGATACGATACGCTCTATCACACATAAACCTCCTTATATCTTCCTCAAAACAGCCACCATACCTACCTATCATGGCAGTTCCATAGCCATTCTGAGATATATTGCCATGCAACTTCCATCATCATCATCATGACATACATTACTTTTGTCATATTGCCATTGCATGATCATGTAGTTGACATTGTATTTGTGGCAAAGCCACCATGCATTATTTTTCATACATGTCACTCTTGATTCATTGCACCATCCCGGTACACCGCCGGAGGCATTCATATAGAGTCATATCTTGTTCTAAGTTTCGAGTTGTAATCCTTGTCTTGTAATCAATAGAAGTGTGATGATCATCATTATTAGAGCATTGCCCAAAAAAAGAGAAAGGCCAAAAAAAAGAAAGGCCCAAAAAAAGAGAAAGGCCAAAAAAAGGCCCAGAAAAAGAAAATAAAAGGGCAATGCTACTATCTCTTTTCCACACTTGTGCTTCAAAGTAGCACCTTGTTCTTCATGTGGTGAGTCTCATATATTGTGCTTCAAATTAGCACCTTGTTCTTCATGTAGTGAGTCTCATAAGTTGTCTTTTTATACTAGTGGGAATTTTTCATTATAGAACTTGGCTTGTATATTCCTACGATGGGCTTCTTCAAATGCCCTAGGTCTTCGTGAGCAAGCAAGTTGGATGCACACCCACTAGTTTTCTTTTGTTAAGCATTCATAGCTCTAGTGCATCCGTTGCATTGCAATCCCTACTCGCTCACATCGACATCTATTGATGGACATCTCCATAGTCCATTGATACGCCTAGTTGATGTGAGACCTTCTCCTTTTTTTGTCTTCTCCACACAATCCCCATCATCATATTCTATTCCACCCATAGTGCTATATCCATGACTCACGCTCATGTATTGCGTGAAGGTTGAAAAAGTTTGAGATTATTTAAGTATGAAATAATTGCTTGGCTTGTCATCGGGGGTATAGAAGTTGGGAACATCTTTGTGTGACGAAAATGAAGCATAGCCTAACTATATGATTTTGTAGGGATGAGCTTTCTTTTTGCCATGTTATTTTGAGAAGACATGATTACTTTGATTAGTATGCTTGAAGTATTATTATTTTTGTGTCAATATGAACTTTTGTCTTGAATCTTTCGGATCTGAATATTCATATCACAATTAAGAAGTTTTACATTGAAATTATGCCAAAGTATCACTCCACATCAAAAATTCTTTTTTTATCATTTACCTACTCGAGGACGAGCAGGAATTAAGCTTGGGGATGCTTGATACGTCTCCAACATATCTATAATTTTTTATTGCTCCATGCTACTTTATCTACTGTTTTGGACTATAATGGGCTTTATTTTCCACTTTTATATTATTTTTGGGACTAACCTATTAACTGGAGGCCCAGCCCAGAATTGCTGTTTTTTGCCTTTTTCAGTATTTCGAAGAAACAGAATATCAAACGGAGTCCAAACGGAATGAAACCTTCGGGAACATGATTTTCTCACCAGATAAGATCCAGGAGACTTGGACCCTCCGTCAAGAAAGCCACGAGGCAGTCACGAGGGTGGAGGGCGCGCCCCTCCCCCTAGGCACGCCCCCTACCTCGTGGGCCCCTCGAAGCTCCACCGACGTACTCCTTCCTCCTATATATACCTACGTACCCCCAAACGATCAAGAGAGGAGCCAAAAACCTAATTCCACCGCTGCAACCTTCTGTATCCACGAGATCCCATCTTTGGGCCTGTTCCGGAGCTCCGCCGGAGGGGGCATCCACCATGGAGGGCTTCTACATCATCACCATGGCCCCTCCGATGAAGTGTGAGTAGTTTACTTCAGACCTTCGGGTCCATAGCTAGTAGCTAGATGGCTTCTTCTCTCTTTTTGGATCTCAATACAATGTTCTCCCCGTCTCTTGTGGAGATCTATTCGATATAATATTCTTTTTGCGGTGTGTTTGTTGAGGCCGATGAATTGTGGGTTTATGATCCAGTATTATCTATGGAAAATATTTGATTCTTCTCTGAATTCTTTTATGTATGATTGAGTTATCTTTGCAAGTCTCTTCGAATTATCCGTTTGGTTTGGCCAACTAGATTGGTAGTTCTTGCAATGGGAGAAGTGCATGGCTTTGGGTTCAATCTTGCGGTGTCCTTACTCAGTGACAGAAAGAGTTGCAAGGCACGTATTGTATTGTTGCCATCGAGGATAACAAGATGGGGTTCTTATCATATTGCATGAATTTATCCCTCTACATCATGTCATCTTGCTTAAGGCGTTACTCTGTTTTTACTTAATACTCTAGATGCATGCTGGATAGCGGTCGATGAGTGGAGTAATAGTAGTAGATGCAGAATCGTTTCGATCTACTTGTCTCGGACGTGATGCCTATATACATGATCATCACCTAGATATACTCATAACTATGCTCAATTCTGTCAATTGCTCAACAGTAATTTGTTCACCCAGCGTAGAATACTTATGCTCTTGAGAGAAGCCACTAGTGAAACCTATGGCCCCCGGGTCTATTCTTATCATATCAATCTATATCACTTTATTTACTTGCTTTGTTTTTACTTTACCTTTACTTTTTACTTTGCACCCATCTATCAAAACTACCAAAAATATTATCTCTATCAGATCTCACTCTCGTAAGTGACCGTGAAGGGATTGACAACCCCTAAGCATTGGTTGCGAGTTGCTATCGTGTTGTGCAGGTACGAGGGACTTGCGCGTGACCTCCTACTGGATTGATACCTTGGTTCTCAAAAACTGAGGGAAATACTTACGCTACTGTGCTGCATCATCCTCTCATCTTCGGGGAAAACCAACGCAAGCTCGAGACGTAGCAACTGCTCGGACGAACCGCATTTGCAAAGTTCAATGCGGTGCCGCACTATGCATACCTTAAGCTCAAGATGCCAGGCCCTCGAGGAGTAATCATGGTCAATGGAAACACCGAACGCTCTCTCCGAATGGAGGAGCATACGGTGGCCCTCGCGGCGGAAGTGCAAAGCAGCCTCTTAAGGCAATTCTCGAGTCCGACCACTAAACGTCTGGACACAGTCAAGCGCGCCCGGAGTAACCTACAACAATACCGCCTGGCACGTTCCGAGAATGCGTAGCAATGCGGCCCCAACCCCAGCCCTCGCGAAATCACGAGACCAGTGCCACGCGTACATAACCATGCTCTGGAGATACCATGGGCATAGGGGGAGGGGCATGACCACGGCATGCCCAGAGTGCGGCTCAACCACACAAGGGGCTCCCAATTGTGTCATTCTTTTTTTCTTTTTTCTTATTCTCAGGACTCTGTTTTCCAGAAGCCCTGTCCGGCAGTAGAATTGCCGAACTCACGATGCAACAACCAGGGAAGCAGAAAAGCTACGTCGAGTGTCCAGGTGGTCTCTATTACGAGCAGTATACCTGTTTTACATACTATCCCGTAGCCTACCCCTGGAGGGGGACATGTTAAATAGTCTCATCCCTTTCTTATCGCACTATTTGTATCGTTCTGCTTTCATTGCAGTATCTTTTGAATAAACAATACATAGGTTATGCTTATTATTGCATTTCCTTTTTCTTTATAAATGTTCATCTATGACATGTTGCACCCGTACAATTTGGTACGGTCAATACACCAGGGGCTTAAGTACCCCAAATCATGGTGTGATAAGTCCGAACACTTTCACAAGTGCGACACCCTGAACTTATAGCATTATATGCATCGGCTCCGAATCATGTCTTGGGTCAATAGTTGGGTTTGCCCGGCTCCCATGTTTTGGTACCTTACGTTCCGTTATATCGGCTAAGGTAGCGCTGGAAGAACCACGGCGATTGTGCCCTGTTTGAGCTGGGTTGAGCACCTCAGTGGAGAAAGCTAAAACTGACCGTCATGATAGGGCGAGAGCCGGTCGCTGTTCGAGAGGTTTTTCGGGTCCCTAAAGACTCATGCCGCTTAGAGCGAGGAGTCGGCATTGTCCGGCCAAGGCGTGGATAGCGCCCCGAACTCGGTCTTCCGAATACCAGGGGCTTCGCCGAAATTTAAAATTATAGAGTTCTATGGCTAAGTGAGAGTGTTCAAGCATTATAGTCCGGTTGCCTCGTTCATTGTGTTGAACGCCTCCCTCGAAAGGACCCAAGAATGGGAACAAGAGTGCTCAAGTTTATCCCGAACACCCCAGCACTCGTGGCATGGGGGCTGAAGCCAACGACTCGCCATCTCTCAAATTTGATAAACGGCCGCACAGAAGGTAATATTTTAAATTAACAAGCGTTGCTTAGCGCATATGAACAAAGTTTTCAGCGTACAGGATAACAAATGCGAGTCTACTAAAAAATTACATCTTTGGAGCATTCACCCGCTATAATGTGGGCACCCTTCAGGACGCCCTTATAGTACATCTCGGGCTTGCGATACTACTTGCCCGGCGGTGGCGCGTCCGTCACAAGCTTCTCAGCGTCCATCTTGCCCCAGTGCACTTTAGCACGGGCAAGGGCCCGACGGGCACCTTCAATGCAGGCGGAGTGCTTGATGACTTCAATCCATGGATAGGCGTCCACCAGCCGCCACACCAGACCGAAGTAGCTCTCAGGCACGGCTTCCTTAGGCCACAGCCAAACTGTGAGGCCCTTCATGGCCTGTTCGGCCACCTTGTGGAGCTCGACCAGCTACTTCAGCTGGTCGCTCAGGGGCACCGGATGTCCGGCCTCAGCATATTGAGACCAGAACACCTTTTCCATCGAGCTCCCCTCCTCGGCTCGGTAGAACGCGGCAGCATCAGACACACTACGGGGCAGATTGGCGAACACTCCTGGAGAGCTCCGGATTCGGGTAAGTAACAGATAATTCACTTTTATATGCTTGCTTTGCATAAAGAATGCCTTACCCGCCACTATCTTCTTTATCGCCTCGATCTCCCGGAGGGCCTTCTGGGCTTCGGCCTTAGCGGCTTTGGCACTCTCAAGAGTCAAGGCAAGCTCGGACTCTCGAGTCTTCGAGTCACGCTCCAAACTCTCATGTTTTTCCACGAGAGCCTGGAGCTCTTGCCGCACCTCCGCCACCCGTGCCTCCTTCTTCTCAAGCTCGGTGTGCTCCAAGGCCGCACTGTTTTTGGCCTTGGACACCGCTTCCTTCAGGGTCGCCACCTCGTTCGTGGCCCCTGTAATACCCATGTTATTCCTGTCATTTTTTGCAACCAAATCCTTTCTATAAGGTATTACTTTAATAAGGTATTACTTACCTTCCTTGTCCTCGAGCTGCTTCTTGGCAAGGCCGAGGTCGTTCTCGGACCGCTCGAGGCTCTGCTTCAATGCATTGACCTCCGCAGTCAGTGCGGCAGAGGTCAGCAGCGCAGCCTGCATTCCCATATTGACATATTTATGTTAGACTCCTGCGTATATCTTTTTGGATCCTCAGCTCGGCTTTTCTTTCCGAACACCGAACTAAGCATCAGGGGCTACTGTCTATGCGGTAATATTCTTACGTATCTTAAAAACTTACCTCAAAGCCTGTTAGAAGGCTGGTACAGGCTTCAGTCAGCCCGCTCTTGGCGGACTGAACTTTCTGGATCACCGCACTCATGATAGTGCGGTGCGCCTCGTCGATGGAGGCGCCGTTAAGCGCCTCCAGCAAGCTATCTGGTGCCTTCGGTTGGACGGAGGCCACCGGCGTCGCAGTCTTGCCCTTCTTATGAAGGGGTTGCCTGCAGGACTCCGGAACCACTAAAGGTTCCGGTACGGAGTCCGGCACAGGGCCGAACTTAGAGCCCTCTGGGGTTTTGCCCCCTTTGCACCCGGAGTCCGGGAGGTCGCCTTGCGGCGCCTCCAGGACCACCTCCTCCTTGTTGGGCCCCTTTTGGGACTCCACCACGGTGTCTTCTGCATCGCGAGGGGAGGAAGCCGTCGGAAGTGAAGTGCTATTCACATCCGACGAACCCAGGGAGCCGCTCGACGAAGCGGGAAGCTCGTCCTTGGGAGGGCTACATGGTTGTATTCGGCGTTAGAAGACACTATGCGACAAATGAAAAATCATGAGTTATTCTAGAATCCGTACACTTATGATCTCGCCAGGGGCTTGGCCCTCGAGGGCCACTCCTCTTCGTCAGTGTCGGCGTTGGTGGAGTAGTCCGGAGGAAGGGTCCTTCCCTTCTTGGACCCTCCGGCCTCCCCAGTTGGGGAGGCCTTCCTTTTCTTCTCTCCCCCCGCTGGGGGAGAAGCCTCTTTTTACTCCTCCTCATCTTCACGGGAGGAGTCCGCCTCGGAGTCATCGGACGATGAGTCCGATAACACCTAACACCGGGAACTCTTTCGAGTTTCCGTGGCCTTCTTCTTGGCCTTCTTCTCCGGCACCACGTGAGGTGCCGGAACCAGCAACCCCGTCAATCGGGCGTCCGTTGGGTCTTCTGGTAAGGGAGCCGGATAGTTAACCTGCCCAGCCTTCTTCTGCCAGGCCTGTCAAAGGTAGGGGAGTTTAGATCCCGCATAGAGTCAAACTATGAAATAGTGTCCTGTAAAGGGTAAAATAGCTTACCTCGCCGGCTTGACACTGCGAGCTGAATCCACGAACTTTGGTTGTGGATGCGGGAGCCTCGGCATCCTTGAACAGCACCTTCCAGACATCTTTGTACGTAGTGTCGAAGAGCCTGCTCAAGGTTTGGTGCTGTGCCAGATCAAACTCCCACAAGTTAAAGGCCCGTTGTTGGCACGGGAGGATCCGGCGGATGAGCATGACCTGGACTACGTTGACGAGCTTGATCTTCTTGTTCACAATGTTTTGGACGCAGGTTTGGAGTTCGGTCAGCTCTTCCAAATCACCCCACGCCAGGCCCTTCTCTTTCCAGGAAGTGAGCCGTGTGGGGATGCCAGATCGGAATTCGAGGGCCGCTGCCCATTCAGGGTCACACGGCTCAGTGATGTAGAACCACCCTGATTGCCATCCTTTGATGGTTTCCACGAAGGCGCCCTCGAGCCATATGACGTTGGGCATCTTGCCTACCATGGCGCCTCCGCACTCCGCCTGCTGGCCGCCCACTACCTTCGGCTTGACATTGAAGGTCTTCAGCCATAAGCCGAAGTGGGGCTTGATGCGGAGGAAGGCCTCGCACACAATGATAAACGCTGAGATGTTGAGGATGAAATTCGGGGCCAGATCATGGAAATCCAGGCCGTAGTAGAACATAAGCCCCCGGACGAATGGGTGGAGTGGGAAGCTCAGTCCGCGAAGGAAATGGGGAACGAACACTACTCTCTCATGGGGCCTGGGGGTGGGGACGAGCTGCCCCTCGTCTGGAAGCCGGTGCGCAATGTCGTTGTGCAGGTATCCGGCTTTCCTCAACTTTTTGATGTGCCCCTCCGTGACGGAGGAGGCCATCCACTTGCCTCCCGCTCCGGACATGGCTGGGGAAGGTTGAGGCGAGATGTGTGGACTTGGGCGCTGGAGCTCGAGTGCGCGGAAATGGATAAGCAAAGGAGGAAGAAGGCATAGATAAAAAGGTGGATCCTTATCCCCTTATATGGACGGACGAAACTATGCGTCCCCACCGGCCTGATAAAACTCGCTTATCTCCCAAGCGCCGTAATCAATGGCGCGGTTGGGTTACCCACGCCCGTATTGATGAGAATCCCAGAATAAGGGGACACGATCTCTGCTTTGACAAGACGTGCCAAGGAAACCGCCTCGCTAAACGCACTGAGGTGGGACAGTAAAAACGATTCCAGTAAAAGTTTGGCCGTGGTGTGACGTCACGCTACAGAATGCGTCAGCAGATTGAATTTGTGTAAAGATTATTCTCTCTACGGTGGTATGTGGAACTTATTTTGCAGAGCCGGACACTATCCTTGTGTTCAAAATCTTCTATGAAGTATTCGGAGGAGGAACCCGCCTTGCAATGCTGAAGACAATATGCGCGCCGGACTCGTCGTTATTGAAGCCTAGTTCAGGGGCTACTGAGGGACTCCTGGATTAGGGGGTGTCCGGATAGCCGAACTATCACCGTTGGCCGGACTCCTAGACTATGAAGATACAAGATTGAAGACTTCGTCCCGTGTCCGGATGGGACTTTCCTTGGCGTGGAAGACAAGCTTGGCGATACGGATATGTAGATCTCCTACCATTGTAACCGACTCTGTGTAGCCCTAACCCTCTCCGGTGTCTATATAAACCAGAGGGTTTTAGTCCATAGGACAAACAACAATCATACCATAGGCTAGCTTCTAGGGTTTAGCCTCTCCGATCTCGTGGTAGATCTACTCTTGTACTACCCATATCATCAATATTAATCAAGCAGGAGTAGGGTTTTACCTCCATCGAGAGGGCCCGAACCTGGGTAAAAACATCGTGTCCCTTGTCTCCTGTTACCATCCGCCTAGACGCATAGTTCGGGACCCCCTACCCGAGATCCGCCGGTTTTGACACCGACAGTGGCTTTGCCACAAATACGATGTCAACTACATTATCATGCAATGGTTATGACAAAAGTAATGTATGTCATGATGATGATGATGGAAGTTGCATGGCAATATATCTCGGAATGGCTATGGAAATGCCATGATAGGTAGGTATGGTGGCTATTTTGAGGAAGATAAAAGGAGGTTTATGTGTGATAGAGTGTATCGTATCACGGGGTTTGGATGCACCGACGAAGTTTGCACCAACTCTCAAGGTGAGAAAGGGCAATGCACAGTACCGAAGAGGCTAGCAAAGGTGGAAAGGTGAGAGTGCATATAATCCATGGACTCAACATTAGTCAAAAGAACTCATATACTTATTGCAAAAATTTAGAAGTCATCAAAAATCAAGTACTACGCGCATGCTCCTAGGGGGATAGATTGGTAGGAAAAGACCATCGCTCGTCCCCGACCGCCACTCATAAGGATACACAAGCCAGGTACACTTCATGTTTCAAATTTGTTACATAACTTTAACCATACGTGCATGATACGGGACTTGCAAACTTCAACACAAGCATTCTTTGAATTCATAACTACCCAACTAGCACGACTTTGATATTATCACCTCCATATCTCAAAACAATTATCAAGCATCAAACTTATCTTAGTATTCAGTGCACTAAAAGAAAGTTTCACATATCTTGAACACCAAGTATATTAACATTAAGCAAATTACCATGCTATTAACGACTCTCAAAATAATCTAAGTGAAGCACGAGAGATCAATAGTTTCTTTAAAACAAATCCACCACCGTGCTCTAAAAGATCTAAGTAGAGCACTAGCGCAAAAATTATCACGCTCAAAAGATATAAGTGAAGCACTATGAGCAAAACTATCAAGCTCAAAAGATATAAGTGAAGCACTATGAGCAAAACTATCAAGCTCAAAAGATATAAGTGAAGCACACAGAGTATTCTAACAAATTCCAATTCATGTATGGCTCTCTTAAAAAGTGTATACAGCAAGGATGATTGTGGTAAACTAACAAGCAAAAGACGCAAATAATACAAGACGCTCCAAGCAAAACACATATCATGTGGTGAATAAAAATATATCTCCAAGTAAATTACCGATGAAAGTGGACGAAAGAGGGGATGCCTTCCGGGGCATCCCGAAGCTTTGAATTTTTGGTATCCTTGGATTATCTTGGGGGTGCCATGGGCATCCCCAAGCTTAGGCTCTTTCCACTCCTTGTTCCATAATCCATCAAAAGAATTCACCCAAAACTTGAAAACTCCACAACACAAAATTCAACAGAAATCTCGTAAGCTCCGTTAGTATAACAAAATAAAACCACCACGTAGGTACTGTAATGAACTCATTCTAAATTCATATTGGAGTAATATCTACTGTATTCTAACTTATCTATGGTTCATACCACTTAATACTAGCCATAGATTCATCAAAATAAGCAAACAACACATAGAAAACAGAATCTGTCAAAAACAGAACAGTCTGTAGTAATCTGTATCAAACGTATACTTATGGAACTCCAAAAATCCTACCAAATTAAGAAGTCCTAATAAATTCGTGTACCAATCCAGAGCAAAAAGAATCAGATCAGAATCACGTTCCGGTGAATTAACAAAACTAATTTCCTGGGTGCAAAAGTTTCTGATTTTCAGCAGGATCAACACAACTATCACCGTAAGCCATCCTAAAGGTCTTACTTGGCACTTTATTGAAACAAAAGCTATAAAACATGATTACTACAGTAGCACAATCATGTGGACACACAAAAACAGTAAGGATAAGTATTGGGTTGTCTCCCAACAAGCGCTTTTCTTTAATGCCTTTCTAGCTAGGCATGATGATGACAATGATGCTCACATAAAAGATAAGAATTGAAACATAACGGGAGTATCATGAAGCATATGACTAGCACTTTTAAGTCTAACCCACTTCCTATGCATAGGGATTTTGTGAGCAAACAACTTATGGGAACGATAATCAACTAGCATAGGAAGGTAAAACAAGCATAGCTTCAAAACTTGAAGCACATAGAGAGGAAACTTGATATTATTGCAATTTCTACAAGCATATGTTCCTCCCTCATAATAATTTTCAGTAGCATCATGAATGAACTCAACAATGTAAACAGCACCTAAAGCATTCTTTTCATGATCTAGTAGCATAGAGAATTTACTACTCTCCTCATAAGCAAAATTCTTCTCATGAATAGTAGTGGGAGCAAACTCAACAAAATAACTATCATATGATTTAAAATTAGGATCAAGATGACAAGTTTCATGGTTATCATTATTCTTTAAAGCATACGTGTCATAACAATAATCATCATAGATAGGAGGCATGCTTTCATCATAGTAAATTTGCTCATCAAAGCTTGGGGGACAAAAAATATCATCTTCATCAAACATAGCTTCCCCGAGCTTGTGGCTTTGCATATCATTAGCATCATGGATATTCAAGGAATTCATACTAACACCATTGCAATCATGCTCATCATACAAAGATTTAGTACCAAACATTCTATAGATTTCTTCTTCTAGCACTTGAGCACAATTTTCTTTTCCATCATACTCACGAAAGATATTAAAAAGACGAAGCGTATGAGACAAACTTAACTCCATTTTTTTGTAGTTTTCTTTTATAAACTAAACTAGTGATAAAAACAAGAAACTAAAAGATTCGATTACAAGATCTAAAGATATACCTTCAAGCGCTAACCTCCCTGGCAACGGCGCCAGAAAAGAGCTTGATGTCTACTACACAACCTTCTTCTTGTAGACGTTGTTGGGCCTGCAAGTGCACATGTTTGTAGGACAGTAGCAAATTTCCCTCAAGTGGATGACCTAAGGTTTATCAATCCGTAGGAGGCGTAGGATGAAGATGGTCTCTCTCAAACAACCCTGCAACCAAATAGCAAAGAGTTTCTTGTGTCCCCAACACACCCAATACAATGGTAAATTGTATAGGTGCACTAGTTCGGCGAAGAGATGGTGATACAAGTGCAAAATAGATGGTAGATAAAGGTTTTTGTAATCTGAAATGATAAAAACAGCAAGGTAACTAATGATAAAAGTGAGCGTAAACGGTATTGCAATGATAGGAAACAAGGCCTAGGGTTCATACTTTCACTAGTGCAAGTTCTCTCAACAATAATAACATAGATAGATCATATAATAAGCCCTCAACATGCAACAAAGAGTCACTCCGAAGCCACTAATAGCGGAGAACAAATGTAGAGATTATGGTAGGGTACGAAACCACCTCAAAGTTATTATTTCGGATCAATCTATAAAATAGTTCATACTAGAATAACACCTTAAGATATAAATCAACCAAAACCCTAATGTCATCTAGATACTCCATTGTCACCTCAAGTATCCATGGGCATGATTATACGATATGCATCACACAATCTTAGATTCATCCAACCAACACAAAGTACTTCAAAGAGTGCCCCAGAGTTTCTATCGGAGAGTCAAGAACATGTGCCAACCCCTATGCGTAGGTTCCCAATGTCACGAAACCCGCAAGTTGATCACCAAAACATACATCAAGTGGCACATGATATCCCATTGTCACCATAGATAATCATGGCAAGACATACATCAAGTGTTCTCATAAAAGACTCAATCCGATGGGATAACTTCAAAGGGGAAACTCAATTCATCACAAGAGAGTAGAGGGGGAGAAACATCATAATATCCAACTACAATAGCAAAGCTCGGGATACATCAAGATCATGCCATAGAGGGAACACGAGAGAGAGAGAGATCAAACACATAGCTACTGGTACATACCCTCAGCCCCGAGGGTGAACTACTCCCTCCTCGTCATGGATAGCGCCGAGATGATGAAGATGGCCACCGGTGATGGGAACTCCCTCTGACAGGGCGCCGGAACGGGCTCCCGAGAGGTTTTTAGTGGCTACCGAGGCTTGCGGCAGCGGAACTCCCGATCTATCTTCTGTTCTGGAAGTTTTACGATACGTAGGTATATATGGGTGCAAGGGGTACATCACTGGAGCTACAGGGGCCCCATGAGGCAGGGGGCGTTCCCGGGGGGGTGGGCACGCCCCCCACCCTCGTGAGCAGCCCGTATCTCCCCTGACGTGCACTCCAAGTTCCCTGGGTTGCTTTCCTTCCAAAAATAACTTCTTCAGTTGATTTCGTTCCATTTTGACTCCGTCTGATATTCATTTTCCTCAAAACACTAAAATAGGCATAAAACAGCAAATCTGGGCTGGGCCTCCGGTTATTAGTCCCAAAAATAATATAAAAGTGGATAATAAAGCCCAGTATTGCCTAAAACAGTAGATAAAGTAGCATGGAGCAATCAAAAATTATAGATACATTGGAGACGTATCAGTTCCTTCGTTCAAAACCGAGGAAATCTTCAATTCTGCACTTTTAGAATCAGTGGGGGCACGTCGAGTGCACCCACTGGGTGTAGTCCCCGAGACCACGGTCGGCTGCTGGCAGTCGACCGAGGTCTAATGATGTGTCTCTTTTTTTAACTCATGTTGAGTATTGATCTGATCCAGTGGGGGCACGCTAAGTGCACCCACTGGGTGTAGTCCCCGAGACTACTGTTGAAAATTTGATTCGGCAGTAGTCTTAGAGTAACTCTTTGCTTTCACTCGGCACTTCAATCTGTCGACTGATATGTTTTGTCTTTCTGGTTGCAGAGGTCTTGTGATCTTGGAGCTCGGCTCACCGAGTTGAAGAAGAAACATATCAGCGTTGAACTTGACCTCGAACTTGCGAAGAAGAATCTGAAGACTTCCCAACAAGAAACGGCCATCATGGGAGGTAATCACTCGACCATCCTGTCTGTTTTGTAGCTTCATGCTTCACGCTAGTTTTTTCTTCAGTCTCTTTGAACCGAGTGATTTCACACGAGCAGATGTGCGTAGTGAAAATCGTCAACTTCAGTCTCGTCTGAAGAGTGTTGTTTCTTTAGAGAAGATGAAGGAGGCTTTGGAGCAGAAGGATCTGGATCTGGCAGCTGCTCAGAAGGAAGCACGCGAAAAGACGAAGCTTGCGGACCAGAAGCTGGCTTCGGTCAGCAAACTGCAGGAGGAGAACGCGAAGCTGAAGGCTGCCATCACAGACGCCAACCAGGAAGTTGAGCAACTGAGGAAGGACAAGGAAAATCTGACCACTGAAGTTGGCGGCCTTAAGACCAAGACCGACAAGCTAGAGTCCTATCTGGAGCAACTCGCCGCCAAATTTGTTCTAAAGCTTGAAGGTATGATCAGTCGACTCATCACTTTGTTGCCGATTGAACTTTGTTATCTCGTCGTCGACTCATCACTTTTTGCAATGGGACAGAACTGTGTCAGTTCTTTGAGGCTGAAACTGGGCGGGTCGAGACAGGTCTCGACCCCATCAACTGTCCCATGAAAGATGAAGTTGCGATGAACTTGCTTCGACTGGAATTGCGCTTGGACAGTGCAGTCGACTATCTGGCTCGGCTGAAGGCGGCGATGGCCCGAGTGGACGCTGAGCTCTGGCCTCGGGAGGAACTGTCTCAAGACCTCGAGTCCTTGATGGCTCGGCTAAACCAAATTCCAGGTCGAGTGCAAGAGTGGAAGAAATCTTCTGCCCGCTGTGGTGCTAATGTCGCTTTGTCTCTGGTCTGAGTGCACTGCAAGGAACCTAAGGAAGACAAGTTGGCAGCTCTCAAAGTGGCAAACACTAAGAAGCACTCCTTCCAGGACTTCGTGGACACTTTCCTGGAGGCAGCCACTCGCATCGCCGACAGCATCGACCTCGACAGCTTCTGCAACCCGGCCAGTCCTTCTCCCGCTGAGTGACAAAAGAAAAACATTATGCTATCACTTTTATTTGCCTTGGAATGCCGAGTGAATTTGTAACCGTTAAAACTCCTTCGGGCCTGATGCCCGAGCACTTTATTCTGCGGTTACGCAACTTTGGATTTATCACCTTATAAACTGCGTCTGTCTTCAAACGAAAATCATTTTTCCCTCGAATTGTTGTCTGTTTGCTTGATGCAGCTGCTGGAGAAGTATGGCCAGTCGACTGATCGGGCGGTCCTTGAGCAACCTTGATCAGCTCATCAGCGAGGCGTTCCAGTCGACTGATCGGATGATCCTTGAGTAGCATTGATCAGCTCATCAGCAAGGCACTCAGCAATGGTCTTAACGTTCCTGTCAACCGATTGGGTGATCCTTGAGGAGCATTGATCAGCTCATCAGCAAGGCATTCAGCAATGGTCTTGACGTTCTTGTCAACCGATTGGGTGATCCTTGAAGAGCATTGATCAGCTCATCAGCAAGGCATTCAGCAATAGTCTTGATGTTCCTGTCAACCACCCGGTAAGGTTTTTCAAACTTAGGCGAGCACTGGGCTGCAGCTAAGCCTCCGAGTGGGAGGTTCGCTCTCCACTCGGTAGGATTTTTCGAACTTAGGTGAGTACGGGACTGCAGCTAAGCCCCCCGAGTGGGAGGTTTTCTCTCCGCTCGGTAGGATTTTTCAAACTTAGGCGAGTGCGGGACTGTAGCTAAGCCCTCGAGTGGGAGGTTTGCTCTCACTCGGTAGGATTTTTATCACTTAGGCGAGCACTAGGCTGCAGCTAAGCCCCCGAGTGAGGGGCAAGCTCATCACTCGGTAGGATTTTTATAACTTAGGCGAGCACTGGGCTGCAGCTAAGCCTCCGGGTGAGAGGCAGGCTCATCACTCGGTAGGATTTTTATCACTTAGGTGAGCACTAGGCTGCAGCTAAGCCCCCGAGTAAGGGGCAAGCTCATCACTCGGTAGGATTT
>NC_041391.1:695387758-695408039 GCF_002162155.2 Triticum dicoccoides | reverse complement strand
TGGGCTGCAGCTAAGCCCCCGAGTGAGAGGCAGGCTCATCACTCGGTAGGATTTTTATCACTTAGGCGAGCACTGGGCTGCAGCTAAGCCCCCGAGTGAAAGGCGGGCTCATCACTCGGTAGGATTTTTATCACTTAGGCGAGCACTGGGCTGCAGCTAAGCCCCCGAGTGAGAGGCAGGCTAATCACTCGGTAGGATTTTTATCACTTAGGCGAGCACTGGGCTGCAGCTAAGCCCCCGAGTGAGAGGCAGACTCATCACTCGGTAGGATTTTTATCACTCCGTCTTAGGCGAAATAGATTCGCAGCTAAGGTAACTCGTACAAAAGAAATAAACAACAATCATTCGGGAGAAGTAAATTATGTCTTTGACAGTCAAACTAAAAGGGATTTCTTATTACATCTCATCATTCTAAATTTTTAAGAATAGAAAGGGCGGAGCAGATCCGCATTCCAGGCGCGTGGCTCATCTTTATTATGCTCGACGTTGAAGAGACGATATGCTCCATTGTGGAGCACCTTGGTGATAATGATAGGGCCTTCCCAAGCGGGAGCAAGCTTGTGAGGCCTTTGCTGGTCCACCCGAAGAACCAGGTCTCCTTCTTGAAATGCTC
Organism: Triticum dicoccoides; assembly: GCF_002162155.2. Taxonomy (NCBI): domain Eukaryota; kingdom Viridiplantae; phylum Streptophyta; class Magnoliopsida; order Poales; family Poaceae; genus Triticum; species Triticum dicoccoides. The sequence goes on along the minus strand of NC_041391.1, from coordinate 695,407,426 downwards.
GACCTCTCACATTTCTTGCGTGAAATCTACGCAAGTCTTGCTGATAGATGGTCGACTGGATCAAGGCCATCTCTCTTTCTTCTTCTAAGAGGTCAACTGCATCTTGCCGAGTTTGTTCTGCTTCTTCTTCTGAGAAGAGTTCGGCTCGAGGTGCATTGTGAAGCAAATCACTGGGGAGCACGGCTTCAGCTCCATAGACTAAGAAGAATGGAGTCCTTCCAGTCGACCGGTTAGGGGTTGTCCTCAACCCCCACAGCACGGATGGAAGCTCGTCAACCCAGGCTCCCACTGCATGTTTGAGGTCATGCATCAACCGAGGCTTCAATCCTTTGAGAATCAATCCATTCGCCCGCTCGGCCTGTCCATTCGACTAAGGATGAGCGACCGAAGCATAGTCGACTCTCGTGCCTTGGGAGGCGCAAAAGGCTTTGAATTCTTCAAAATCAAAGTTCGAGCCATTATCCATGATGATGTTGTGTGGAACGCCATATTTGAATATAAGTTCCCTGATGAAACTCACAGTTGTGCTTGCTTCAAGGCTTTTGATGGGCTTGGCTTCGATCCAGTTGGTGAACTTGTCGACTGCTACCAGCACATGAGTAAACCCACTCCTGCCTGTCCTCAAAGGTACAACTATGTCCAGTCCCCAGACGGCGAAGGGCCAGACGAGTGGAATTGTTTTTAGAGCCGACGTAGGTTTATGAGACATGTTGGAGTAAAACTGGCAGCCTTCACACTTGTCCACTATTTCCTTAGCCATCTTGTTGCCCGCGGCCAGTAGAACACAGCTTGGTATGCTTTGGCAACGATGGTCCGAGAGGACGCGTGGTGACCACAGGTCCCCGAGTGAATATCATTGAGGATCACTCGACCTTCCTCTGGCGTGATACACTTTTGGCAAACTCCAGTTGCACTTTCTCTGAACAACTGCCCCTTTATCATAGTAAAGGCCTTGGATCACCGGATGACCTGTTGAGCCTCCTCTTCTTCTTCCGGAAGTTCTTTCCTAAGAATGTATGCGATGTACGGCACCGTCCAGTCGGGAGTGATGACCAGAACCTCCATGACTAAGTCGACCACGGCTGGGATGTCAACTTCAGTCGGATCTATAGCACTCTCGGGCTGTGGCGACTCTTCTGTGAAAGGATCCTCCTGAACCGAAGGCGAATGAATATGTTCCAAAAACACATTGCAGGGGATGGCCTCTCTCTTGGAACCTACCTTCGCCAACTCATCTGCAGCTTGATTTTTCAATCGGGGCACATGGTGAAGCTCCAACCCTTCAAACTTCTTTTCCAGCTTCCTGACAGCGTTGCAGTAACCAGTCATGGCTGGACTTCTGACATCCCATTCTTTTATCACCTGGTTAACCACCAAATCTGAATCGCCATACACCATGAGGCAACAGACGCCGAGTGAAATGGCCATACGCAACCCATATAGAAGTGCTTCGTATTCTGCTTCATTATTGGAGGAATCAAAGTGAATCTAGAGAACGTAATTGAGCTTGTCTCCACGGGGGGGGGCACCAATACTACTCCAGCACCTGACCCGTTTAGCATCTTGGAACCATTGAAGAACATGGTCCAATGTTTCGAGTGAACTTGAGTCGGTAGTTGCTGTTCAATCCACTCGGCAAGGAAATCCGCGATTGCTTGGGACTTGATAGCTTTCTTTGCCTCAAACTTGATGTCCAGTGGAAGGAGTTCAATCGCCCATTTTGCTACTCGACCAGTTGCATCTCTGTTATTCAGGATCTCAGACAACGTGCGTCGCTGACGACTGTAATGGAGTGATCGGAGAAGTAATGTGCAACCTTCTTCATGGTCATGTAAATTCCATAGACAAGCTTCTGATAATGAGGGTAGCGCTGCTTGGATGGAGTCAAAACTTCAGCTAGATAATAAACTGGGCGTTGAACCTTGTACACTTTTCCCTCCTCTTCTCGCTCGACCGTGAGTACTGTACTGACAACTTGTCCAGTGGCTGCAATGTAAAGCAGTAAAGGCTCTTTGCTGATTGGCGCAGCGAGCACCGGCTGGGTGGAAAGCAGGGCTTTGAGCTCTGCAAATGGTGCATCAGCTTCTTCAGACCACTCGAACTTATCAGATTTCTTCATCAATTGGTAGAAAGGCAAGGCCTTTTCACTGAGATGAGAGATGAATCGACTCAAGGCGACCAAACAACCAGTCAGCTTCTGAACGTCATGCACTCGCACGGGGTGTTTCATTCGGAGGATGGTATCAACTTTTTCTGGATTGGCGTCGATCCCTCGTTCGGAAACAAGAAAACCGAGCAATTTTCCTCCTAGAATCCGCACTTTGACGGGTTAAGCTTGATATCGTACCTCCTTAGGTTGGCAAAGGTTTCTGCGAGATCAGTCAATAGGTTGGAACCTTTGCGAGACTTGATCATGATGTCATCCATGTATGCCTCCACATTCCGACTGATTTGGGTGAGCAGTCACTTCTGGATCATTCTCATGAACGTGGCTCCGGCGTTTTTAAGACCGAATGACATGGTGACATAGCAAAAGCACCCGAATGGGGTGATGAAGGCTGTTTTTATTTCATCGGGACCATACAGTCGGATCTGATGATACCCGAAATAGGCATCTAAAAAAGACAAGCGCTCACACCCTGCAGTCGAGTCAACAATTTGATCGATACGGGGGAGAGGGAAGTGATCTTTCGGGCAGGCCCGATTGATATGCTTGAAATCAATGCACATGCAAAGTGAATCGTCTTTCTTGGGGACCATGACGACATTGGCAAGCCACTCAGAGTGGTAGATTTCATGGATGAACTCTACTGCCAACAGTCGAGCCACTTCCTCGTCGATTGCTTTTCTCTTCTGAACGGCGGACCGTCGAAGGTGCTCTTTGACGGGTTTTACCTTGGGGTCGACACGCAAATGGTGCTCAGCCAGTCCTCTGGGTACACTTGGCATGTCAGAGGGTTTCCATGCGAAGATGTCCCAGTTCTCGCGGAGGAACTGGATGAGCGCTTCTTCCTATTTGCTGTCGAGCGTCGTTGATATATGAGTCGGTGCAGCATTGGTATCAGTCGGGTGAATATGAATCGACTTTGTTTCACCACTCGACTGAAACGCAGAGTCCGTCGCAGGTTTCTTGGCTCGGAGTAAATCACTCGGATCCGCACTCTTCTGATACTCTTGGAATTCAACCACCGCCATCTGTGCATCGGCGATTTTGGAACCTTTCTGGAAACATTCTTCTGCTTTCTGCCGATTGCCAGTGACCGTGATCACACCTTTGGGACCAGGCATCTTCAGCTTGAGGTACACATAACATAGTCGAGCCATGAAACGCGCGTACGCCGGTCTCCCTAGGATGGCGTGATAAGCACTCTAGAAATCCATGACTTTAAATATCAACTTTTCTTTTCGGTAATGCTTGGAGTCACCGAAAACCACGTCGAGAGTGATCTGGCCGAGTGACTCGGCCTTCTTTCCGGGAATAACGCCGTGAAAACTCATGTTGCTCTCGCTAAGCTTGGACATCGGGATGCCCATTCCCTTCAAGGTTTTAGCATACAGGATATTCAGGCCGCTACCTCCATCCATCAGCACTTTAGTCAGTCGAGTGCCACCAACCACTGGGTCGACCACCAGCGCTTGCCTCCCGGGGGTGGCTACGCGAGCAGGATGGTCTGACTGGTCGAATATGATGGTTGTCTAAGACCATTTCAGGTACGTGGTCGTCGTTGCCGGAGCAACCATGTTCACTTCTCTGTTGATGACCTTCAACCGACTCTTGCTCTCAACATCGGCAAAAATCATGAGGGTGGAATTGACCTTGGGGTAACCGTCATCTTCTTGTTCCTCCTCATCTCTGTCCGACTCCTTATCCTTCTCATTGGGTTGTTTCTCTCGGAACTGTTGGATCAGGAGTCGACATTGCCGAGTGGTATGCTTTGGGTAAATCAGATTACCTTCCTCATCTTTCTTTGTGTGGATGTGACACGGCAAGTCCAGCACATCATTTCCCGCTTGATCTTTTACCTTCTTAGGAGGCCAGGCTCCTTAGGTTTTCCCTTAAACTTTCCTTGAGCTACTGCTGCAATCTCACCAGGTGCTGCTCGTTCGGCTTTACGCTTCTGTTTCCGATTGGAACCACCTCCACCGGCCTCTTGACCGACCGGTTTACTCTTCCCGCTACGGAGTCGATCCTCTTCTTCTCCGTTAGCATACCGGGTGGCTATCTCCATCATCCGGGTCAGAGTCATATCCCCAGTCCGACCGAACTTCAGAACCAACTCTCGATATTTGACACCTTCCTTGAAAGCACACACTGCCTGGTGTTCTGATACATTCTCCACGGTGTGATGCAAAGTGGTCCACCTCTGAATGAATTCCCTCAAAGTTTCATTCTCCTTCTGCATGCAATGCTGCAGCTCGGGAAGTCCTGCCGGCCGCTTGCATGTGCCCTCAAAGGTCCTTACAAACACTCGAGATAGCTCCTCCCAACTGTGTATACTGTCCGGGGCCAACTGAGTCAACCACGCTCGGGCTGACCCTTCCAACATAAGAGGGAGATGCTTCATTGCTATCTCATTGTTTCCACCTCCAATCTGCACAGCCACTCGTTAATCCTCAAGCCAAGTTTCAAGCTTGGATTCTCCGGTGAACTTGCTGACTCCTGTTGCTAATCTGAAGTTGGGAGGAATCACTGCAGCCTGATGGCTCTGCTGAAACACTCTGGGCCCGAAACATGTGACCTGCTGCCACTCAGACGGTCTCTGCCCAGATCTTCTCTATGTGCTCTATTCCGGTCGACCAGGCCTTGGACGAGAATGGATCTCGCATCGAAGTCTGGCTCCCTTGGGTCGACTGGAGCTCTGCGCTCGTCCCTGTGACGGCGCCTGTCATCGTGCTGTTGTTGGGGAACGTTGCAGAAAACAAAATTTTCCTAATCGTTTCACCAAGATCATCTAGGAGTTCATCTAGCAACGAGTGATTAGATGCATCTACATACCTTTGTAGATCGCGAGCGGAAGCGTTCAAAAGAACGGTGATGATGTAGTCGTACTCGACGTGATCCAAATCACCGATGACCAGCGCCGAACGGACGGCACCTCCGCGTTCAACACACGTACGGAACAGCCACGTCTCCTCCTTCTTGATCCAGCAAGGGAGGGAGGAGAGGTTGAGGGAGATGGCACCAGCAGCAGCACGACGGCGTGGTGTTGATGGAGCTGCAGTACTCCGGCAGAGCTTCGCTAAGCACTATGGAGGTGGAGGAGGTGTTGGAGAGGGAGAAGGAGGCAACCAAAGGCCAAGGCGTTCAGGTATGAAGTCCCTCCTCTCCCCCACTATATATAGGAGGGCCAAGGGGGGGTGGCCGGCCCTAGGAGATTCAATCTCCTAGGGGGTGCGGCGGCCAAGGGGGGTTTCCCTTCCCCCAAAGGCACCTAGGAGGTGCCTTCCCCTCCTAGGACTCTTCCCCCTTCAAACCCTAGGCGCATGGGCCTATGTGGGGCTGGTGCCCTTGGCCCATTAGGCCAAGGCGCACCCCCTACAGCCCATGTGGCCCCCCGGGACAGGTGGACCCACCTGGTGGACCCCCGGGACCCTTCCGGTGGTCCCGGTACAATACCGATAACCCCGAAACTTGTCCCGATGCCCGAAACAGGACTTCCCATATATAAATCTTTACCTCCGAACCATTCCGGAACTCCTCGTGACGTCCGGGATCTCATCCGGGACTCCGAACAACATTCGGGTTACTGCATATACATATCCCTACAACCCTAGCGTAACTGAACCTTAAGTGTGTAGACCCTACGGGTTCGGGAGACAAACAGACATGACCGAGACGACTCTCCGGTCAATAACCAACAGCGGGATCTGGATACCCATGCTGGCTCCCACATGCTCCACGATGATCTCATCGGATGAACCACGATGTCGAGGATTCTATCAACCCCGTACGCTATTCCCTTTGTCTATCGATATGTTACTTGCCCGAGATTCGATCGTCGATATCCCAATACCTCGTTCAATCTCGTTACCGGCAAGTCACTTTACTCGTACCGTAATGCATGATCCCGTGACCAGACACTTGGTCACTCTGAGCTCATTATGATGATGCATTACCGAGTGGGCCCAGTGATACCTCTCCGTCATACGGAGTGACAAATCCCAGTCTTGATCCATGTCACCCAACAGACACTTTCGGAGATGCCCGTAGTCTACCTTTATAGTCACCCAGTTACGTTGTGACGTTTGGCATACCCAAAGCACTCCTACGGTATCCGGGAGTTACACAATCTCATGGTCTAAGGAAAAGATACTTGACATTGGAAAACACTAGCAAATGAACTATACGATCTTGTGCTATGTTTAGGATTGGGTCTTGTCCATCACATCATTCTCCCAATGATGTGATCTCGTTATCAATGACATCCAGTGTCCATAGTCAGGAAACCATGACTATCTGTTGATCAACGAGCTAGTCAACTAGAGGCTCACTAGGGACATGTTGGTGTCTGTTATTCACACATGTATTACGATTTCCGGATAACACAATTATAGCATGAATAAAGACAATTATCATGAACAAGGAAATATAATAATAATGCTTTTATTATTGCCTCTAGGGCATATTTCCAACAGTCTCCCACTTGCACTAGAGTCAATAATCTAGTTACATTGTGATGAATCGAACACCCATGGAATTCTGGTGTTGATCATGTTTCGCTCTAGGGAGAGGTTTAGTCAACGGATCTGCTACATTCAGGTCCGTATGTACTTTAAAAATCTCTATGTCTCCATCTTGAACATTTTCACGAATGGAGTTGAAGCGACGCTTGATGTGCCTTGTCTTCTTGTGAAACCTGGGCTCCTTGGCAAGTGCAATAGCTCCAGTGTTGTCACAGAAGAGCTTGATCGGCCCCGACGCATTGGGTATGACTCCTAGGTCGGTGATGAACTCCTTCACCCATATTGCTTCATGTGCTGCCTCCGAGGCTGCCATGTACTCCGCTTCACATGTATATCCCGCCACGATGCTTTGCTTGCAACTGCACCAGCTTACTGCCCCACCATTCAAAATATACACGTATCCGGTTTGTGACTTAGAGTCATCCAGATCTGTGTCGAAGCTAGCGTCGACGTAACCCTTTACGACGAGCTCTTCGTCACCTCCATAAACGAGAAACATTTCCTTAGTCCTTTTCAGGTACTTTAGGATATTCTTGACCGCTGTCCAGTGTTCCTTGCCGGGATTACTTTGGTACCTTCCTACCAAACTTACGGCAAGGTTTACATCAGGTCTGGTACACAGCATGGCATACATAATAGAACCTATGGCTGAGGCATAGGGGATGACGCTCATCTCTTCTATATCTTCTGCCGTGGTCGGACATTGAGCTGAGCTCAATTTCATACCTTGCAACACAGGCAAGAACCCCTTCTTGGATTGATCCATATTGAACTTCTTCAATATCTTATCAAGGTATGTGCTTTGTGAAAGACCTATGAGGCGTCTTGATCTATCTCTATAGATTTTGATGCCTAATATATAAGCAGCTTCTCCAAGGTCCTTCATTGAAAAACTTTTATTCAAGTAGGCCTTGATGCTGTCCAAGAGTTCTATATCATTTCCCATCAACAGTATGTCATCTACATATAATATGAGAAATGCTACAGAGCTCCCACTCACTTTCTTGTAAACGCAGGCTTCTCCATAAGTCTGTGTAAACCCAAACGCTTTGATCATCTCATCAAAGCGAATGTTCCAACTCCGATATGCTTGCACCAGCCCATAAATCGAGCGTTGGAGCTTGCACACTTTGTCAGCATTCTTAGGATCGACAAAACCTTCCGGCTGCATCATATACAATTCTTCCTTAAGGAAACCATTAAGGAATGCCGTTTTGACGTCCATTTGCCATATTTCGTAATCATAGAATGCGGCAATTGCTAACATGATTCGGACGGACTTCAGCTTCGCTACCGGTGAGAAAGTCTCATCGTAGTCAACCCCTTGAACTTGTCGATAACCCTTAGCGACAAGCCGAGCTTTCTAGATGGTCACATTACCATCCGCGTCTGTCTTCTTCTTAAAGATCCATTTATTTTCTATGGCTCGCCGCTCAACGGGCAAGTCAGTCAAAGTCCATACTTTGTTTTCATACATGGATCCTATCTCGGATTTCATGGCTTCTAGCCATTTGTCGGAATCCGGGCCCGCCATCGCTTCTTCATAGTTCGAAGGTTCACCGTTGTCTAACAGCATGATTTCCAAGACAGGGTTTCCGTACCACTCTGGTGCGGAACGTGTCCTTGTGGACCTTCGAATTTCAGTAGGGGCTTGATCAGAAGTATCTTGATCATTGTCATTAACTTCCTCTCTAGTCGGTGCAGGAACCTCAGGAACATTTTCTTGAGTTGCGCCATTTTCCGGTTCAAGAGGTAATACTTCATCAAGCTCTACTTTCCTCCCACCTACTTCTTTCGAGAGAAACTCTTTCTCCAGAAAGGACCCATTCTTGGCAACAAAGATCTTGCCTTCGGATCTGAGGTAGAAGGTGTACCCAATAGTTTCTTTTGGGTATCCTATGAAGACGCATTTTTCCGACTTGGGTTCGAGCTTTTCAGGTTGAAGTTTCTTGACATAAGCATCGCATCCCCAAACTTTTAGAAACGACAGCTTAGGTTTCTTCCCAAACCATAATTCATACGGTGTCGTCTCAACGGATTTCGACGGAGCCCTATTTAAAGTGAATGCGGCAGTCTCTAAAGCATAGCCCCAAAAAGAAAGCGGTAAATCGGTAAGAGACATCATAGATCGCACCATATCTAACAGAGTGCGATTACGACGTTCGGGCACACCATTACGCTGAGGTGTTCCAGGCGGCGTGAGTTGTGAAACTATTCCACATTTTCTTAAGTGTGTGCCAAACTCGTGACTCAAGTATTCTCCTCCACGATCTGATCATAGAAACTTGATTTTCCTGTCACGTTGATTTTCAACCTCACTCTGAAATTCCTTGAACTTTTCAAAGGTTTCAGACTTGTGTTTCATTAAGTAGATATACCCATACCTACTTAAATCATCAGTGAGGGTGAGAACATAACGATAGCCATCGCGAGCCTCAACACTCATTGGACCACACACATCAGTATGTATGATTTCCAATAAGTCGGTTGCTCGCTCCATTGTTCCTGAGAACGGAGTCTTGGTCATTTTACCCATAAGGCATGGTTCGCACGTGTCAAATGATTCATAATCAAGAGACTCTAAAAGTCCATCTGCATGGAGCTTCTTCATGCGTTTGACACCTATGTGACCAAGGCGGCAGTGCCACAAGTATGTGGGACTATCATTATCAACCTTACTTCTTTTGGTACTCACATTATGAACATGTGTAGCATCACGTTCGAGATTCATAAAGAATAAACCATTCACCATAGGAGCATGACCATAAAACATATCTCTCATAAAAATGGAACAACCATTATTCTCAGATTTAAAAGAGTAGCCATCTCGAATTAAACGAGATCCCGATACAATGTTCATGCTCAAAGATGGTACTAAATAACAATTATTAAGGTTTAAAACTAATCCCGAAGGGAGATGCAGAGGCAGCGTGCTGACGGCGATCACATTGACCTTGGAACCATTCCCGACGCGCATCGTCACCTCGTCCTTTGCCAGTTTCCGCTTATTCCGCAGCCTCTGCTTTGAGTTACAAATGTGAGCAACTGCACCGGTATCAAATACCCAGGAGCCACTACGGGCACTAGTAAGGTACACATCAATTACATGTATATCACATATACCTTTTGTTTTGCCGGCCTTCTTATCCGCTAAGTACTTAGGGCAGTTCCGCTTCCAGTGACCGCTTCCCTTGCAATAAAAGCACTCAGTCTCGGGCTTGGGTCCATTCTTTGGCTTCTTCCCGGCAGCTTGCTTGCCGGGCGCGGCAACCTCCTTGCCGTCCTTCTTGAAGTTCTTTTTACCCTTGCCTTTCTTGAACTTAGTGGTTTTATTGACCATCAACACTTGATGTTCCTTCCTGACTTCTACCTCTGCTGATTTCAGCATAGCAAATACTTCAGGAATGGTCTTTTCCATCCCCTGCATATTGAAGTTCATCACAAAGCTCTTGTAGCTTGGTGAAAGCGACTGGAGGATTCTGTCAATGACCGCATCATCCGGGAGATTAACTCCCAGCTGAGTCAAGCGGTTATGCAACCCAGACATAGTGAGTATGTGCTCACTGACAGAACTGTTTTCCTCCATCTTACAGCTGAAGAATTTGTCGGAGACTTCATATCTCTCGACCCGGGCATGAGCTTGGAAAACCATTTTCAGCTCTTCGAACATCTCATATGCTCCATGTCTCTCAAAACGCTTTTGGAGCCCCGGCTCTAGGCTGTAAAGCATGCCGCACTGAACGAGGGAGTAGTCATCGAAATGTGCCTGCCAAGCGTTCATAACATCTTGTTCTGCAGGGAGAACGGGTGCGTCACCAAGCGGTGCTTGTAGGACATAATCTTTCTTGGCAGCTATGAGGATGATCCTCAGGTTCCGGACCCAGTCCGTATAGTTGCTGCCATCGTCTTTCAGCTTAGTTTTCTCTAGGAACGCGTTGAAGTTGAGGACTACGTTGGCCATTTGATCTACAAGACATATTGCAAAGATTTTAGACTAAGTTCATGATAATTAAGTTCAACTAATCAAATTATTAGTGAACTCCCACTTAGATTAGACATCCCTTTATCCATCTAAGTATTACATGATCCGAGTTAAACTAGACCGTGTCCGATCATCACGTGAGACGGACTAGTCAACATCGGTGAACATCTTCATGTTGATCGTATCTTCTATACGACTCATGCTCAACCTTTCGGTCTTATGTGTTCCGAGGCCATGTCTGTACATGCTAGGCTCGTCAAGTCAACCTAAGTGTTTGCATGTGTAAATCTGTCTTACACCCGTTGTATGTGAACGTCTGAATAAAACACCCGATCATCACGTGGTGTTTTGAAACAGCGAACTGTCGCAACGGTGCACAGTTAGGGGGAACACTTCTTGAATTTATTGTGAGGGATCATCTTATTTACTACCGTCGTTCTAAGTAAACATGATGCAAAACATGATAAACATCACATGCAATCAAATAATAAACGTGACATGATATGGCCAATATCACATAGCTCCTTTGATCTCCATCTTGGGGCTCCATGATCATCTTGTCACCGGCTTGACACCATGATCTCCATCATCATGATCTCCATCATCGTGTCTCCATGAAGTTGCTCGCCAACTATTACTTCTACTACTATGGCTAACGCGTTTAGCAATAAAGTAAAGTAATTTACATGGCGTTTCTTGATGACACGCAGGTCATATAAAAGAATAAAGACAACTCCTATGGCTCCTGCCGGTTGTCATACTCATCGACATGCAAGTCGTGATTCCTATTACAATAGCATGAACATCTCATACATCACATATAGATCATTCATCATTCATCACAACTTTGGCCATATCATATCACAAACCACTTGCTGCAAAAACAAGTTAGACGTCCTCTAATTGTTGTTGCAAGTTTTACGTGGCTGAATTAGGGTTCTAGCAAGAACGTTTTCTTACCTACGTTAAAGCCACAACGTGATTTGTCAACTTCTATTTACCCTTCATAAGGACCCTGTTCATCTATTCCGCTCCAACTAAAGTAGGAGAGACAGACACCCGCCAGCCACCTTATGCATCTAGTGCATGTTAGTCGGTGGAACCGGTCTCACGTAAGCGTACGTGTAAGGTTGGTCCGGGCCGCTTCATCCCACAATACCGCTGAAGCAAGAAAGGACTAGTAACGGCAAGAAAGTTGACAAATCTACGCCCACAACAAATTGTGTTCTACTCGCGCAAGAAGAACTACGCATAGACCTAGCTCATGATGCCACTGTTGGGGAACGTTGCAGAAAACAAAATTTTCCTACTCGTTTCACCAAGATCATCTAGGAGTTCATCTAGCAACGAGTGATTAGATGCATCTACATACCTTTGTAGATCGCGAGCGGAAGCGTTCAAAAGAACGGTGATGATGTAGTCGTACTCGACGTGATCCAAATCACCGATGACCAGCGCCGAACGGACGGCACCTCCGCGTTCAACACACGTACGGAACATCCACGTCTCCTCCTTCTTGATCCAGCAAGGGAGGGAGGAGAGGTTGAGGGAGATGGCACCAGCAGCAGCACGACGGCGTGGTGTTGATGGAGCTGCAGTACTCCGGCAGAGCTTCGCTAAGCACTATGGAGGTGGAGGAGGTGTTGGAGAGGGAGAAGGAGGCAACCAAAGGCCAAGGCGTTCAGGTATGAAGTCCCTCCTCTCCCCCACTATATATAGGAGGGCCAAGGGGGGGGTGGCCGGCCCTAGGAGATTCAATCTCCTAGGGGGTGCGGCGGCCAAGGGGGGTTTCCCTCCCCCCAAAGGCACCTAGGAGGTGCCTTCCCCTCCTAGGACTCTTCCCCCTTCAAACCCTAGGCGCATGGGCCTATGTGGGGCTGGTGCCCTTGGCCCATTAGGCCAAGGCGCACCCCCTACAGCCCATGTGGCCCCCCGGGACAGGTGGACCCACCCGGTGGACCCCCGGGACCCTTCCGGTGGTCCCGGTACAATACTGATAACCCCGAAACTTGTCCCGATGCCCGAAACAGGACTTCCCATATATAAATCTTTACCTCCGGACCATTCCGGAACTCCTCGTGACGTCCGGGATCTCATCCGGGACTCTGAACAGCATTCGGGTTACTGCATATACATATCCCTCCAACCCTAGCGTAACTGAACCTTAAGTGTGTAGACCCTACGGGTTCGGGAGACAAGCAGACATGACCGAGACGACTCTCCGGTCAATAACCAACAGCGGGATCTGGATACCCATGCTGGCTCCCACATGCTCCACGATGATCTCATCGGATGAACCACGATGTCGAGGATTCTATCAACCCCGTACGTTATTCCCTTTGTCTACCGATATGTTACTTGCCCGAGATTCGATCGTCGGTATCCCAATACCTCGTTCAATCTCGTTACCGGCAAGTCACTTTACTCGTACCGTAATGCATGATCTCGTGACCAGACACTTGGTCACTCTGAGCTCATTATGATGATGCATTACCGAGTGGGCCCAGTGATACCTCTCCGTCATACGGAGTGACAAATCCCAGTCTTGATCCATGTCACCCAACAGACACTTTCGGAGATGCCCGTAGTCTACCTTTATAGTCACCCAGTTACGTTGTGACGTTTGGCATACCCAAAGCACTCCTACGGTATCCGGGAGTTACACGATCTCATGGTCTAAGGAAAAGATACTTGACATTGGAAAACACTAGCAAATGAACTATACGATCTTGTGCTATGTTTAGGATTGGATCTTGTCCATCACATCATTCTCCCAATGATGTGATCTCGTTATCAATGACATCCAGTGTCCATAGTCAGGAAACCATGACTATCTGTTGATCAACGAGCTAGTCAACTAGAGGCTCACTAGGGACATGTTGGTGTCTGTTATTCACACATGTATTACGATTTCCGGATAACACAATTATAGCATGAATAAAGACAATTATCATGAACAAGGAAATATAATAATAATGCTTTTATTATTGCCTCTAGGGCATATTTCCAACAGCTGTCGGGGCACATGCGACGAACTCCTCGGAGGAGGCGTTGGCTCTCGACGACGATTGTCGCGGTCGAATTGATGACCGTACTGTCCACGACCCTCACGACGCGGGGGCGATCTTGGGCTATGGGTCGACTGAACTGTATCCGCAGCCACGGATCTACTGTGTATCCTATTCCGCGACTGAGACACCGCAGAATTCTACTCTCCTGCTGCTCTGAGCAGGGCCCGGATCTGTTCCAACCCTCGGCTAGCCTTTGACTGGGACGGTTGAATCGACTCTGCAATTCGGGCCGCAGCAGTGAGGTTCTGAATCGGAGTATGGTATACCTTAGGTGGAGGGGGGAAAAGCTGCCGCCGACTAGACTCATGAACTCGTTCCCGGGCTCGCTCGTCGAGAGCGCTCTACAAGTTCTCCAGTCGAGTGCGCTCAGACAAATTAGCCAAGCGCGCCTCCTCCAAAGCCCGAACCTCGGGGGTTTCTCCAACGATGGGCGTGTGAAGTGCGTCCATGTTGCGACGACGAAGATCTTCTCTCTGCTGCGAAGAGAGAGGTTCAGGACGATACTCCTCGTGAACCCGTGATGGATCGCCACCAGCCTCTTCGCCGTCCTCGCGGCGAAAGCCAGGTGGGCCACGCGGACCATCGACCATCAAGACTTCGGTCGTAGGATCGCTGCTATCGCACTCGGACGCCGTCTCCGCGGAGCCAGTTGACAGATCGGACATGCTGTGGAGAGTTTTGTCGGGCTCGATTGCCGCGACTTGATGAGTGGCCGAACGTCGAGCCACCACATGCCTCACCCAACGCTGAAGCCGCGACCGACCGGATCGCTTGCGGCGACGAACAGCGGGGAGGGGAGATGCCACCGGAGCCGACGGATACTGGGTCGACGACTGCCGAAGAAGGACGCCATGAACGCACGCGCGAAAGTGCGTCGCCCCTCGGACGGGGAGCGCCTCAACATCGAGCAGAGCTTCCTGGAGCCACGCAGAGTCGTCGGCGACGAAAACGAGCGCGCCGAGACGGATCTCGCGGCCCTCAACCATCTCGCCGCCGGAAACCATGATGATGATCGAAAAACAAACTTACAACTTCACCAACAAGTCGCTAAGACACCGGCCCCATGGTGGGCGCCAATTGTCATGGTTCTAAGTCTGACAGTAGAAAGGGGGTAGGTATGGAGAGGCAAGATCTTAGCTATGGCGAAGATGTACACACGAGGTTTACGAGTTCAGTCCCTTCTCGGAGGAAGTAATAGCCCTACGTTTCGGTGCCCGGAGGCGGTCGATTGGTTTATGTGTGTTGTGTTACAGGGGGTGCGAACCCTTGTCCCAGAGGAGGGGGTGGCTTTTATAGAGTGCGCCAGGACCCCGGCTCACCTCCATCACAAGGAGCTTAATGTACTCTTAATGTACTCTTAATGTACTCTTAAAGTAAGGGAGTTACTGGTAACGGCAGTCTTAAATACTCTTAATGCTCATGAAGACTAAGGAGTGAATGCCCGGCCGTTGTGCGCTCTTCCGACTCCTGGTCTTCAATATGGTCGAGTCATTCCCCACACGGTCGAGTGAAAGTGGAGAATGACGGTCGAGTGATTATACCGTCAAGTGGATTCTTGGTCTTCTTATCTTCTGGGGTAGTGACCTTAGGTAGGACGTATAGGTCAGGCCTATATGACCCTACCCCAGGTCTGTATCCTCATCATCTATAGCCCGTGCCCGTCATGGTGCTGCCAGCTGCTGCCGCCGCCATTGCCAGTAAGTATCTTAGCGTACAGCATGTACAGCAAGCAAGAGCAGCGAGCAGATGGCCAAAAGCTAGCAACAGTGTGACTCTGTGGGACGTGCTCCTAGGACTTGACCAGGCCCGGCCCTGATGGGGGGGCAGGGGGGCGGCTGCCCCGGGCCCCCGAAACAGAGGGGCCCCCACGTATGTGTGTTCTCTGTATCAGGCCCATGAGGAAAAATGATTCTAGGCAAATTTTGATGCAACAGACCTGTACATGCGAACATTACATGCGGTAAATCAGCGATTCCCTAAATTGGTGGAACTTCCGTTTCCCTCGCATAGGTCCGCGCATGACGATATGAGCGATATCACGCACGACTCCTCAAGTCCCGCAAGTCCATGTGCGACCCCGCCGCCGACACAGCCTCCTCCCGCAGATCCCTCCCCCGATGGTTCCTCCTCCAATGGCGGATCGAGTAATTTCATGTTCATCACCATGGAAAGGAGTAACAATACCACCGGCCCTGGCAGGCAGAAACTACAGATTGATCAGGTTAGCATCTTCCTGATGCATCATCCAACAAAGCTAGATAGATTGATATGTGATTTATTAGTGGCAGAATTAGGAGATAGTGAATTAGCGAGAAGACTAGGATGCCCGTCTGACTAATTTTTGAATGGCAATCCTTCTGACTAATTAATCTGGTTGTGTTGGATATCGATGAAAGACGAGGGCAGAGGATGTGTAGAATATATGGAACAATGATGGTAGCCAAGCTTAAATTAATTGGAGAATTCATGGTCGATTCAATATTATTAGATGGCAAAATTAATTTTTAATGTTGCAAATTATAAAGTTATTCCAGCTATGCGGGGGAGCTCAAATTATTTTTGTTTGCCAAACTATGATGAAATATACAATGGATGAAACTTCCCTGTCAAAATCTTAACAAAAGTGAGAAATAATTAATATAACAATATATAATTAGATCCTGGAACTAGGTCGCAAGCTGGTTTTGCACCCCATGATAAAAAAAAGAGCAATTCATGTTTAAAAAATTAACTTTTTTTGAGTTGATTTTTAAAAAATTAGCTAAGCATGCACATAATGATTATAATTTTGGATAATAAAGGGACCCAAGTTTTATTTTCGCCCCGGGCCCCCGAAATCTCAGGACCGGCCCTGGACTTGACGATATACGTCTCCTACTACTGCTTTGTACACCTGTGCGAGCTCGTGTCGTGTTGATTCCAAGTGATTCAAAGAAAAGCACACGGCACGGGGAGCATCTTATCATGCCCTCTTGGCCACTTGGCCAGCGTCCACTCCATTGCTCCCAGCTGCAGAATGCAGGGGCAAGCAAGCATTGAAGCGGGCGGGTCATGCAGCATGTCCAGTGTGGCGCGGGCGCGTGTACGTTGCCGCCCACGAGCCAAATCACAACACAGGGCCAACTAACCAATCAACAATCGAGCGTGTGCGGGCAGAGATTTTTACCATTGCACTACGTACTAGAGTGTTGCCACGATATATGCCCTACGTAGTACTCATTTTCCAACTGTATGCGCGGCAGTTTTCTGTTGCACATCTTCGTTCTATCTCTACTCGCGCATGCGTCTAGGCGTGCCGACGGTGGTAGTTCACGAGAGCCGCTCACGTGCACGGTCCGGGCAGGCCAGTGACCGATCCCGTGAGCTCACTCGCCCGCCGGCCACCCTACCTCAGAGTCTGGCATGCCCATATTTTCTCCTCCCTCTCACTCCCATTCCGTCCAACCAGCTCCAAAGGCACAACTGGAATCCGTCCGGCCGGCCGGCGGGCATCGCCGTCATCATCGCACAGGACGCACGAATGCGTACATTGGCATGGATATAATGGGGCCCGGCCGGCGAGCTTTAATTCCCAAAGCCAAACAGTCTCGCTGGCACTGCAGCTAGTCAGAGCTCTGAGGCATTGAGCTCGGGGTCAGGTGTCAAATGGCGCTTAAAGCCTTAAACCCCCGACCCCCCTCTCCCTCTTCTGACAGCAATGTACTACTCCCCTCTCTCTCTCGTGCTAGCTGCTGGCTGCTGCTACTACGAGGGCCGATTTTCGTGTTTTGACCCTTTTGCTAGAGTTTAGCCGGATTTGACGTTCATCCAAAAATATTTTGGGATATGATCCTTTTCCTACCATCATATTCTGTGGCGGTAAGGTTTAACTACCTACCGCCAGAGTCAATGGCGGTAGAAATTGACAGCGTTTATACATAACAGAAGCCTACCGTCAAAGATGAAGGTGGTACCTTCCCGCCATAGCACCTGGCGGTAGCTACTTTCCGCCGGCCGCTGCGCTAATGCATGCGCTAATCACCCCAGCATATGGATCAGCATGTGCACTAGCTAGCATGCTATTGAAGACTAGTACTCTGATCCTGCACTCGACTGACAACAATCCTGCATTGGCACACTATGCGATAAAATGGTAGTACATGCAATGCATTAGTCAAATGCATGCACGTACATAAAGCTAATCAAAGGATCAACCGTTTCCCTTCCTATATATCATGCACTTAAGAAAAAGTCTTCTACAATAAAAAATTAATTCTATGGGTTAGTCATGATAGGAAAGAAAGAAATTAAGTTATTGTGCACTTTGCACTTGAGTGACAAGTTAAGTACATTTCATATTTTCTTGGCTTGAAAGCTATCATATTTCAAAATAATTTAAGATATTCTATATGGCTAATGTCATATATTGTTTGATTTTAATATAATGGTTGCTAGGAACAAAATATTAAGAGTTTTAATATGATGGGTTAGTCATGATTTTAATATAAGAGTTTTAATATGATGGTTGCTAGAAACAAAATATTAAAATTTGGATTTAAATTGGCTCCAGCAGCGGCGAGTGGCATTTGCAGCGTGGTGGAGTCTCCCACAACTTTAGCTCACGATTGCGCAAGATGATCCTGGTCGTCAGGTAGCCGGCGCCGTGGCGCCCCCGACGATGCTGCTATGGCTGGTCATCCTCGTCAATGGAGGAGATTACTATGTCCTCCTTGTGGGAGGAGCCCGCCGCCGTGGATGCGGATGATACAGGTGAGCGAGGACGGTGACGCCATGATCCGCCTGACGACGAACTGGCACCGTGGCCGCCGGCCAGCGGGGAGAACCAGGACTTCGACATCGCTACTCGGAGAGGAGAGGAGGAAGGGCTCGACACGGGGGAGGAGGACAGCGTGGTTCTGGATGGTGCACACTCTTCTTCTTCCTCTGGCCGCCTTCAAGCCCAGGCCAAACCGCCTGCATCCGCTGCCAGCGGCCGCCTCACTGCCCCGCCCTCCCTCGACCTCCTCCCACCGCCGAGCTTGCCGCCGCCCCCGGCCATCCCTCTAAAGCCGGCGAACTACCCAACTTCTTCGGTGAACCTGCACCCCCAGGCACCCCTAAGATAGACCCAGAGGCTTCAGCTCCCCGGCGAGCACCTGCACCTGCGGCATTCCTAAGATAGACCAAGAGACTGCTGGTTCCTGGCAAGCCGACGGCTGCTGCACCTCTGCGTGCCTATTTCTTCCCAAACAGAAATCGACTCTATATATTCAGGCGACTGGCATGCAGCAAAACTGTAAATGAACACCAGGTCACGTCGTGTTGGTCTCCAACTAAATTACGTGTTGAACATGGCAATTCCATGTACCCCTATATATACTAGAAAAAAATATCAATAAAAACATGCAAGTTGCACCCATCGCAAAATATTTCATCTGTTCTATTTTGTTTGCTAAGTTATGAGAGTGCTGGAGAGAGGAAGAGCTCTTCCGTTCCGTGAAGATAGAATCGATCCAGGTTCACATAGGTATCGTACTCTACGCGGCTACACATACGTATACGTACTTGGTCCAGCAAAATCAATCAAGCACTTTGCTTGCTTGCTAGCTTTCACATACGCATGATGCTTTCGGATGATTCAAGTTCAAATCCAACATGGTCGACCGTAATACCATTTGCTATAGCTGCGTAGCACATGCATTAGTACATGATTGTGGGTAATTAACACATGCATTAGCGCCAGCGGCCGGCCGTGTGTAATGGAAATGTAGTTAGGCCAACTCCATCGCGCGACCCTCTCCTGTCCGGCTCCGTCCGTTTGGGGTAAAAAGGAAAAAAGAGGCGGCCCAGCGCACGGCCTCAAACAGACAAATGTCCGGATTCCGTCCGTTTTCGACCCATCCCAGGCCCAAACTTGCGCTCGGTTTGGGGTGAAACGGACGCGCTTGGACG
>NC_041391.1:695294242-695387271 GCF_002162155.2 Triticum dicoccoides | reverse complement strand
CTGGACATGGCCGCCACCACGCCCGCGCTTTCTTCGTAGTTTTGGCCGTTGCCGTCCTTCCGGTGCCGGAGGGGACACGACTGCCGGCGACGGACCACGGCGGCCGAGGCAGATTCCGACGAGAGCTCCAGAGCGGCCAGTGCACCAAGACCCGGCCACATTTGAACAGTTTGTCCAATTCCACCGTGAGATGCGTGATTGGCACACTCATTTGGATCTTCAAAATGACTTGGTTGAGCACGTCTGGGATCACATTGGCAACCAATAGATGTATTGGTCCAATTTATGTTCAATCAAGACAATTTTGATTTGGTTGTAAAACTATTTTAATTAAGACAATTTCAATTGGGTTGTAAAACTATTTTAATTTTCAGACAAACATTTGGGTTGGAAGTAGTTTGATGCAAATTTAGGCATTTTTGGCCCTCACGGACAGGATGGGGCAAATGGATGCGGCCGCGCGCTGGGCGCACGGCCACCGCATCCCAGGACAGGCCCGGACACGACCCCAAACCCCTACCCAAACGGACCGAAACCGGACAAAACGGACGTCCGTTTGGGGTCGCGCGGTAGAGTTGGCCTTACCGCCAGATGCCATGGCGGGATGATATTGAAGGCTACCGCCACCATCTTTGGCGGTAGGCTTCTGTCATGTATAAACGCCGTCTGAATGTTGACCAATTTCTACCGCCATAGACAATGGCGGTAGAAAAAAGGGCCAGTTCCCGAAATATTTTCAAGGGTCAGATCCAGTTAAACTTTAACAAAAGGGTTAAAACACGAAAATAGGCCTCCACGCGCTCGCTCCCTCTCCCTTGACAGCGTGCGGACCCCGCCTCCCCAAGCGCACGCGCGCCCGACCCCACCACCACGGCCCGCATGTCATCATCGTGGCCTGGGTTTACTGGGGATGGGGTGGCGACGATGCGAGAGGATGAGGCAACAACATTCGTGCTCCCTAGGATTGTGTTTGTTCCTTGTCACAAGAGCACGAGCACGCCAAGCGACAGAGCTCTAGCTACTACTAGCTCGTCATTAACAGCTTGATTAGTCTTTAACGAGATACTACATGCACGGAAGACAGGACACTGTGCGCGTACGTGACCCACTTGTGTACAGGTACAAGGAGCTCTTTAACTAACCAAACCGTCCAGAGCTTGCCGAGAGCAGGTGCCAAGGGGAGTAGTGTACCCTGCTGCGGTAGCGACGCCGTCTCTCTCTCTCTCTGGCTGCCTGCGGCGTCCTGTAACCAGTAAATAAATAGTCGTACACGTCCACGCTCCATGCGCATTCGGTGTATTTGAGGACGCCAGGAGGCCAACAGAACCAGCCGGATGCCGCCACGCCCACGCGCCACGACGCCGGAATTACAACTTTTCCGTGTTCTCGGCCCCGGGGCCCCCTACCGGTCTCATCGTCTCGTCTCTCTGGAGTTGCATGCACCTCGGCAACCAGACGGCACGGCCTCCGGCATGCATGCATGCATGCATGGCCATCGCCATGCATGTAGCCGTCGCAGACGGCGCAGGCTTTCGTTTCCTTTACTCCAACTAGCGCAACGACCGCCATTGGGTGTAGTAGCATGAACACTAATTCAAACCCTTCAGCTTCATGCGTCCTCCCTGTCACGTTGCACGTCGGCGGTACGAGCCGGCCGAAACTGGCAAATGACCGGTCGCCGGAGTCGTTCGTCGCGTGGTACGGCCGGAGTGACGACACGATCGACGGCCGGCCGGCCGGGGCGTCTCGTTCGATCTCATGCAACGACCTCATTTATGCCTGCGTACCTTGTGTGGTGTTCGATCTCATGCCGCTACCTTGGCGGGACGCGTCATTGGTCACCGCATCTGAGTGGCAACATGCAGGGCGGTGCGTGTACGAGCAGTGCCGGTGGAGTACCACGCTAGGGGGTCGAAGCAGCTTCCTATCCATGAGTGAAGTCCATTTTAAACCTTGAATTCATGCAGCCCGTCAAAATTGAACCCTAACCTCTCAATCCCTAAAGTTCATACCCTGTACTTATCTATCCCGGTCAATTTCGACCTCATACCTGTTTGGCACACCGGGAAAAGATCGATCCGACAGGAATCAAAGTCTTCTATCACTGACTACACTGGCCTGTACCTTATGCACCTCCTCCTCAACTGCCCTGCAACTCGCTCCCGGCTCCCGTGCCTGGATGCCTTACGCTCGAGCACATCACGTCGTTCAGGGACGGGTGTGGCCCAGACAGTGCAGGCCGCAGTTCTTGCCGTGCGCGGCATCCAGGCTGGCCGCGTCGGTACTTCTCTCCAAAATTTAGATCCTGAAGGCACCAGCTCAGCTCCCAGCAGAGAACGCGCTATAGTTTGTGCCTGTTCAGTAAGGGCGTGTTTGGTTGCCTGGGTAAGGCCCAACCAGGCCCGCGCGAGAAGGGAATGGTCTATTTGATTGCCTGTTTTTACTATTGGGCTTTCATCGCACGCTTCTTAAAGCACCTTTGGGCCTGGCTCGCTGCCAACGCAGGAATCGGCAGTTTCTCTCGAGCCAGGCCGAGCGAAAGCGTAGCGAGCTGGCCCCTGCACGAGGAGAAACAGGAGGGATGCGAGCTGTTTACGTGGTGTGTTCTTCAACCTCCAGTAAGCTCCTCCCTAATCTCCTCTCTTCCATGGCCCTCTGATCTACACAACGGTGCTTCGGTTCGAGGTAAGCTCTACACAAAAAAGATACACCTCGATGCTACGGTTCCATTCAGACGATCGGTTCGTAGTTTCGTCGGCCATAAGTTCTTAATCTTGTGTTCCCGTTTGAAGCTGTTCTTGACGAATTTTGTCAGATTCACCGCGCACGATCGATCGTTCGAGTTTTCCTTTGACCAGCAGCCTAATCTCGCGGTTCCTCACAACATTCGTGTTGTAAGTTTTTGGTTTCGACGATCGTAGCTTCATCTCTCTTTGAGCGGCAGTCTACTGCACTGACGATCCTGACGTGCTTGTGCTGCTGCTGCGGCTGGTGGTGCTGCAGAGGCGCGGCCGCGACGAGGAGCGCCGCGCAACAGGTGGCGACAGCGAGCAGATCCGCCGCTGGCGCGGACGGCCTAGTCCCCGCCCCCATTTATCTCTCTCGTCGGCGCTGTGCTCCGGTCCGGGATGGCGGGCGGCCGGCGACCCCTCCCTCGACCTCCCTTCTTGACCTCCTCAGTCACCAGCGCGAATCAAGACGGCCGCGGCCCATGGCCCAGCTGCGGGAGCAAGCTGGAGGGAGCAGTGACCAATTGAGAGAGGTAGGCCCTGATTTGCTTGCTCAGCTCGCAGCCAAGTTGGTGCTGCTTGCTATTGTTAGTCGACAGTGTCGCTCGCCGTGCCGCCGACGGGGTCGCTCGTCAATGACTCAATGCTCGTCATGTCGGACACGGCGCCACAACCACTATCCACTGCAGTCCCCATGGTCCGGCGCACACTTCATTTCTTCTTCTCCTTCCTCTGCTAGCTCTTAACCCTGTGTGCTAAGTTCAAGTGCTAGCTCTTAATCACACCCCATGCGGGCCACCAAACACCGTGTTCATGTGCCACTTGAGCTAATGCAAACAAAGTGCACTTGGGTATTACCTAATGCAGCGACGCTCGATGCAGATAACCATATAACTTGCAGATGACGTATTTAGGGCTATTTTTGCTCACCCAGGCTGGATTGAGAAGTGTATGCAATGCGTCTACTGTTTGAAACTTGAACCAAACACGCCCTAATAAGCATGCATCCACGCCCGCGCAGCTCCCCCCACGCCCAAGGACTAAAGTGCTCCCGCGGATGACGGAGTGTTGTTTCTCATTGCTAGCAGTAGCTTCCAAGTCTTCTACTCGGGCCAACTCCACCGCGTGACCCAAATTGTCCGCTTTAGTCCATTTAAGGTAAAACGCGATACAGCGGGCATACACAAACGGACAAAACTATCCGCTGATGTCCGGTTTTCATCCTCCCGACCCCAAACCTGGACCAAATTTGAGCGACAAATGCGGTTGGCCGAAAAGGACGCGGTCGCTGGTGGCTCTCGTCCGCTCTCGTCCGCCCTCTGGCCCACAAATCAGTGACCGCACATCCCGCTCGCCCCACTGGCCCCCGCCGTACCTCCGCCTCCCGGTTCCCCGTGCAGGCCGCCACCGTCCCTTCGCCTCCCCGCTCACCGCGCAGGCCGCCGCCGTTCCTCCGCCTTCCCCTCGCCGCGCAGGTCGTCGGGAATTGCTTCTCCGGCCCGTTCCCCGTGTCCCTCGCCTCGCTACACCGGAGCGGCTCCGTCGTGCGCAAGTGCTGCAGAAGCAGCTTGGCTCTAGCAAACTAGCTAGCTAGCTACTAAGCGCGCCCGTGCATGCATAGCTGCTAGCTAGCTAGCCAGCCAGCCCATGTGTGCTAGCTTAGCAGCGCCCATGCTGCAGCGAGTCGGGACCGGGCGCGAGCGAGCGCGCGGTTCCGAGCGACCCGGCGAGTGCAGGTGGACGAGCCACGCGCGTGGCCGGGCTCGGGCGAGCGCGCGGAGATGTGCATGCGTGCGAAGCAGCGCCAGCCGGGTGCGTCGAGCACGACCTGGCGAAGGGCGAGCGCGTCGAGCACGACCTGGCGAAGGGCGAGCGCATCGAGCACAACCTGGGGCGGCGCGCGTGCTGGGGAGCTCGGGACGGCGCGCTCTGGCTGCTTTGTGGCGGGTGGGGAGCTCGGGGTGGGCGCACTCTGGCGAGCGCGGGGCTGTGGGGCGGCCGAGGAGCTCGGGGCGGGCGAGCACGGGGCTGTCAGGAAGGTCGAGCGGGGCTGCAGGGCGGGCGCGCTCCAACGAGCGCGGGATGGCCCAGGAGCTAGGGACGGGCGCGCTCCGGCGAGGCAGGGCACCACGGCAAGGCGGAGGAGCTTGGCGCGGGCGAGGCATGTCCGTTTGCGGTCGGGATGCCTCGTGCGCGGTGGGCGCAGATGCTTTCGTTCGCTTGTCCGGCCCCGGACGTCCGCCAAATCACACCCAAACAGACAGACACGGACGTCGTTTGGGATCGCGCGGTGGAGTTGGCCTCAGTGCGCACCTCCGCCTCTACTAGCTAGCTCACAAGCCATTGCTCAATTTATTTGTTGTAATTTTTTACGGCGAGAACTGATGTGGCAGATACGGGGGTGAGCAGTGCGTGAGGCTGTAGGATGCTGCCTCGAAGGATGGGATGCCGGAGCTCGCGGCTGGATACGGAGGGCGTATTCAGTACCCACGTCCTCTGCCGGGAGGGACGCGACATGATGTGCAGGGGACCGCCGGCCGCCGCGCTTGCGACCGTGCACGCCACCTAGTCCCGACTGCTCCTGCGTGTGGCGGACACACTATGCTGCCTCCCTGGAATTCGGGTGCTTGGGAGTTGGATGCAGGCGCCGACGACGGGATGAAGCCAAGAGACAGAAAGAAAGGAGGGTAGATAGATAAAGAAGATGGATATGACATGTGGGGCCATGATGTCAGTGAGAGAAACGGGCTACCCCGACCGGGATTGTACTTACAAACAGGTCTCAGGTCGATTTGGGGTTAAAATTGGCCGTGATTAACGAGTATAGGGTGTCAATTTAAGGGATTGGAAGGTCGAGGTTCAATTCAGTCCTCTGCAAGTTTAAGGTTTAAAATAGACTTCACTTGCCATTGCCAAATACCGACCCCCAGGCCGCCGGACACCGACCGACGCGGCAGAGGAGTACTAGGCCGTGTTCTTGCACGTACTAGGTTGACCAGCGGCGCAACCGTGTTTTCACAGTTATGCTGCTAGGCTCGGGCCCCGCTGTGGATAACCAAATTCCCTTCGTCCTGTATGATACGGAGCAGCATTTCTCCAGACAGACACCAACACGAAAAATGTGTTCTGCTTCGTGGCCGACCCGTGATGCGCACGGTTCTATACGCTTTTACGGCGAGCGAGGAGTGGTCAGTGGTGTACTACAAACACGACAGTAAAGCCATGGATGTGTGACCCACTCCGGGACGAGCCACACGGAGCAGATATGAAGCGGGACCCACTGCTCTCGACCGACGCGACCGATGTGCACATACACTTGCACTGTATTGTAGCCAAGTAACCAACCCTGTGTCTCTCTCTGCTGCACGCACGCAGCACAGCCGGCCTTTGTTTATTGCGACGCGATCGTAGGTGAAGGAGGGGCCACGACGCTGGAGACGAGCCAGCCACATCCAAATCGACGCGAGGCACGCCGCCACGTAGAAGCCGACGCGGCCTCCGCGTTCCCGGCGCCGGGGCCCCACCACGCCGTCGGCAGACGCGAGGCGGCGGCCGGTTGTGTGTGCACTTTGTTGCTTGCTTCGGGTGGAAGGATTTGGTTGGACTTCGTGGCGCCGCGGCATGGGCGGGCGCCCGACTCCGGTTTCGCCTCCGCTGGCTCTAGTCCACTGCCCCGCTGGGTTCCTAGCGAGGTCGACGTCGTCGTCCGTCGCCAGTTCGCCACCACACACCACACCACACGTTCGCATGCATGGCCGGGCGTGTCGACCGCGTTTAAGGGCGTGTCGACCGTGTGCAAACAATTCGGCCGGTCGCTTCACACCCGCACGATGTAGCAACCCACCTCCGTCCAATCTAGCGTACGAGTGCGTCCCACGATCATTGCAACGAAACACCTGACCGTTTGCTACAACGGCTGATTCGTCCGACCCGACGACACCCGAGAACAGGGGAGGTGTGGTGTGTGTCGCCCCCGGTAGTCCCCTCTGCCGGTCGGAACCACCACCCGGTGTCTTGCATCCGTGAGAAGCTGCTAGCCGCCATGGATCTCGACTCGACCTCCCTTGTTAGGATACATCCTCTCGTGGAATTCTTGCAATGATTCCTTGATTTTTGTTCATGAGCACCACATGTACAGAAGTTCAGTTGGATGCCTCTGCGTGCTTCTAAAATTGAATGCTAGTATAGGTTTCTTAGTGTTATTTGGAAAAGAAAATGCTGCAAAGACACTTGCCACATGCTGCATGCTGCAGAAGAATTTACTCAAAATTAAAGAAAAGAAGTTGATATTTGAACTTGTGCAACATGCTACTACCTCTGTCTGATTTATTGTTCCTCTTTGTATTTTGTGTCAAATTTTGACCATAGATTTAACTAACAAAATGTTAATGCATGTCACAAGAAATATAGTGTTGGATTCGTATTTGAACATAGTTTTTATGATATTATTTTTCTCAATTTATATTTTATTACTTAAAATCATGATCAAAATATGACCCTAAATACGAAGAGGACTAATAAACAGGACCTGCTATGAGTTGGTTGAGAAAAGCATGCTCTGGTTGTAGCAAAAAAAACACGGTCCGACTTACCTGAAAACGTAGCTTTTGTGTTCAGTTACAAACTATTGACATGTGGTCTGAATATTTACTCAAAAATGTCATGCATGTATGCTCTAAAAATGCTACGGAGGATGAATTTTGTTTCTAAACTAGAATATAGCATCATAAGCAACCCCCCTCATAGAAACATGTGCTTGATAGAAGGGTTGTTTGTATTAATATTTTCAAATTTTAGTTTCATGGTTTGTCTTTAGCATAAAAAATTGTTGATTGGTTTGAGTTTCAAATAAAAGTGGTCCCTACATGCACATGTAAACTATGTTTCAGATGCTGCATCCATTAGGTAGAATCTTCATATATATTTGAAGTTGCAAAAACAATAACTTGTGCACTGATTTTGTTGTAGGATGGTGCTCCAGAGCCATTGATTTTCCTTGATGATGAACTGCTAGATGCTACGGCAGCAGATGAAAAAGGTGGCCTTGATCTGAATGGGCCTTCGAAAACGGATAGTGAAGACAACATGTTGCAACATGGATGATGCGGCAGAAAACTTGGATGATGCAACGCAAACCAATGACCATGATGCCCATAAAAACGCCGATGAAAATGTTGTGACACTTGTTGAGTAACCAGATGATGAGGATGTATCATCGCCGCCCATTATCCCTTTCATTCGCATGCATTTTGACAATGTTAATGAAGCACAACGCGTGTACAACGATTATGCAATGAAGATGGGATTTTGTACTCAAATTGTGACATCGAGGTACAATAAGAGATGTGGCTCTGAGAAGGTTCTGATGAAGAGAGTTTTTGAGTGCATACACTCCCCGAACACTGCTTCGAAGAATAGTGGTGGCTGCATTTGTAATGGCGCTATGACAAATCAGTATGATGATATTGACATGATCTGCTGGCCAGGACAAAATCATCAAGTGGGATATTATTCTTAGACCCAAAGACCAAGGGGGTTTGGGATTGAGAACTTAGAAATTAAAAATAAGTACTTGCTGAGCAAATGGTTATCTAGGTTATCATTTGAGACTGACGGTGTGTGGGCACAGATTCTACGCAACAAATAATTACAATCTAAGACCTAGTGACTCACCCTTTTGAAAGGGGACTAATGTACATATCTGAGGTTTTGGGACAAAGATTGAATACAAGAGATGAATTAAGGTTTGGGACGAGATGGTGTTGATGAAGATGTTGATGAAGATTGGTTCTCCCATGATGAGAGGATCGTCGGTGATGTTGATAGCTTCGATTTTCCCCTCCTAGAGGGAAGTATCCCCGACGGAATCGCTCCGCCGAAGAGAAAAAATGCTCCTGCCCAGACCGCCTCGAGGCGGCGGCGCTTTGTCTCAAAAGCCTTCGTTTTTTTCTAGGTCAAAACCCTTCATATAGCCGAAGATGGGCACCAGAGGCCAGCTGTGGGCCCCATAAGGCATCGGGGCGTGCCTAGTGGGTGTTCGCGCCCTGTTGACCTATGAGCAATTGGTGGGCCCCTCTGGTATTTCTTTGCTCTAGTATTTTTTATATATTCAATAAAAAATCTCCGTGAAGTTTTAGGTCATTTGGAGCTCTGTAGAATATGTATCTCTCATGTAGCTCTGTTACGTCTAGAATTCCAGTTGTCGGTAATCTCCCTCTCAATGTAAATGTTGCAAATTAAGAGAGAAAGGCATTAGAATTGCATCATAAAGTGGAGTAATGACCAAAGACAATATATAACAGTAGGAAAACATGATGCAAAATGGGCATATCACTGTGATCCTAGTCCTCACTGCAAACACAACAGAAACACAAATTAGGCATGAAGCAAGATCAACCAAGGCTATAAACTACCCAAGTGAACACTATGGGGGTGGAAGTTTTGATACAATGCAAGATCAGCTCCATATGGCAAACAAACAAGCAAATCCCTCAACTGTATCAATAAACATTGGTCTTGTGAACTAGATCAATTAGCAGAGGGATAGGAGTTCAAAACATGCCAATCTTACGCAATGTACATGGTTGCAGAAGGGATGGGGATGGGAAGAGATGAATCAAGACGTGAGGGAGAGGAGTTCGAAGGTGGCTAGATGTGTCCGGCAGCGACTGCGGAGGGAGTAGGGGTCCGAAGGGAAGGGTAGCTGTCGTGGATTTGTCACGGCAGATGTCCTAGTGTGAGGACTTAGTCGTGAGGCCAACGCATCTAGGTGGTAGCTTGAAGGGGTTGGTCGGAATCAAGAGACGTCAGGCGGATCAACACATAAGACAAGGATTTAGACAGTTTCGGGCCCCGGGAAACATCATACGGTAATAGCCCTACATGATGTTTGTGTCCAGGTCTCATTATGCTCATGAGGGAGACATTGTATAACCGGCTCTCCTCTATTTATGTCTAGCCTTAGCAATTATTCTCTTCTCCCTCTTGGGGTGCCCTGCCCCTCCTTATATATGTTAAAGGGGCGGGTTACATGACTAGTCCTAGTAGGATTAGGATTACTCTATTACAAGTGGAGTCCTAGTCTTGCTTCCTTTGTAGGAGAATATTCCTTGTGCTTTCTCTTAAGCCGGCCCATCATCACATAAGTCGGCCTTCCCATGAGCCGCCTTATGGGCCATTGAGTCTTGTTATCCATCTGACCCGCCGTCGGAGCCATCCGTGAGTCACCTGGCTAATAAGTCGCCGGACCAGTGAGCCGCCTGACCCATGAGTCGCCAGTCCTCCGGCGGGTCATCGATGAAGCGCCAAGTTCGTCCAGGTCATACTTCCGGCCAGGTCATACCGCGGGGTATATCCCCGACAGTAGCGGTGGGAGGCGACCAACTGCAGCAACACGGGACGTTAGGATTGTGAAGAGGAGGGAAGTAGTGGGAGGCGCATTTCAGGTGTGCAGCAAGAGTTGTCACCGGGCACATAACGAGATAGAGGATGGGAAGAGGACGGGTGTTGTTGGGGAACGTTGCATGGGAAACAAAAAACTTCCTACGCTCACCAAGATCGATCTAGGAGATGAACATCTACGAGAGGAGAGATTGGATCCGCATACCCTTGTAGATCGCTAAGAGGAAGCATTAATAAACACGGTTTATGTAGTCGAACGGCTTCACGATCCGTCAACGAACTCCCGATCAATAAGTGCCCAACGGACGACACCTCCGGGTTTAGCACACATGCGGATCGACGGCGTCCTCACCTTCTTGATCTAGCAAGATGGAGAGAGGAGGTAGACGAGATCTGAACCAACATGATGGCGTGGTGATGGTGATGGCAACGAAACTCCGGCAGGGCTTCGCCAAGCGCGTACTGGTGAAACATCGCAGGAGTTGGGAGAGGTAACGGGCAAGGGTCGAAGGGTGCCGCCCCCAACGCCTCCCCACCTTTATATAGACGTGGAGGGGTCTGGTGGATTTCCCTCCAAGGCCCTAGGAGCGTTGGCCAAAGGGGGAGGAAGGAAATCCTTCCTTTCCTTCCCCATCGATCGCTATCACCCTTTTTTAGGGATCCTGATCTTATCCCTTTGGGATATAATACTATTACTCTTAAGGAAGGAGCTTGGTGCGTCTAGACCAGGGGTGTAGAGACTTTCCCCACTACCCACGTTCATGTGGGTCCCCCCATGCAGGTGGGCCCCACTCTGGAACCTTCTAGAACCTTCCTGGTATAATATCAAAAAACTCGAACTTTTTCTGGAACCCCGATAAGAACTTTCCATATATGAATATTTACCTCCGGACCATTCCAGAGCTCCTCGTGATGTCCTGGATCCCATCCGGGACTCCGAACAACCTTCAGATTTTCCACTGTTTATATCTCAATACTATCCTAGTGCTACCGAACGTTAAGCGTGCGACTCTACGGGTTCGGGAACATGCAGACATGGCCGAGTAATTGAAAACCTCGGTATTTCAATGTGTGGCAATGAATACTATGGTTTCTAAAAAACCAAGTTTTTTCTCTGTTTTAGCAAAACTACCAACATGTTTGGCAATTGCAGTTTTTCTCAATTTTCTGGTTTTGACTTTTGGCCACTCATTGCATATATAATCCTGAAGATAGCTAGTTGAACCAAACTGAGCTACACTCAAGTGTTATACAATTATGTGATAAGCCTATGTGAATTAACAGCCGCCGCTTGCATGTAGTCGTATCTTGTAGACGCTAGGATCTGTAATAGAGTTATATTATACCTCTAACCTCTGGCCGCAATGAATCGATCAGCTAGCTAGCTTTAGACTGCTCTTTATGTTGGAAATATGCCCTAGAGGCAATAATAAAATGGTTATTATTATATTTCCTTGTTCATGATAATTGTCTATTGTTCATGCTATAATTGTGTTATCCGGAAATCGTAATACATGTGTGAATACATAGACCACAACATGTCCCTAGTGAGCCTCTAGTTAACTAGCTCGTTGATCAATTGATGGTTACGGTTTCCTAACCATGGACATCGGATGTCATTGATGACGGGATCACATCATTGGGAGAATGATGTGATGGACAAGACCCAATCCTAAGCATAGCACAAGATCGTGTAGTTCGTTTTGCTAGAGCTTTTCTATTGTCAAGTATCATTTTCTTAGACCATGAGATCGTGTAACTCCCGGATACCGTAAGAGTGCTTTGGGTGTATCAAACGTCACAACATAACTGGGTGGCTATAAAGGTATACTACAGGTATCTCCGAAAGTGTCTGTTGGATTGACACGGATCGAGACTGGGATTTGTCACTCCGTATGATGGAGAGGTATCTCTGGGCCCACTCGGTAATGCATCATCATAATGAGCTCAATGTGACCAAGTAGTTGATCACGGGATCATGCATTACGGTACAAGTAAAGTGACTTGCCGGTAACGAGATTGAACGAGGTATTGGGATACCGACGATCGAATCTCGGGCAAGTAACGTACCGATTGACAAAGGGAATTGTATACGGGATTACTTGAATCCTCGACATCGTGGTTCATTCGATGAGATCATCGTGGAACATGTGGGAGCCAACATGGGTATCCAGATCCCGCTGTTGGTTATTGACCGGAGAGTCGTCTCGGTCATGTCTGCGTGTTTCCCGAACCCGTAGGGTCCACACACTTAAGGTTCGGTGACGCTAGGGTTGTAGAGATATTAGTATGCAGTAACCCGAAAGTTGTTCGAAGTCCCGTATGAGATCCTGGACGTCACTAGGAGTTCCGGAATGGTCCGGAGGTGAAGATTTATATATAGGAAGTCCAGTTTCGGTCACCGGAAAAGTTTTGGAGGTCACCGGTATTGTACCGGGACCACCGGAAGGGTCCCGGGGGTCCACCGGGTGGGTCCACCTATCCCGGAGGGCCACATGGGCTGAAGTGGGAAGGGAACCAGCCCCTGGTGGGCTGGGGCGCCCCCCTTGGGCCTCCCCTGCGCCTAGGGTTGGAAACCCTAGGGGTGGGGGCGCCCCACTTGACTTGGGGGGCAAGTCCCCCCTTTGCCCCCCCCCCCTCAGATTGGATCTCTAGGGGGCCGGCGCCCCCCATGGCCCCTATATAAAGAGGGGGGAGGGAGGGCTGCACACCCTAGCGCCTGGCGCCTCCCTCTCCCCTCGTAACACCTCTCCCTCTCGCTGAGCTTGGCGAAGCCCTGCCGAGATCACCGCTGCTTCCACCACCACGCCGTCGTGCTGCTGGATCTCCATCAATCTCTCCTTCCCCCTTGCTGGATCAAGAAGGAGGAGACGTCTTCCCCAACCGTACGTGTGTTGAACGCGGAGGTGCCGTCCGTTCGGCGCTAGGATCATCGGTGATTTGGATCACGACGAGTACGACTCCATCAACCCCGTTCTCTTGAACGCTTCCGCTCGCGATCTACAAGGGTATGTAGATGCACTCCTCTCTCTCGTTGCTAGATGACTCCATAGATTGATGTTGGTGATGCATAGAAAAATTTTAGTTTCTGCTACGTTTCCCGACACTTTATAGCTATGCCCAACTATCAATCGATCCACTCCATGATCTAAACCTCTGCGGATGCGGATGTGCTAAGTCGATGCTAAATCATAGTATTTGTATGTGTGCGAGCGCCATCTAATCGGATCAAATGTCTAGAACAATCTAATCTAAAGGCTGCCTATTACTGCGCTAGCACAATAATCAAAGATTGAAGAGATCAACGGCCAGAAAGAAGATCGACTTGAGCAAGTGGTTTCAGTTTAGAAAAATAGGTCGGGACCTAATACCAAAACCACTATATCTAACCAAGTTTTTGTTCTAAGGTTAAACCACTTGGCTGAAAATGACCCATGGGTAAATATGAATATGGCACGTGTATTATTTTGGTATATGGCTGTGTAGAAATGAGTGGTGTGCCTAGATTTTTGTTTCAAATTTTTTGAACTAGCGTACAGTTTTGCTTGGTAAGTTTAGTGTTTTTTGCTGGTTGGGGAACAGTCCGTACGAGCTACGACATTGTTTCTTCTGTGTGCTTCCCTCTCTTGTCGTTGTCGTTTTGACTATATCGTTTTCTTTAATCGGTGCCGCTTTTCATGTGCTTTCTAAAGCCTGCCGTATTTGTAGTCTGATTATGTACTATTTCTTACTCATCTTAATAGAAATGACAGAGCTCCTGACACTTCTTTGAAGAAAAAAAACATGGGCATGTTACGTGGCTGTTGTTTACTTTATTTATTCCTTGTGCGATTACAACTCTAGAAGTTATATATACGTGTGTTATATATACGTGTGTATGTGCATGTATAGGGGCATGGAGTATGTGAGCTCGAGCTCACATGCACCCTTTGCTACAGTAAAATCAATCTTTTAGAAATCAAAAAAATCTGAAACTTTTTGGCAACAAACATTTATGTATCTTTCACATGCGTGCCAATTTTTATGATGAAATGACATTTGTGGAGGTTTCGGCAAAATCATGCTCCAAACTTGCTTAGTGCTTAGATAATAGACAATCTTGAACACGTATGGTCTTCCTTAAATAAATTGGTATAAAATGTAGTTTCTAGACATGATTTTCCCCCAAGTCTGAATCTGATCTGGAGATTGCTGTAAACATTCATGGATCTCTTCCACTAAGTATCAATTTCTCTCATAATAGGAGTATTACTTGATACAACTGATTGTTCAATGCCTATTTGCACTTAATTGATTATACAATTGCTTCATTTAGTTAGTGAAATAACTTCTACCAACATTTTTTTTACTGAAATCGTAACCAGTTTATTTGTTTTACTTGTGCTGCACATTTTTCCCATTTTGCTATTATTTTAAATTGGTATGTAATTATCTGTCGAAATTGTATTCTACCAGTTGATGAATCTTCTACCACTCGATGAATCTGTCTATCTTTGACTCTCTATTTAGTTAATTGATTATACAATTGATTTATTTGGTTAGCGAAAACTTCTACATTTTTTTACTGAAATCACATATTGTACCATTTTGTTTCTTTTATTTGTGCTCCTGTTTTCTCCATTTGGTTATTATTTACAAAATGGTATTTGTTTGTCTAAAATTTATTTTACCATTCGATGAATATGTATATCTTTGATTCGCTTTTTCGAAGAGGCTTTTGTGTTTGAACTTCTGTTTGTGTTCATTGGACTAATCTATGTTGAATTATTCAAGGATTTTGTTGGGCACATTTTCTTGGGTGGATTGCCAATTGTTTGTTGATGTGTGATCCATGTTTTGCTGTTGAGGGTATCTACAATCCAGGTGCTATGTTCCAATTGCTGGTCGTTTCGTAAAAATACTGAACGTTCCCAGGATTCTAGCTGGCATGGATGCCAAGCCAGTCATCGGGTGCCTGGCCTCCTTTTTTTTCACGTGATCCTTTCTAACGAGCGCATCAGATCCTTAACCGACTATGGTAGTGCTCCAGTAGGCAGACTTCTCCATCGGCGCTTCTTCCTTGGTTAATTTTTTTATAATGTTCTAAGCACCCAAAAAAGCGCCCCTCTCCCATTGTAAATGCCCTCAGTGGGTGTAGAGATCAGTCGGTTTGCTTCTTACATTGCTACCTTTTGCATGATAACTAACGTGATACATGATATGACCACGTGTGCATGGATGCATGATATGACCACATGTTCTCATGCACGTAGTTGCGTCCCGCGCTAAAATCGTAAGGTGTGGTTGTGTTGAGACTCTCGACACCGCTTCTTCCAAAATTTCTGGAGTGTTTCTTTCTATATAAATGTGGTAATGATAAATGTATATTTTTTAAATTACTTCAATGCATGACTTTCGTTTCCGTGACTACAAACATATGTGCATAAAAGTATTTTTTTGGGTCTAAATTCTCACACAAAATAAAAATACCACGACACACGTATTGTATTGATGGGGCGCGGCGTGTCGCCGCGCGGGCATAGCTAGTGAAGTGTACTACATTTCATTAGAAATCAAGCATCCACTCCAACTTCTTTTTACAATTTCTTTGTTTTTCCTCTGGCATCAAAGACTATATGCTAATCCTATAGAATTCAGATGGACATGCCATCCAAACCCTGTATTTTTCCTGTTCCTACGTTCTGAAATTCCTAAAATCAAAGAGGGCCTAAATGTTTTGTCGTGTTCATTTGTAGCTGGCCGCGACGACGACCAGCAACTCGCCACAGCGGCCTAGCACGCCACACCTTTCCGCCACACCGAGCCGGCCACCTCACGCCCTCCGCGACGCCTCCTCACCATGGCAGAACTCTCCATCATCCGTACGAATGGCCAGCTCGAAGCGCTGCAGCACCTCCTTGGTTTGAGTCGGATCATACAGCTGGTTGTTGGGGAACGTTGCAGAAAATAAAAAAATTCTACGCTTCACCAAGATCAATCTATGGAGTCATATAGCAACGAGATAGAGGAGTGCATCTACGTACCCTTGTAGATCGCGCGGAAGCGTTCAAGAGAACGGGGTTGAGGGAGTCGTACTCGTCGTGATCCAAATCACTGATGATCCTAGTGCAGAACGGACGGCACCTCCGCGTTCAACACACGTACGGTTGGGGAAGACGTCTCCTCTTTCTTGATCCAGCAAGGGGAGGGAGAGGTTGATGGAGATCCAGCAGCACGACGGCGTGGTGGTGGAAGCAGCGGCGATCTCGGCAGGGCTTAGCCAAGCTCTACGAGAGGGAAAGGTGTTGCAGAGGGAGAGGGAGGCGCCAGAGACTTGGGTGCGGCTGCCCTCCCTCCCCCCTCTTTATATAGGGGTCAAGGGGGGCGCCGACCCCCTAGATATTGGATCTCAAGGGGGGGCGGCGGCCAAGGGGGGTGGCTTGCCCCCCAAGCCAAGTGGGGTGCCCCCACCCCTAGGTTTTCCAACCCTAGGCGCAAAGGGAGCCCAAGGGGGGGCGCACCAGCCCACCAAGGGCTGGTTCCCCTTACCACTTCAGCCCATGGGGCCCTCCGGGATAGGTGGCCCCACCCGGTGGACCCCCGGGACCCTTCCGGTGGTCCCGGTACAATACCGGTGACCCCCAAAACATTCGCGATGGCCGAAACTGGACTTCCTCTATATGATTCTTCACCTCCGGGCCATTACGGAACTCCTCGTGACGTCCGGGATCTCATCCGGGACTCCGAACAACTTTCGAGTTACCGCATACTAGTATCTCTACAACCCTAGCGTCACTGGACCTTAAGTGTGTAGACCCTATGGGTTCGGGAGACATGCAGACATGACCGAGACGACTCTCCGGCCAATAACCAACAGCGGGATCTGGATACCCATGTTGGCTCGCACATGCTCCTCGATGATCTCATCGGATGAACCACGAAGTCAAGGATTCAAGTAATCCCGTATACAATTCCCTTTGTCAATCGGTGCGTTACTTGCCCGAGATTCGATCGTCGGTATACCAATACCTCGTTCAATCTCGTTACCGGCAAGTCACTTTACTCGTACCGTAATGCATGATCCCGTGACCAACCACTTAGTCACTTTGAGCTCATTATGATGATGCATTACCGAGTGGGCCCAAAGATACCTCTCCGTCATACGGAGTGACAAATCCCAGTCTCGATCCGTGTCAACCCAACAGATACTTTCGGAGATACCTGTAGTATACCTTTATAGCCACCCAGTTACGTTGTGACGTTTGGTACACCCAAAGCACTCCTACGGCATCCGGGAGTTACACGATCTCATGGTCTAAGGAAATGATACTTGACATTGAAAAAGCTCTAGCAAACGAACTACACGATCTTATGTTATGCTTAGGATTGGGTCTTGTCCATCACATCATTCTCCCAATGATGTGATCCCGTTATCAATGACATCCAATGTCCATGGTCTAGAAACCGTGACCATCTATTGATAAACGAGCTAGTCAACTAGAGGCTCACTAGGGACATGTTGTGGTCTATGTATTCACACATGTATTACGATTTCCGGATAACACAATTATAGCATGAATAAAAGACAATTATCATGAACAAGGAAATATAATAATAACCATTTTATTATTGCCTCTAGGGCATATTTCCAACAGTCTCCCACTTGCACTAGAGTCAATAATCTAGTTACATTGTGATGAATCGAACACCCATAGAGTTCTGGTGTTGATCATGTTTTGCTCGCGGAAGAGGTTTAGTCAACGGATCTGCGACATTCAGATCTGTATGCACTTTGCAAATATCTACGTCTCCATCTTGAACATTTTCACGAATGGAGTTGAAGCGACGCTTGATGTGCCTGGTCTTCTTGTGAAACCTGGGGTCCTTGGCTAGGGCAATAGCTCCAGTGTTGTCACAGAAGAGTGTTATCGGCCCCGACGCATTGGGTATGACTCCTAGGTCGGTGATGAACTCCTTCACCCATATTGCTTCATGCACCTCCGAGGCTGCCATGTACTCCGCTTCACATGTAGATACCGCCACCACGCTTTGCTTGCAACTGCACCAGCTTACTGCCCCACCATTCAAAATATACACGTATCCGGTTTGTGACTTAGAGTCATCCAGATCTGTGTTGAAGCTAGCGTTGATGTAACCCTTTACGACGAGCTCTTTGTCACCTCCATATACGAGAAACATGTCCTTAGTCCTTTTCAGGTACTTCAGGATATTCTTGACCGCTGTCCAGTGTTCCATGCCGGG
Organism: Triticum dicoccoides; assembly: GCF_002162155.2. Classification (NCBI taxonomy): domain Eukaryota; kingdom Viridiplantae; phylum Streptophyta; class Magnoliopsida; order Poales; family Poaceae; genus Triticum; species Triticum dicoccoides. The sequence goes on along the minus strand of NC_041391.1, from coordinate 695,368,900 downwards.
ATTACTTTGGTACCTTCCTACCAAACTTACGGCATGTTTACATCAGGTATGGTACACGTCATGGCATACATGATAGACTCTATGGCTGAGGCATAGGGGACGACACTCATCTTTTCTCTATCTTCTGCCGTGGTCGGACATTGAGCCGAGCTCAATTTCACACCTTGCAACACAGGCAAGAACCCTTTCTTGGACCGATCCATATTGAACTTCTTCAATATCTTATCAAGGTATGTGCTTTGTGAAAGACCTATGACGCATTTCGATCTATCTCTATAGATCTTGATGCCTAATATGTAAGCAGCTTCTCCAAGGTCCTTCATTGAAAAACACTTATTCAAGTAGGCCTTAATGCTGTCCAAAAGTTCTATATCATTTCCCATCAAAAGTATGTCATCCACATATAATATGAGAAATGCTACAAAGCTCCCACTCACTTTCTTGTAAATGCAGGCTTCTCCATAAGTCTGCATAAACCCAAACGCTTTGATCATTTCATTAAAGCGAATGTTCCAACTCCGAGATGCTTGCACTAGTCCATAGATGGAGCGCTAGAGCTTGCATACCTTGTTAGCATTCTTAGGATCGACAAAACCCTCCGACTGCATCATATACAGTTCTTCCTTAAGATGACCGTTAAGGAATGTCGTTTTGACGTCCATTTGCCATATCTCATAAGCATAGTATGCGGCAATTGCTAACATGATTCGGACGGACTTCAGCTTCGCTACGGGAGAGAAAGTCTCATCGTAGTCAACCCCTTGAACTTGTCGATAACCCTTAGCGACAAGTCGAGCTTTATAGATGGTAACATTACCATCCACGTCTGTCTTCTTCTTAAAGATCCATTTGTTTTCTATCGCTCACCAATCATCGGGCAAGTCTGTCAAAGTCCATAATTTGTTTTCATACATGGATCCTATCTCGGATTGCATGGCTTCAAGCCATTTGTTGGAATCTGGGCCCGCCATTGATTCTTCATAGTTCGAAGGTTCGTTGTTGTCTAACAACATGATTTCCAGGACGGGGTTGCCATACCACTCTGGTGTGGAACGTGTCCTCGTGGACCTACGAAGTTCAGTAGTAACTTGATCCGAAGTACCTTGATCATCATCATTAGTTTCCTCTCTAGTCAGTGCAGGCACCACAGGAACATCTTCCTGAGCTGCGCTACTTTCAAGAGGTAGTACTTCATCAAGTTCCACTTTCCTCCCACTTACTTCTTTCGAGAGAAATTCTTTCTCTAGAAAGGACCCATTCTTGGCAACAAAGATTTTGCCTTCGGATCTAAGGTAGAAGGTATACCCAATGGTTTCCTTAGGGTATCCTATGAAGATGCATTTTTTCGACTTGGGTTCGAGCTTTTCAGTTGAAGTTTCTTGACATAAGCATCGCATCCCCTAACTTTTAGAAACGACAGCTTAGGTTTTTTCCCAAACCATAATTCATACGGTGTCGTCTCAACGAATTTAGACGGTGCCCTATTTAAAGTGAATGTAGCTGTCTCTAGAGCGTATCCCCAAAATGATAGCGGTAAATCGATGAGTGACACCATAGATCCCACCATATCCATAGAGTGCGATTATGACGTTCGGACACACTGTTATGCTGAGGTGTTCCAGGCGGCGTGAGTTGTGAAACGATTCCACATTTCCTTAAGTGTGTACCAAATTCGTGACTTAAATATTCTCCCCCACGATCTGATCGTAAGAACTTTATCTTTCGGTCACGTTGATTCTCTACCTCATTCTGAAATTCCTTGAACTTTTAAAAGGTCTCAGACTTGTGTTTCATCAAGTAGACATACCCATATCTACTCAAGTCGTCAGTGAGAGTGAGAACATAACGATATCCTCCGCGAGCCTCAACGCTCATTGGACAACACACATCAGTATGTATGATTTCCAATAAGTTGGTTGCTCGCTCATTATTCCGGAGAACGGAGTCTTGGTCATTTTGCCCATAAGGCATGGTTCGCACGTGTCAAATGATTCGTAATCAAGAGACTCCAAAAGTCCATCGGCATGAAGCTTCTTCATACATTTGACACCAATGTGACCAAGGCGGCAGTGCCACAAGTATGTGGGACTATCGTTATCAACTTTACATCTTTTGGTATTCACACTATGAATATGTGTAACATCACGTTCGAGATTCATTAAGAATAAACCATTGACCAGAGGGGCATGACCATAAAACATATCTCTCATATAAATAGAACAACCATTATTCTCGGATTTAAATGAGTAGCCATCTCGCATTAAACGAGATCCAGATACAATGTTCATGCTCAAAGCTGGCACTAAATAACAATTATTGAGGTTTAAAACTAATCCCGTATGTAAATGTAGAGGTAGCGTACCGACGGCGATCACATCGACCTTGGAACCATTCCCGACGCGCATCGTCACCTCGTCCTTCGCTAGTCTCCGCTTATTCTGCAGCTCCTGCTTTGAGTTACAAATATGAGCAACCGCACTGGTATCAAATACCCAGGAGCTACTACGAGTACTGGTAAGGTACACATCAATTACATGTATATCACATGTACCTTTGGTGTTGCCGGCCTTCTTGTCCGCTAAGTATTTGGGGCAGTTCCGCTTCCAGTGTCCCTTTTCCTTGCAATTCTTGAAACTAGTGGTTTTATTGACCATCAATACTTGATGTTCCTTTTTGATTTCCACCTCTGCTGACTTCAGCATTGAAAATACTTTAGGAATAGTTTTCACCATCCCTTGCATATTGTAGTTCATCACAAAGCTCTTGTAGCTAGGTGGGAGCGACTGAAGGATTCTGTCAATGACCGCCTCGTCCGGGAGGTTAATCTCCAGCTGGGACAAGCGGTTGTGCAACCCAGACATTTTGAGTATGTGCTCACTGACAGAACTATTTTCCTACATCTTACAATTGTAGAACTTGTCGGAGACTTCATATCTCTCGACCCGGGCATGAGCTTGGAAAACCATTTTCAGCTCTTCGAACATCTCATATGCTCCATGTTGCTCAAAACGCTTTTGGAGCCCCGATTCTAAGCTGTAAAGCATGCCGCGCTGAACGAGGGAGTAATCATTAGCACGTGACTGCCAAGCGTTCATAACGTCTTGGTTCTCTGGGATGGGTGCTTCACCTAGTGGTCCTTCTAGGACATATGCTTTCTTGGCAGCTATGAGGATGATCCTGAGGTTCTGAACCCAGTCCGAATAGTTGCTGCCATCATCTTTCAGCTTGGTTTTTTCTAGGAACGCGTTGAAGTTGAGGTTGACATGAGCGTTGGCCATTTGATCTCCAAGACATTTTGCAAAGGTTTTTAGACTAAGTTCATGATAATTAAGTTCATATAATCCAATTATTTAATGAACTCCCACTTAGATTAGACATCCATCTGGTCATCTAAGTGATACATCATCCGACTCAACTAGACCGTGTCCGATCATCACGTGAGACGGACTAGTCATCATCGGTGAACATCTCCATGTTGATCGTATCTTCCATACGACTCATGTTCGACATTTTGGTCTCTTGTGTTCCCAGGCCATGTTTGTACATGCTAGGCTCGTCAAGTCAACCTAAGTGTTTTGCATGTGTAAATCTGTCTTACACCCGTTGTATGTGAACGTTGGAATCTATCACACCCGATCATCACGTGGTGCTTCGAAACAACGAACTTTCACAATGGCGCACAGTTAGGGGGAACACTTTCTTGAAATTATTATAAGGTATCATCTTATTTACTACCGTCGTACTAAGCAAAAAGAAGCAAAACATGATAAACATCACATGCAATCAAATAGTGACATGATATGGCCAATATCATATTGCTCCTTTGATCTCCATCTCCGGGGCGTCATGATCATCTTCGTCACCGGCATGACACCATGATCTCCATCATCATGATCTCCATCATCGTGTCTGCATGAAGTTGTCACGCCAACGATTACTTCTACTTCTATGGCTAACGTGTTTAGCAATAAAGTAAAGTAATTTACATGACGTTATTCAATGACACGCAGGTCATACAAAAAATAAAGACAACTCCTATGGCTCCTGCCGGTTGTCATACTCATCGACATGCAAGTCGTGATTCCTATTACAAGAACATGATCAATCTCATACATCACATATATCATTCATCACATCCTTTTGGCCATATCACATCACAAGGCATATGCTGCAAAAACAAGTTAGACGTCCTCTAATTGTTGTTGCATGTTTTTACGTGGCTTCTATAGGTTTCTAGCAAGAACCTTTCTTACCTACGTAAAACCGCAACGTGATATGCCAATTTCTATTTACCCTTCATAAGGACCCTTTTCATCGAATCCACTCCAACTAAAGTAGGAGAGATAGACACCCGCTAGCCACCTTATGCAACTAGTGCATGTCAGTCGGTGGAACCTGTCTCACGTAAGCGTACGTGTAAGGTCGGTCCGGGCCGCTTCATCCCACGATGCCGCCGAAGTAACATAAGACTAGTAGTGGCAAGAAAATTGACAACATCTACGCCCACAACAAGTTTGTGTTCTACTCGTGCATAGAAACTACTCATAGACCTAGCTCATGATGCCACTGTTGGGGAACGTTGCAGAAAATAAAAAAATTCTACGCTTCACCAAGATCAATCTATGGAGTCATCTAGCAACGATATAGAGGAGTGCATCTACATGCCCTTGTAGATCGCGCGGAAGCGTTCAAGAGAACGGGGTTGAGGGAGTCGTACTCGTCGTGATCCAAATCACCGATGATCCTAGTGCAGAACGGACGGCACCTCCATGTTCAACACACGTATGGTTGGGGAAGACGTCTCCTCCTTCTTGATCCAGCAAGGGGAGGGAGAGGTTTATGGAGATCCAGCAGCACGACAACGTGGTGGTGGAAGCAGCGGCGATCTCGGCAGGGCTTCGCCAAGCTCTACGAGAGGAAGAGGTGTTGCAGAGGAAGAGGGAGGCGCCAGAGACTTGGGTGCGGCTGACCTCCCTCCCCCCTCTTTATATAGGGGCCAGGGGGGCGCGAGCCCCCTAGAGATTGGATCTCAAGGGGGGGCAAGGGGGGAGGCTTGCCCCCCAAGCCAAGTGGGGCGCCCCCACCCCTAGGGTTTCCAACCCTAGGCGTAAAGGGGGCCCAAGGGGGGCGCACCATCCCACCAGGGGCTGGTTCCCCTTACCACTTCAGCACAAGATGCTGGATGCGGTAGCATGCCGCGAGGGTTTATCTTTAGCCCAAGATGTGATGCTGCACAATTTCATCTTAGCTTTGGATTCAAAACAGGCGATCAAGGACATTGAGGAAGGTAGCAGAGGATCTTATGGAGCAATCATCACTGAAACCAAACATAGAGCTTTAGCTTTTAATTGTAGTTTTACTTTTGAATTTAGAAAGGCAAATATGGACGCCAGTAGTTTAGCCAAGTTCTCATGAGCTGCAACATTCTGAATTTTCAGGATCATAAAGATGCCACTTTTCTTTGCTCTGATTGCTTCAACAGATGACACGGATTAGTTAGTACTTGCAGTAACCACTAACACAAGACAATTGGACCTCTTTGCATGTTCTGAGTTCATACAAGATGGCATTTTTTTCTAGAATCTGTATTCAGTAACCACTGGCACTAGACAAGAACAGCTTTCAGTAACCAGGCAAGTAGTGGATATCATTTCTCTGTAGATCATGGACAGTTAACAGAAAGAAGACATAACACTTGCATGTTCAAACTTCAGACCGTAAGCAAGAATTCCCTGTACCATTAGTTTAAGCCTCCAATCACGTGGGAACATACTGTGGAGACAAACTGAGACAAAGAGAGGCGCCACATGCCTCAACTCCAAACACAAGATTTTTATTCTCACCAGTGAACAAAAGCAACAACACACATGCACGTGAGAGGCATCATTCCCGGTCTTAGAAGTACAGACCAAACATTTACTATTACTTCATCCAGACATCTGCGGCTCATCATGGATTAAACCTGGTTGGTTCATCAACTAATCATCATGACATAGATTATCTGCCATTGACTGAACTCAGCCTTTGCACAAGTGAAACAATGACTGCAACAAGTCTGCTACTCTGCTACTGCTATAATGGAATAAAATGAACACCATACATTTCATAACACCAGTTTTTCAATTGTAGATTAAACCTGGCCGTTTCATCAACACATCATCATCATGACACAGATTAACAGCAATGTACTGAACTTAATTAACCCTTCTTTCATCATCACATAATAGATTAAACTGCCAACTACTGAACTTAGTCCTTGCACAGCTGAAAGTCTGAAACTGGGACTAGAAGAACAGCACCATCACTGGGCTTACCACAAGTCTTCTTCTTCTACTTCTGCTGTTGCTACCACCACACAAACCAGCAGGATACACTAACTAACACTAACAGCAATTAAGCTAAGCAACTAGCATACCAGGCACCACCTACAGAAGGCATACAAGTTTGTTTCTTGCCACTACATTCCTTCCAAGCATCATCCACTCCCCTCCAAAATAACCAAACCACTAACTGAATCGGTCGCAAGGTTAGAGTCACCAATTTTGCAGCTGCAGAGATTGAGATCATAGCAGGATATCGGCCTTGGACGGCAGCCTCCGGAAGAAGTTCATGAGCGGGGACGGCATCCGGCTGCGGAACCTCGGCGGGCGCATGGCGTAGAGGCCCCACAGCCCGACCAGCAGCTTCATCGGCACGGCGTAGGCGATGACCGCGGCAGCCACGCAGGCGACGGAGAAGAGCATCGTCGCCCTCGGGTCGCGCCAGCTGAGCACCGCCTGCATCCGCTCGCCCTGCGTCGCGATGTCGCCCACCACCGTCTGCACCCTCCCGGCCACGCTGCGGAGCCGGTCGTACCTGAAGCGCACCACGTCGCCGCGGCTCGACGGGAACGTGTCGAACTCCTCGTCCAGCTCGTCGCCGGTGGCCGCGTCCGCGTGGGACAGCCGCATGTCCATGTGCGGCGGGTGCCTCGGCCGCACGCGGTACCGCCACAGCCCGGTGAAGGCCATCACCAGGAACGCCGTAGGCAGGATCAGCTCCGGCATCAGGACGAACACCAGGAACGTGAACACGGCCACGCACGAGTGCACCGGGTAGTGCCAGGAGCGCACCAGCTCGAACCACCGCCCGACCGCCATCACGCCGGAGAGCACGGAGACGAGGCGGAAGAAGTTGGCCTTGCTGCGCCGCATGCTCCACAGGTGCGAGCGGTGGTCCAACATGTACTCCACGACCTCCTTGCCGAGCGGCGGCTCGGTGCGGCCGAGCCGGGCGGCGACGACGCTCGTGGCCTGGAACCGCAGGCTCTCGACCTGCCGCACCAGCAGCGGCTCCACGTAGTGCATCTTGGGGAGCATCGGGCGGGCGTAGGCATGGTACATGTTGCCGGCATTGCTAGAGCAGAAGCGCACGGCCAGGTGGAGCTCCCCCATCTTCTTAACGCCGGAGGGATGCAGCATGAGCAGAGGGTAGGCATGAGTGTACACCCTGTCGGTCTCCAATGTCGAGAGCCTGATGCGGACCTTGCCGATGCAGTTGTCACGGACAGCCACCGTGGTGTTGTTGTTCCCTGACGCCGCCGGCTTGTCGACATGGCAGTTGTCGAACACGCCGACGGTGATGACGGTGCAGGGGTCGAACACCTCCCAGGTGTACTGCTCGTTCCAGCGGGGGCACACCGAGTCGACGACGGTGCGCGTGCGGATCCACTTCTGCCCATACTTCGCGACGCAGTACGAGTCCGCCGTCGCGCCCCTGCCATCGGCCCGGCCCTTCATCGGTATCAGTCCGGTGGCACCGAGAACGCCGAGCTCGAGCACCCCGACGTGCGGGTACCACAGCTGCTTCGCCGTCGGCCGGAGGTCACTGCTGTACGCCGTTGCCTCATCCAGAACATGGTAGCCGCCGTCGAGGCTTAGCCGGAGATGCACCCGGCTCCCGAACCTGTTGTTCGGATTGTTGGCGGCGACATTGCCGCCGCCGTTGCCGCGGTCCAGCCCGAACCACCTGGAGACAACAAGCTTCTCATCCCAGCGCCTCTCAATGGCAGTCACCGGGACGACGAGGCGGCCGAGGATGTCGTCCCTGCCCGGCGACAGATGATCCTCCAGAGACACCACCAAGAACTCCTCGAATGGCTCGGCAACCACAAACATGAGGTCTTCGTTCCAGAACGGGCTCGTCGGCCCCCGGTTCGCCATGATCGGTGACGCACGTGTGCGCAGCATCTGGCTCCCGATCTGCGCGCGCACGAAGAGCTCCGGGTACCGGCCCATCGCCATGGGCCCCTTGTCCATGGGAAGCAGGTCCTGCGCCTCGATGACGGACACGCGGAGGTACCAGAGCTTGGGGGCGACGTAGACCTTGGACTTGATGGATCCCAGGGGGCCGTGGCCCTGGACGCCGGCGGCCTTGGAGTGCCACGCCTCGGCGAAGGCCTCGTCGGCCTGGGTGCCGTACCACACGGCGACCATCACCTCCACGCTGCCGCGCTCGCCCTTGCGGTCCTCCATGGCGTACCACTGCGGCGCCAGCGTGCTGTCGGGCGGCGCGCGGCGGGGCACCTCGGAGAGGTCGAACCAGATGCGGCCGACCTGGTCGTCGCTGCCGCGGGCGCGCACGAACACCTCGACGAAGGAGGACTGGATGGTCTCCTTGGAGAAGGCGAAGACCTGGTCCCACTGGTGCGCGGCGGCCGGCGGCGTGACGCCGCGGTAGTTCCCGAGCTTGACCTCCGCGACGGCCTCGCCGGGCGTGGCCACGCCGCGCGCGCGCACTACGCGCACGTACAGGTACTGCATCTGCTCGACCAGGTCGTAGGTGGCGCTCGCCTTGTCGGCCGTCAGGCCGCCGCCGAGGTGTGGCCGCGTCTCCTTGAGGGAGAAGTCCGCGGGCCCGCCGGGGAACATGGCCGGGACGGGGTAGTGGTCGGCGAGCATGACCGGCTTCATGGCCGCCGGCTGGGGCTGCGGCATGACGTCCATGGGCTGCTGCGGCTGCTGCGCCGGCTGATGCGGCCGCGCGGCCACAACCGGCTGCTGGCGCTTGTGCTGGTGCTGCTGCTGCTGCTGGTGCTTCTTGCCGCCATTCACAGGCGGCGCGGCGACGACCTCGGGGCCAGTCACCACCGCCTTGGCGGGCTTCTCCTGCTTGCCCTTGGCGACCATCTCGCCGGCCCCGGCGCCGGCGCGGTAAATCTTGAGCGTGATCTCACCGCGGATATGCGAGAACAAGCTCCGCTTCTCGAGCGTGAAGAGCTGCGGCACAACCGGCTCCCCTGGCGCGGGCACGCCGGCGGCCGGGACGCGGACCTTGCCGAGGAAGTTGCGGCCGTGGGGGCTATTCCCGGAGGCGGCGGCGGCGCGGTCGTTGTAGACGCCGACGTCGATGGCGCGGTAGGGGAGGTCGTCGGGGTCGGCGACGGGGAAGACGAGGCGCTCGTTCCAGAGGGGGTTGAGCTCCCGGGGGCGCGGCCGGGTGCGGCGCTTCTGGTGCTCGAACTCCACCTCCACGTAGGCCGACGAGGAGCCCTGCCCGTCCTTGGGCATCAGGTTGTGCGCCGCCACCACCTCCACCACCAGCTTCTCCGCCTTGGCCATCGTTTCCCTCCCCAAGATTCAAGCTCGCTCGGAGAACAGAGGGGGGAGGAGGAGGGAGGGGGATGAAAAGAGTGGGCGGCTGGGTTATGCGGGCGCGCGTGGTGGAATCTCCATCATCGCAGTCGATGGGGGAGGGGGAGGAGTGAGAGGTGAGAGGTGGGTTCTGCTGCTGCTGCTGCTGCTCTGCTCGCTGCCGCGGCGGGTGGTGGTGGTGGAGCTCTGCTGGTCTTGGGTCGGGTGGCCATGGCTTTGGGTGGTTTTTGAGGCGGGGTTTTGGCGTTTGATTTTTTGTCAAAAGAGACCACCTGCCCAACAGAATTGCTAAAAAAGACCCCCTTCGAATGAAATTGACAAGAAAGACCCCCTCGGCCGTGGCGGCAGGCGCGTCGGGCGACACGTGGCACCTGCCGCCACGGTGGGAGGCGGCAGCCCCTGCCGCCACCGCGTCATGCGGCAGACTGGCCAGAACGGGAATCCGCACCCACGACGTAACGGGGCTAGCACGGTGGGGCCTGCCGCCTTAGGGGCAGGCGGCTGCACTGTAGCTGTTGGGCCCCGCCGCCTAAGGGGCTGGCGGCAGCCCTGTGCACGCTGCGCGCTGCCGATTCCCTTGTCTGTTGTTATCGTCTGCATGCAAAAATTCATTACTAGAACATCTCGCGTTCTTTGCACTGGTCTCTGTCTATGCAAGTATCCTAATTAGGACGAGTACTAATTGATGGGTCAATAGTCAGTATACGTGCCTGCCGTGATTAACCCTTGAATCCTTTGATGATCAATCGTTAGTTGACAACCCAAGTGCTGTAGCCGTCTTGTCAGGTTAATTAGCAGGTACTCCTCATAGCTAAACGGTAATGCGTAGCGTGCACAGGGCTGCCGCCAGCCCCTCGGGCGGCAGGGCCCAGCTGCTACAGTAGTGCTGCCTGCCCCTGAGGCGGAGGGGTCCACCGCGCCAGCCCCGTTACGTCGTGGGTGCAAATTCCCGTTCTGGCCAGCCTGCCGCCTCGCACCGTGGCGGCAGGTGCCACGTGTCGGCCGCCGCGCCTGCCGCCACGGTCGAGGGGGTCTTTTTTGTCAGTTTCATTCGAAGGAGGTCTTTTTTAGCAATTCCGTTCGGCAGATGGTCTCTTTCGACAAAAAATCTTGGCGTTTGGGTTTGGTCGCGCTTCAATGCGGCCATCTTTTTGGGGAGGGATTTGATTTTCGGAATTGCTAATTTTCATTCGGATGAAAATTATTCGCCTTTATCCCTTTTCTGAGCCGTACGTTCTGTCGCGTCGTGATTCGTGTTTTTCCTTTTCTCCTGTCCTCTCTCGGGCGCTGACCTTTTTTTATCGGGCCCGCTGAATTTTTCAATCCGACCCGTTACGCTCTGCTCGCTATCCCGCTTCTGTCGCTTCCTCCCTCCACAGCCTCGTCGTTTCCACTTTGCCACTTCACACACGCATCCCCTGGAAGAGAGGTTGGGAGAGATAGCCATGGCGATTTGGATCTCCCTCTCGGCGATCGACGCAGTTTGTTGTTGGTGACTCGCCTGCGCTCTCTATCCCGCTCCCCTGCTGCCTCCGCGCCCCGCTCGACCTCCCGTCGCCCCCCGCACCAACCCTGGCCCCAATTTCCCCCCTCCCTCCGATTTTTTGTTCGTCTGATTCGGTAATTTCTCTCGATTTCTCTTGTTCCGCAGATTCATAGTCAGATCTGTGTGTATTTTCCCCGCAGCATTCGTATAGTCAGATCCGGATTCTGAGGTTCCGCCGTTTTTCTGGGTTTGAATCTCGTTTGCCATGGCGGATTTCGGCGGCGGAGTGCATTGTGGTAGGGGGAGGTAGTTCCAGTTTCTCGTTCGTAGGCCGCTCGTCCATGTCCATGGGCAGGGCGAGATGACTAGAGTGGTGCTCCATGAGGGGGTTTAACTGTTAATTTTCATTGATCTGTAACTGCGGTGTTGTTATGTATTCGGGTGGTTGTTTGATTAGATTGGTTTGTTTTACTTGTACTAATATGCGATGGTGATCTATCCCTAGGTTGTGCATGCAGGTTTCCCCTTAGGCTGACATCCACTTGGTTGCGTGGTTGTATTTTACAATACAGTTCACACACATCCACCTACATTGTGGATACAGGACTATAGGAATGAGTCGGTAGATTTTGTTGTGTTTCTGAATTTGTTGTGGTTCTGTTCTTTGTCACTGGATATTTCCCATTTGTTTTTACAATGTAATTTCTAGTGCATTTACAGTGTAATTCGCTATGGACTTACAGTGTAATTGTCATTGATTTTACACTTTTATTCCTAGTAGATTTTGCAGTGTATTTTCTTAGGCGGTTTACACTGTATGTCCTTTTGGATTTGGGATTGGTGATGATTGGGTGAATGAATTAGCACTATCACTGCCACTGCCATGCTACTACTAGTAATCATAACCACCACCATGAAAAACTAATGTGTATTTTTGCACTGTATCTCATCAGTATATTTACACTATAATTATTTGTGCTTTTTACAATGTATCTTTAGTGGATTTACAGTGTATTTCTCAGTGTATTCACACTGTAATTCTTAGTGTGTTTTACTATGTAATTCTTAGTGTCATTGTACTGTTTTTTGCTTATCTTATCATTGATTTTTACACTGTATATCATATAGGAATTATGTTGCAACTACTGACTGCATTTAGATCATTCTATTTGTTTTCATAGGTTTGTTTTGTCATGCTTTGATGCTAATCCTTGTTTAATTTTTTTGCAGGGTGTTGTATAGTTAGTTGCTGGATAAAGTGTAATTTATTTTCATTTTATTTTGTGTAATCCAGTGATGATTTTTTATTGTAATTGTATTCTTTTTAATTCCTCATTTGGTCCCTTTCCAGCTCAGTTGTTGTAATTAATCACATGCCCTCGTGTTCTTTTGATTTAGTTCGTGTGTTCTTTTTTCTTATTTGCATGATCCATTATATGCATCTGACAATGTGTATGTACTAAACATCTGTATGATCAGTTTATTTTTTATGTTTCTCATGAGGTTTATTTTTTCTTTGTGGTTGAATCCAGGTAGCCCTTTGAAAAGGCACAAGCCTAATGTTGATGTCATATATGACAGAAGACCTTCCATGGCTAGCTTCAATTTTGATTGCGAATCAAAGGATGCTCGTCCTGTTACCAAGGCGGATCAGAATATCGGTTCAGCTGATGTTGATTTTGAATTTCACCCAACTAGAAACAACCTTTCACCTATTGTTCCAGTGAGGCTATCCCGGCGTTTTATAGATGAGGTTGGATTCTCTTTTTTTGTCATTTATGTGTGGGGTTGTTTCTAGTGCATCTCTGCCATGGTATGTCTTTTTTAATGGAGAGAAATGAATTGTTTCTAGTGTATTTGATTGGTTCCATTTTTTTTTGTTTCTGCTTGCAGGTCGACCAAGTTCAGTGTTCGCAATATGTGTCTGAAAGGCTTCTTAACTCTCATGTGTCTCCTTTTGAACAGGTTATTTTCTCAGCTTTTTAGTTTAGTTTCTTTTTCCAGTTCCTTTATATATCTATTTATCTTAGTTATTTCTCCCCATTTGCTTATTAGTTTTTGTTCTATATCAGGACTGTGTTTAACTGGTGACGATTCCTCATTCCAACATTTCAAAGTCAGTTCAGGCATCCCAATCAAATCATGTTGATCTCAGCTCTCCAGAAGCATTAAATGAGTTCTTTAACAGAGGAGATGATGTAATTTCATGTGTTCTTTATTTTCGATTCTTAACTTCCTTTTCTCCGGATTATTTGTGATTGTTCCTCATTTTGTTTTCTTCTCTAGCTGGTCGGTCTTGATGAAGTTCAAGTAGTTGGCACCTCCACATTTTCTGACCGTTGTGTTAATTTCGCAAAGAAGACGAATGAAGCTTATAACCGGCTGAACAATTTAGCATCATCTTCTTCCGTTAGACCAGTGCGTTTTTTCTTTGTGCTTTTTCACTCATTCTTATTTTTATTTTATTGTATTTCTGTTGCTATCTTTTTTATCATTTGATTTTTACGGTTTAATTCGTAGTAGTTTTTCATTGTAATTTTCCTATCTCGTCAGTGTAATTACAATGTAGTTCTTAGTGGATTTCTGTAATATCACTATTTTGTATTTCATATTTCCTAGGTTATGGGACTTCTTATTTATTTTCTTGACAATCCCTATTTTTTTTACAGGGTGTTTCAAACAGTCCTGAAGTCCTTATCATCTCTGATCCTGAAGGTGTTGCAGAATTAAATGCTGCTCAAAAGCGCAATGAGCTCGCTATTTCCAAATTTTCTAATTGTTCAATAGCGACGACCCAGCACGTTCCTCGTAGGATTGTCGGAGCTGCTAGGTTCAACTCAGATCCTTATGTTCAGCAGTTGAATCGTTTTCCTGTTACTTTGCAAGAAAGGAAGCATTATTTTGCAATGAATCGCATTGGCAGCGACAAAGTTTGGTGCAAGTATGTTCTTCTTTTCTTCTCCTTGTACCTTTCATGCTTTTCTTTCGATTTTGTTGTTGATTGTGTACTCCATGTTTTTTAATTTTTTTGTCACTGATTTATCTTTCATTTTCTTCCTTTTTGTGTAGATATGAAGCTATTAGATATGATAGAGCGTTCTGCTCGTATCGCTCTCTTTCATCCCTATGCCCAGGTGGTCATCTAGATAACTTCCTCATTCTGTGTTTTTGTCGATTCCTTTTCAACAAGTGTCATCCTTCAAAATCAAAGAAACATTTCTTCTTCAGTTATATTGGGGTATGCTAGCTTGAACATTTTTCTTTAATTTCTTTGGATTATGAAGTTATGTCCCTTTCATGTTTCCCTTTTTTTTACTGTTCTGCTTTTTATTTTTTGTTTGCTGTAGGAGTGCATTCTGAATAACAACAATCCATTGACCCGTAATCCAAATATTGTCCGAAATGCTTTTGAGGGTGCTTGCAGCGCGTTTGTTTTGTGGAGATCAGACTTTGTAAGTCCATGTTCATTCTCTTCTCATTTTTATTTGTTTATTTCCTGCATTTCTAGATGTTGTTTTACTGATTTGATTCTTAATTTCAGTTGTACTTCCCTATTGGTCACGATGAGCATTGGTTCTCATTTGTCGTCTGTATCAAAGATAGAGCTTTTGTGTTTCTCGATTCGGCTTATGGAGAGAACTCATCATACCATAGAGATATCCGTAATGAGCTGGTAATTTTTCTTTACTACACGGATAGTTTCCCCATTGTATCTCACTGGTAATTCACAAAAGATTTTGCACTCTAATTCCTTAGTGAGTTCTCTCAAAGTTTTACAGTGTGATTATCAAAAGATTTTATAGTGTAATTCTCAAAGTATTTTTACACTGTAGTATCTTTTGTTTTACAGTGGCCACACGAGGAAGGATCGAGTCCGGAATGATGATATACGAGATAGAGTTGGGGTAGCACCAATTGAGGAGAAGCTTGTCCAACATCGTTTGAGATGGTTTGGGCATATTCAGCGCAGGCCTCCAGAAGCTCCAGTGTATAGCGGACGGCTAAAGCGTGCGGAGAATGTCAAGAGAGGGCGGGGTCGACCGATTTTGACATGGGAGGAGTCCGTTAAGAGAGATCTGAAGGATTGGAGTATCGACAAAGAGCTAGCTATGGACAGGGGTGCGTGGAAGCTTGCTATCCATGTGCCAGAGCCATGAGTTGGTTGCGAGATCTTATGGGTTTCACCTCTAGCCTACCCCAACTTGTTTGGGACTAAAGGCTTTGTTGTTGTTGTTGTTGTAGTATCTTTTGTTTTACAGTGTAATTCTCAAAGGATTTTTGCACTCATTAGTCAGTTGTGAACTTTTTACATTGTAATTATCAAAAGAGTTACAGTGTAATTCTTAAAGTATTTTTACACTGTAATTATCTTTTCGTTTACAGTGTAATTCTCGTTGTGGACTTTTTACAGTGTAATTATCAAAAGATTTACAGTGTAATTATCTTTTGTTTTACAGTGTAATTTTCAAGGGATTTTGATTTTTTACAGTGTAATTTCTCACAAGATTTACACTATAAATATCTTTTCTTTTACAGTGTAATTCTCGTTGTGGACTTTTTACAGTGTAATTATCAAAAGATTTATAGTGTAATTCTCAAAGTATTTTTACACTGTTTATAGTGTAATTCTCAAGGGATTTTGATTTTTTACAGTGTAATTTCTCACAAGATTTATACTGTAACTCTCTTGGCGTTACAGTGTAATTCTCAAGGGATTTTGATTTTTTATTAGCGTTTTGCCCACCTCTTTCCTTGACCAGCAAGGCGATCCCCATGTGTTTGTGGCTGTTAGCTTGGGGGCTTTGTCCTCCTCTTTTTTAGCTGCTTTTTTGACTGACTTTTGGTAAAGTTGGGAGTGTGGTCCCATTTCCAAATTCATGTTTTGCTGGCATGCTTAATAGAGTTCATGTTTTTACTGTGTCTTTGTTTGTAATTGACTTTATCATTTATTTCTGGATTATTGTTGGATTTTTTAAAGTACCAGTCTTTTTAGTGGATTTACAATGTCATTTTAGTGGTTCTTTACAGTGTCATTTTTCAATTGCCATCTTACACTCTAATTCTTAGTGGGGCATGGTAGAAATTAGTGTCTATTTTAGTGGGTTTTACACTCAGTTTTCTTGATGGTAATATCATTGTAATTTTACCTCTTTCTTGTCAATGTATTTTTTGTAGGTTGGAAAAGTGCATGTGTGGACCCGTTAGTCTACTGAAAAGGGCAAACAGAGGACAAGGGGATGTCTGTCTGTTCGCTCCGGGTTGGAAATGTGCATGTGTGGACCCGTTAGTCTACTGAAAAGGAGAAACAGAGGACAAGGGGCTGCCTGTCTATTCGCTCCGGGTTGAAAACGTGCATGTGTGGACCCGTTAGTCTGCTTACGAGGACAGACATATGACAAGGGACAGTGGACAGTTGTCATCCTGTAATTGGATGAAAAATATGGATGAAGGCCAATTGAATTTCATCCGGATGGACAATAGACAGTCCCTTGATTTTTGATCTGCCAATTAACCCAGCGAAATTAATCCATCAATTACCTGCCAAGATTTTGAAAGTAAAGGGCCTAACGGCTAAGTAACCCGTGGTGAAAAAAGTCAGCCTCCTGATATCTCCTTTTCCCTTTATCAGATTTATATTAGTTGATATGTCTCTTTCAAACATAGTTTGTGAAAATTGAGTAGTTGTGAAATAAAAATGTATCCTTTTATGAGAAGTAGAATTTACCATTGATTAACTGAATAAGGAGAAATACGTTTCTTTTGTTTACCTGTCTTTTCAGTCAACGGTTGTCCTACATGGCTTCATGACAAAAAAGTTTAATAGTCACTTTGATGTATCATCCCGTCACATTGCAATTTGCATGCTCTAGCTATTGTTGTAATATCATTTTAAGTCTTTTGTTTTTCTCTGATGTTAGAAGTACAGTCACGAAAACTAAAAATCTAAATTCAATGAATAAATTAGACAAGTTGGTTAATTGAAAAACATCAATGAATGCGCAGATCTTGTTTAAAGAAGGTAACTATGGAGATTTTTTTTATTTTTCCAAGTGCGAATTGTCCACTAAAAGAAAGCTTGATGTCACCCTGGTGTACACGCCCTCGTGTTGCATAGACCCGTGCTAACTATTTATTTATATACCCCGGTTACGTTTTTGTCTTACTTAACATTAAAAGGTGGAATGATGAAAAATAATAACAAGATCCACTGAATTAAATTATTGACTACTACTGGTAGTGAATGAATGGTTTAACACTATTGCTGGTAAAGTATCGCTGATTTTAATATTATCATTGAGTGCGGAGAACCCGTTTAATAAACGAAAGGAGGCATTTGATATGTGAATTAACCCAACAAAATTAATCCATCAATTACCCACCAAGATTTGATAGTAACGGACCTAACGACTAAGTAAACTGTGATTGAAAAAACCAGCCACCTGCTTTTTTTTAGATAGCCTCCTGTCATATGTTTTTTCCTTTATCAGATGTATTAGTGATTTGTCTTTTTCAAAAATAGTTTGTAAAGATTGATTTGTTGTAAAATAAAAAATGTATCCTACATAATCAGAGAAAGCTTAATGCCAACCTGCTGTACACGCCCTCGCGTTGCATAGACACATGCTAATTATCTATTTATATACAATGGTTACTTATTTACGACTTTTGTCTTGCTTAACTTTAAAAAGTGAAACGATGAAAATTAATAACAAGATCCACTGAATTAAACTATTGACTAGTACTCATAGTAAATGAACAGGTTAATACTATTATCGGTAAAGTATCGTGATATTTAAAACATCATTGAGTGTGGAGATCCCGTTTAATAAAAAGGAATGGATGCATTTGATATGCGACTTAACCCATCAAAATTAATCCATCAATTAGTTACCAAGATTTGATAGTAACGGACCTAGCAGCTAAGTAAACCGTGGTTGAAAAAGCCAGCCTTATGTTAGCTCTTCGCCTCTTCCTGTCATCATATTTAGTGATTTGTCTCTTCAAAAATTAGTATGTAAAAGTTACTAGTTCTAAAAGAAGAACTTTTTATGGGACATGAATTTTTACCCTTAATTACATAAAGATATATATGTTTCCTTTAGTTTACTTTTTATAAGTGAACGGTTATCTTACTTGGATTTACAAACATAAAACAGAAAGGTTAAATCACCCTAGCGCATATTTCATCCCATTGCAAAGTATGTCTGGTGGCTATTATAGTAGTACCGATTTATGTCTTATGTTTCTCTTTGATGTAGTAGAGTCGTGAAAATTAGTAACTAAATCCACGGAATGAGGCGAGTGACTACGACATGTAGTAAACGAACTGGGTAATTGAAAACATCATTGAATGCGCAAATCTCGTTAAAAACAGTTAACCGTAGAAACATTTATTTTCATTTTTCCAAATCTGCATTATCCACTAAAAGAAAGCTTATGTTGCTCTGGTGTACACTCCCTCACGTTGCACATGCACGTGCCGGCTATTTTCTTTATATACAACAGCTACTTATTTAAGTTTTTGTCGCACTTAACGTTAAAAATTGAACTATGAAAAAATAATAACTAAATCCAACAAATGAAACTATTGACTACCACCAGTGGTAAATGAACAGATGAACACTATTACAAGTAAAGTATCGGTAATGTTGAAAACACAGCAATGAGTGCGGAGAACATGTTGAAAAAGATCATTCACATGTGAACCAAATTTGCCACATCTTGATAATGACATAGGCTCGTTGGGGTGGCCAGGTTTGCGAGATTGGGGCACCTATGACGTTGGAGGAAGGTTGGTGTTGAAACAAATGGAAAACACTTTGTCGGAGTTAGAGCCAAGGTTGAAGTTGACGAGTAAAAGGGTTATATAAAATAGACAAGATCATGAGAAGAAAATGACTAGTGAAACAAAAAAAAAGACAAACTAGAGTGTGATTTGAATTGTTTCGATAATTTACAAGCAGGCAAGAAATAACTATTTTTTAGTCGTTATGTTGAACCTTCAACCAGATTTTAGAATGTGTACGTATGGAAAATATGAGAAGATTTGGATCGACAGCTACTAATAGCAATTGCTGACTTGAAATAGTTTCCTTATTACTTTGATGACGCCATACCTAGGGCTTCTTTTCGTTCGTGTGATTCTAGAAATGTTGGAATAGGAAAAACCTTGAAGAGGAGCCATACCTATCCTTGGGCATCAGGTTATGCGCTGCCACCACCTCCACCCCCAACTTCTTCGCCTTCACCCCCCTCCCGACGGGCACACACTCACGCACACAATTAACTTAAGCATATACTACCTTACGTCATGCTAAGAGGATGACATTAATTAAGTGAAGATGAAGACTTTTATTTTCGTTTTACATCTCTTTAAAGTTAATGGTTATCTCGTTGAAGAATGTCCACCAATGAAACATTTGTCTTTTCACAACCTCTTTCAAGTCAGCGGTCATCCTACATGGCCTCACTAAAATAAAGGCTAACATCACCCCAGCGTCTTACGTTTTTTGTTTCTCTGGATGTTTAAAAACACTACTAAATGCATAGATCCTCAAGGTTTTTTTTACTGTAGAAACATTATCCTAGATGGCTCTAGTAAGATAAATATTGAGATCATCTTGGTGTGCACGCCCTCACACTCACATACACATTCTTGCAAGTATTTCTACCCCTAAATCAAACCCACTACTCACATTTGCCCCTAATTTTTAGACCCAGTCTGTTTTCCCCTGCGTTGTATGGTGTTATAGAAACCCCCTAAGCGATGTTTCCTTCATATTTTCACTACTCTCTAAGCATCGTGACATTCCTTTGTAGATATCGATGCCTTTTGTTATGTTGTAGTTGTCGATGCTTTATGTTTTTATTTGTTCTTCATCACATTCCCATTGAAAAATAACATTGAGTGTGGAAGTCACATTGAAAAAATTGTTGATTGCGAACCCATGTTGGCAAATGGTAACATTGACAAATCCTCATTGGAGTGAAGAGGTTCGCGACGAGGAGTCACCTATTTCATAGGAGGAGGAATGGTGTTGAAACCAATGGAATAGACATCAGGGGGCCTAGAAATCAAGGTTAGAGTAAAGTGAGTCAAGTAGGAAGAAAATGACCGAGAAATGGAAATGCATGAAAGAATAAAATTTTAGACCTCCTTTGGTCATAGGATAGTAATCATAGGAATAGAAAATTCATAGAAAATGAGGTAGCATGTATCTCTCTCAATTCGTAAAGGAAAGAGATGTCATTTTATTCAGATGAAAGAATATTTTTTTCTATTATGACTAACACTAGTGCAGAACCGGGCAATAGCACCGGTTCGTAAGGCCCTTTAGTGCCGGTTCCATAACCGGCACTAAAGTGTGGGCACTAAAGCCCCCCCCCTTTAGTACCGGTTCAGCACGAACTGGTGCTAAAGGGAAACCACGTGGCACGAGCCAGCTCCAGGGGCCTGGAGCCCTTTGGGGTTTTTTTAGTTTTATGATTTCTTTTTCATTTAATTTTGTGTTTCCATTTTAATTCTTTTTCGTTTGCTGGTATTTTACGATACTACACATTGTACACGTTATGCATATATATATATATATATATATATATATATAGAATTTCTAGTAGAACCAATCATGCATATATATATCATCAATGTCTCACAAACCATCATATTAATTAATTCACACATACACACATGTATAGCTATATACAATTTCTCCTACATATGCATGTTGCCTTCGGAGCCAGTGGCATTAGCCTAATTGGTGCCTTCGGAGCACGATGACAATTGGAAGTGGTTATCATGGGGGCGGTAGCAGGTAATAGTATTCTCCCTTCGGATTTATGACCTGGTCGAGAAAAAATCCCGCTATTTCCTCTTGAAGTGCTTCTACGCGCTTCGTTTCTAGGAGCTTCTCCCACACCTCTCTGAACTGTTAAGAAGGAGATCAATATGCATGTGTATTAGTTGTGTGACTAGATATCGATAATGGTGTAAAAATTGTGAATAGTGTTTTGACAAGCGTACCCATTCCTGTCTTTGAGATCTGCTCCTTTCGGACGCCATCATGCGAATGTTCTCGCAAACGCAGAATGCACACAGATCAGTCCCCTGTGCCTGCTTCAGGGACTTTACGAGAATGGAATTTGATCAGATAATAATTAATCAAGCATGATAATTAAAGAGATGGCAGCTAACTAGCTAGCTAGTACTACTTAATTACTTACCTTGGGTCTTCCCCATTTAAGCTTTTCTTTCCATTCGCCTTCCATGACGCTGATGAACCTTGCCCAAGCCCTGCCCGCCGACAAAGAAAATGAATAAAGGGGTTATTAAATAGTTCATATCATGAAATGACGAAGTAAATAGGCCGAGATATATAGTTAATAATGATTGAAATTACCTGTTACTATCCCAAACAAGATGTTATAGTCAGTTTTTTCTTTGAGTAGTGAGTCCAGTATTTCAACTGTTCCGGCGCCAACTTTAATGATACACAAGACCCAGTGATATCTGCATGCACACACGTTTGCATGTCTTAATTAAGCGGGCATATGTAAGCAAAAACATGTAGCTAGCTAGTAGGCAAAAACAGAGAATTTGTAGTACAAGACAGTGTGACTCACTGGAAGTTGTAAGGAAGTAGTATATCTTCATTGTATTTGAGGCGCTTCAAGAACTCTAGCATGATGTCCTCTACGGCCTTTTGATGACGTGCATCTATTTTCCATGTGTATTCATTAACGGTGTTTGGGTCAATGAACCCAATGCCATAGCGTCCACCTTTTCTCATTTCATACATCTTCATCCTGCATATAATACCACAGAAAAGAATATAGTGAGGATAATTACAGGTAATGATTGATCAAAAGGATCACTACAGCTAGCTTGAGACTTAAATTACAGAAAGAAATCACTTACAGACAATAGCAACTGACGATAGATTTGTCGAGTGCGTCTTGATTGTATAACTGAAACAGTTCAGAATACTCAACGGACACAGCTTTCTCTTGGTAGTAATGCCCCTCCTTGACATTCACCATGAGGGACAATCAATCGGAAATCTTGGTAATGTTCATGTACCATTGATGCAATTCATACATTCTCGTTGGGAGGTTCTTGACCTTGTCTGGCTCGACCAAAGGTTGGCCCCGGACATATTTCCGTTTTATTTCATCCTCTCTAAGCACAGGCATGGGCTTGATCTCGAGGAGTTGTCCAACAGTGATTTTGAGAACTTCAGCCTGCATTATATGCTCCTCCATTATTACCACATTGCCCACCTCAGGAACATAAACTGTTTGCCCACAATAATATTGGGCGCGCGTACTGTCACGTGTTGTTGGCACAACAAGCGAGGGAATCGATTGCGCCGCCTGTTCTCCCAGCTGAGGAATGGTTTTCCTACATTTTTTGACAGCTGCTTCTTGTTTGCTCGATCCCGAGCTCGCCTCCTTACGTAGACGTGCTCGATTTAACTTCCTGATGTGGCGCTCATAGTCTGTGTCAACAGGCTTGGGAGCTGGTGGTTGAGCCATACGAATGAAGTGGTCAATCATTTCCTCAGGCACTTTCTCCCTTGGCGGCGGTGGCGGTTCCGGTGCAAAATGGGCTTCCACCTCGGACTTCGATATGGCTGCGATTTCCTCCTCCGACCTGTCATAAGCCCTCTGCGGAAGAGGCGTGAGGCTTGGACCATACTTATATCGCTTGCCTCCGCCTGTACTTCATGTACTACCTCGACTCGTACCGCTACGCACCATAGCTGCGGGGTGTCTCTTCTGCGATTGCTGAGGCGGCGGAGACGGCTGACGGGGCTGAGTTGGACGAGGAGGAGTGGCCGCCTGAAGCTGTGCCGGACTTGGAGGAGGAGTGGCCTGAGGTTGTGCCGGACTTGGAGGAGGAGTGGACGTCTGACGCTGTGGCGGACTTGGAGGAGGAGGAGTGGCCTGACACTTTGCCGGACTTGGTGGACTTGCAGGAGCGGGAGACTGCTGACTCGGTGGCGGACTTCGACGAGGAGTCGGCTGACGCGGTGTCGGTGGCCTTCGAAAGATGATGCAATCCTTTTTCCATAGGATGATACGATGTTTGGCGTCTCCGAGAAAGCGCTCGTCGTCACCTCCAGGATAGTCAAGCTCTAGCTCCGAATATGGGTCCACCACCTCATCAACCAAGACACGAGCATAGCCCGCTGGAATCGGGTTGCAATGGAAGGTTGCCTCGGGGGGATTTGTAAAAGCAAATGCGTCCGCCACCTTCATGGATATGTTCTTCATTTTGACGTGTAGCTCGCAGCTAGTGTTCTCCGTGATGTCATCCACGGGGTATCTACCCAGCATTGCATCGTCCGGGGCGGAACCCACGATGCTTCTCGGCATGGATGGGGCGGTGCTATCCAATGCTGGATCATTCGCTAGCTGCTGCAGCTGCTGAGACCCCCTTTGCTGGGTAAGTGAGTCGATCTGCTCCTGCTGCCGCTGGAATTTGACTACCAATTCCGCTTGACTTGCTTCTAGGCCTTGAAGGCGTTCATAGTCCCGCTTCCTCTGCTCCTCCTCCATCTTCCTCTTCTTCTCCTCCGCAATCTTCTTTCTCGCACGGGTTCTGTAGTCAGTGTTCCAGTCTGAAAACCCCTCATACCACGGAATAGCGCCCTTGCCTCGTGTTCTTCCCGGGTGTTCAGGATTTCCCAGGGCACGCGTAAGCTCGTCGTTCTCTCTGTTGGGCTGGAACACCCCTGATCGTGCCTCTTCTATTGCAACAAGTATCGCATCGTCGGCTCCCTTCAGACTTGCCCTCGTCGAAACATTGCCTGTCTTCGGGTCCAACTCCCCCCCATGCGCATAGAACCAAGTCCTGACCCTGGGGGGCCAGCTCTTAGTAACTGGAGTGGCACCTGCATCCTCCATCTCTTTCTCAGACTTATCCCACTTAGGCATTGCCACCACATAGCCACCTGGCCCCAGCTTATGGAACTTATCCTTTTTTTCGGCATTCTTCTTGTTTATTCTCGACCGTTCCTTAGCTAATTCCGAATCCTTGAATTTCACGAAATCGTCCCAATGAGCATGTTGGTTCTCTAGTGTTCCCTCGAATACTGGAGTCTTCCTTCCTCCCTTGACGTACTTGTCCCATTCACGATGCTTGTGGTTCTTGAATGCAACCGCCATCTTCCTAAGAGCAGCGTCCTTGACTTTCTGCACATCTACTTCTGTGAAATGATCTGGTAGGGTGAAATGTTCCATGAGAGTATCCCAAAGCAGATCTTTTTGATTCTTGTCGACAAAAGTAACATCTGGACGTGGAGCAGCATCCTCTTTGCCTTTTTGTCTTTTGTCTTTTGCTAGCTCTCTCCATTCTTGAAGGGAGATCGGGAGTTGGTCCTTCACAAGAACTCCGCACTGACGAATGAACTTGTCCGCAATCTTCTTAGGCGCTAATGGTTCGCCATTAGGTCTGACTGCCTCGATATTGTACTTTACGCCCTCCTTCAACTTTTTGTTCGGGCCTCGTTTCGTCCTTTTGCCTGAAGATTTGCTCGATTCGGATGGCTAAAAGAACAAAGATCGATTCGTTAATATATCTTCAAGTCATTTAAAACATGTGATGATCACCAAATACCTGCTTATATAAATATATATACCTCACCAGTCTTTGTTGTTTCAGGATCAACATGTTCTTCGTCATCGTCATAATCGTAGTTCATGACTTCATCAATTCGGTCGTCGCGATCGAATATCATATCACCCTCTCCGGTGTTGTTTAGAAATTCGGAGCCGTCATAATCTTCTTCATTCTGATCATCATCTGGCCCGCGTATCATATCGAACATGGTTTGTTCTCCCTCTCTGTCGGTATTGTCTGCCATAGCTTTTATTTAACTAATTCAAAAGAAATATAAAACAATTTAGTATTCAAATTACATCGTCTCGAATAATAGATATAATCTCGAATACTTCATCTAGAATAATAGATATAATCTCGAATACATCGTCTCAAATAATATATAATATTGAATAGTACATCATTGGCTAGCTAATTAAAGATCGAATACTACAGAAGAATCTAGGACACTCGCGGTTCCTGCGGCGCAGGTGGTGGACACCCAAAGAGAAGGAACCCTCACAGGATCATAGCTGAAGTGAGATCCCCAAAGATACTGCCAGGTATTGGAGAACCTGCCGCCCTCTAACGCAACCATGTAGCGATGGACGTGCTCGTCCTCCTCCCTAACACAGCGACGTACCACCTCCGGCGGGGCCGGATCCCTCCGCACCGAAACTGGCCCACGCGAACGCCACCAAACGAGATCAGGGTCGACGACGGGACCCGGGGCCGGGTTCCTCATCAAGCGGCACGCCCCTCCAGGCAGCACCTCCCAGTGCCAGCCCGGCGGAGCCCAGTCCCGGACATGGGTCGGCTGGACGTCGTCGCGGGCGGGTCGACGGCGAGGATGCGGGCCGGGCATCGTCGAGAACAAATACTAGCTATATGCCCGCAAAAAGTAATATTTTTTTAATGATTGGATTTTGATAACTAAAATTTCTAACATTTCTACTATTTCAAAAATCTATATACTATTTCATACTAATTAAGCATCTAACACTAAAAACAGAAAACACAACTTCTATACATCCATTAAAAAACTGAAAAACAACATGATATAAAAAATTTCCATACTAATTAAACACTAATTATATCCATCTAACATGCATTCATACATATATAATAGTGAAAAAATAATAATCTAAACTAATTAAACATACAAAATACGTATATACTAATTAAACACTAAATAATCTAAACTAACTAAACATACAAAATACATATGTACGTGTGTGTGTGTGTGTTCATGCATGCTTGTGTGTGTGTATGGGCTCGGGGAGGGGCGGCGCCTATGGTGGCCGCCGGGGGCGAGGGAGAGGGGTTAGACGGGGAGAGCTCACAGCGGGCGACGGAGACGATCGAGGGCGGCGGCGACGGCGACGGAGACGGAAACAGAGGAACAAACAGAGAGGGAAACTGAAATTTTCGTAGCTGTTGTATATATAGAAGGCACCTTTAGTACCGGTTGGAGCCACCAACCGGTACTAAAGGCCTTTTTGGCCAGGCCAAGCGGCGGGAAGCGACCCCCTTTAGTACCGGGTGGTGGCACAAACCGGTACTAAAGGGCCCCCCTTTAGTACCGGTTTGTGCCACCACCCGGTACTAAAGGGGTCGCACTGCCACCCCAAAGTTTAGTCCCACCTCGCCGGGCGAAGGGCAGCCGCACTGGTTTATAAACCCAGCCACGGCTACCACTTCGAACTCCTCTATATAGCTAGCAGGCTTGTGGGCCTAAACTCTGCGCGCTGCCCTGTGAGTTTGCTGGGCCTTTAAGGCCTGTAATTACACACCTGTGGCCTATCAGGCCCACAGGGCAGCGCCCCAATTTTTTTATAGTTTTTTTCTTTTCTATTTATTTTTGCGTAGTTTTTTGTATAGTTTTTTCTTTTCTGTTATATTTATTTTCTTCTATTTATTTGTGAGTAGTTTTTCATCTAGTTTGCCAAAATTCAACATTTTTAGAGTTCATTTTGTAGTGATTTTCAATTTCACGGTCATTTTGTAAACGATTGAAAAATAGCAAATAATAATTTTTTTCCTTTCTGCTTTATTTTTTCTTCTATTTATTTCTGAGTAGTTTTTTCTTTTCTGCTATATTTATTTTCTTCTATTTATTTTTGAGTAGTTTTTTTATATAGTTTTTTTCTTTTCAGCTATAGTTTTTCTTTCTTTTCTGCTATTTTTTCTGTTAGTGCCCGTAGTTTTCAAATTTGAATAGTTTAAATTTTGAATTATTTTAAATTAGTGTGAATTTGTTTGCACATAAAATTTCTTCGCGTTTCAAATGCCAAAACACATAACTACCCTAACTATTACAGAGATTCCCCTCTCGGTGCGAAACACAGAAGAAAGTGATGATAGCTAGTGAAGCCGATCACATCCCAGATCTTTGGGTGTGAAACTTTTTCTTCGCGTGTGTCCCTTTGCGCCGTAACCATGGAAAATCTTCATCATGTAACGGGATGCTCGGGTCAATATTCACTGTGAATGGAGCAATTTCATCAAACTTTTCATAATCTTCTGACTTGTCTGTCTTGTCATCCACTCCCACGATGTTTCTCTTCCCAGAAAGAACTATGTGCCGCTTTGGCTGATCGTACGATGCATTCGCTTCCTTATCTTTTCTTTTTCTTGGCTTGGTAGTCATGTCCTTCACATAGAAAACTTGTTCCACATCATTGGCTAGGACGAATGGTTCGTCTGCATACGCAAGATTGTTGAGATCCACTGTTGTCATTCCGTACTGCGGGTCTTCCGTTACCCCGCCTCGTGTCATATTGACCCATTTGCACCGAAACAAAGGGACCTTTAAACCACGTCGATAGTCAAGTTCCCATATGTCCTGTATATAACCATAATATGTTTCCTTTCCCGTCTTGGTTTCTGCATCAAAGCGGACACCACTGTTTTGGTTGGTGCTCTTCTTATCTTGGGCGATCGTGTAAAATGTATTAACATTTATCTCATACCCTTTGAAAGTCATTATATTCGAAGATGGTAACTGGGATAGCAAGTACAAGTCATCTTCAATAGAGGTGTCATGCATGGTATGTGTCTGCAACCAGCTGGCGAAACTCCTGGTTTGTTCACGTGTAATTCACTCATCAGACCGCTCCGGGTGTTTGGAGCGTAGCAAATTCTTGTGTTCATCCATATACGGAGCCACCAAGGCGGAATTCTGTAGAACTGTGTAGTGTGCTTCAGTGAGAGAATGTTCGTCCATACATATTATTTGTTCCCCTCCTAGCGTGCCTTTTCCATCCAGTCTGCCCTTATGCCGCGATTCAGGAACACCAATCGGCTTAAGGTCAGGAATAAAGTCAATACAAAACTCAATGACCTCCTCATTTTGATGGCCCTTGGAGATGCTTCCTTCTGGCCTAGCACGGTTATGAACATATTTCTTTAAGACTCCCATGAACCTCTCAAAGGGGAACATATTGTGTAGAAATACAGGACCCAAAATGTTAATCTCTTCGCACAGGTGAACTAGGACGTGTGTCATGATGTTGAAGAAGGATGGTGGGAACACCAACTCGAAACTGACAAGACATTGCACCAAATCATTCTGTAACCTTGGTATGATTTCTGGATCGATTACCTTCTGAGAGATTGCATTGATAAATGCACATAGCTTCACAATGGCTAATCATTCATTTTCCGGTAGAAGCCCCCTCAATGCAACCGGTAGCAGTTGCGTCATAATCACGTGGCAGTCATGAGACTTTAGGTTCTGGAACTTTTTCTCTGCCATGTTTATTATTCCCTTTATATTCGACGAGAAGCCAGACGGTACCTTAATACTGAGCAAGCATTCAAAGAAGATTTCCTTCTCTTCTTTGGTAAGAGCGTAGCTTGCATGACCCTGATGTATGTCGTCTTCTCCGTGCATACGTTGCTGGTCCTCCCGTGCCTCAGGTGTATCTTTTGTATTCCCATACACGCCCAAGAAGCCAAGCAGGGTCACGCAAAGATTCTTCGTCACGTGCATCACATCGATTGCGGAGCGGACCTCTAGGTCTTTCCAATATGGCAGGTCCCAAAATATAGATTTCTTCTTCCACATGGGTGCGCGTCCGTCAGCGTCCTTTGGAACAGGTTGTCCGCCAGGACCCTTTCCAAATATCACCTTCAAATCCTTGACCATATCATGTACATCAGCACCAGTACGGTGGCGAGGCTTCGTCCGGTGATCCGCCTCACCTTTGAAATGCTTGCCTTTCTTTCTTACGGGATGCCTGCTCGGAAGAAATCGACAATGTCCCAGGTACACATTCTTCTTACAACTATTCAAATATATACTGTCGGTATCATCCAAACAGTGCGTGCATCCGTGGTATCCCTTGTTTGTCTGTCCTGAAAGGTTACTGAGAGCAGGCCAATCATTGATGGTCACGAACAGCAATGCCTTTAGGTCAAATTCTTCCTGTTTGTGCTCATCCCATGCACGTACACCTGTTCCATTCCACAGTTGTAAGAGTTCTTCAACTAATGGCCTTAGATACACATCAATGTCGTTGTCGGGTTGTTTAGGGCCTTAGATGAGCACTGGCATCATAATGAACTTCCGCTTCATGCACAACCAAGGAGGAAGGTTATACAAACATAGAGTCACAGGCCAGGTGCTATGGTTGCTGCTCTGCTCCCCAAAAGGATTAATGCCATCTGCGCTTAGACCAAACCATACGCTCCTTGCTTCATATGCAAACTCCTTCCCGTACTTTCTTTTGATTTTTCTCCACTGCGACCCGTCAGCGGGTACTCTCAACTTTCCGTCTTTCTTACGGTCTTCTTTGTGCCATCGCATCGCCTTGGCATGCTCTTTGTTTTGGAACAAACGTTTCAACCGTGGTATTATAGGAGAATACCACATCACCTTGGCAGGAATCTTCTTCCAGGGGCGCTCGCCCTCGACATCACCATGCTCATCGCGGCTGATCTTATAGCGCAATGCACCACATACCGGGCAAGCGTTCAAATCCTCGTACTCACCGCGGTAGAGGATGCAATCATTAGGGCATGCATGTATCTTCTGCACCTCTAACCCTAGAGGGCAGACAGCCTTCTTTGCTTCGTACGTACTCTCGGGCAATTCGTTGTCCTTTGGAAGCATATCCTTTATCATTACCAGCAACTTTCCAAATCCCTTGTTAGATACACCATTCTCTGCCTTCCATTGCAGCAATTCCAGTGTGGTGCCCAGCTTTTTCTTGTCACCTACGCAATTCGGGTACAACAATTTTTTGTGATCCTCTAACATGCGCTGCAACTTCTTCTTCTCCAAATCACTTGCGCAGTTTCTCTTTGCATTGGCAATGGCCCGACCTAGATCATCAACGGGTCGGGCTCATCTGATGCCTCTTCTTCAGCTTCTTCCCGCATTGCCAGCTCAACTTCTTCCCGCATTACCGGCTCAGCTTCTTCCCCCATTGTTGTATCATCGTATTCAGGGAACCCATGGCCAGGATAGCTGTCGTCGTCCTCTTCTTCTTCATTGTCTTCCATCATAACCCCTCTTTCTCCGTGCTTGGTCCAAACATTATAGTGGGGCATGAAATCGGACTCAAATAGGTGGACGTGAATGGTTCTTGACGTAGAGTAATTGCGACCATTCTTACAGCCAGCACATGGACAAGGCATAAAACCATCCGCCCGCTTGTTTGCCTCAGCCGCAAGCAGAAAAGTATGCACGCCCTCAACGAACTGGGGAGAGCATCGGTCATCGTACATCCATTGCCGGCTCATCTTCATTACACAACACCGAATAGACCAAATTAATACAAGTTCATACATAAAGTTCATACAACACTTAAATGCAACAAACAAATAACTCTCTAGCTAAAGCATTTAAATGCAACAACAAATGCGATCAAGATCGCAACTAAGGTAACAATTGATCCAACAGATAATGATACCAAGCCTCACTATCGATGGCATATTTTCTAATCTTTCTAATCTTCAAGCGCATTTTCTCCTTCTTGATCTTGTGATCATCGACGACATCGGCAACATGCAACTCCAATTCCATCTTCTCCCCCTCAATTCTTTTCAATTTTTCTTTCAAGTACTCGTTTTCTCTTTCAACTAAATTTAACCTCTCGACAATAGGGTCGGTTGGAATTTCCGGTTCACATACCTCCTAGATAAAAATATCTATGTCAACTTGATGGGCATAATTTGTCATAAACACGAAATGCAACAAGTAGTTTTAAAAGAGAATATACCACATCCGAATCATAACAAGGACGAGGGCCGACGGGGACGGATATCAAAACCATGGCACTATGTATAACAAATAACGTAGGGGTAAGATAATTATTATACGAGTAACTATATATCCAAATCACACAAACATCAATTTTTTATATAAAATTTCATGAACAAGAGGCTCACCACAAGGTGGTGCCGGCGACGGGACGGTGCGGGCGATCGGCGGTGGTTACGACGGAGATTTAGAAGGCACTAAGTAAACCACACCTACATATGCAAACTAAGTGTTATTTTAACCTCAAATTGCATATAAATCAAATACTAGCACATATATATATTTCCTCCCAAATTACTAAACTCACAAATTAATAACTATATAAAGCATTGCAAGAGCTAATCTAGCAATGAGAGATGAAAGGACAAGGTTGATAACCTTTGTGATCATTTGAATGGATGGGGGCCTTCAAATCTTGACAATTTTTGGGCAAAATGTGTGATGAGCTCGAGAGGAAGAGGGGAAGAACAGAGAGGAGAGGGGAAAGGGGAAGAACAGAGCGAGCTCGGGTGGACGAAGGGTTTATGTAGGACGACCTTTCGTACCGGTTCGTGCCAAGAACCGGTACTAAAGGTGCTGGAGGGGGCCCAGACTGACAACATCCTGCCACCACTCTCATTAGTACCGGTTTGTGGCACGAACCGGTGCTAAAGGTTAGCCATGAACCGGTACTAATGAGAGCGGCCCGGCTAGCCGTTGGAACCGGCACTAATGTACACATTTGTGCCGGCTCAAATACAAACCGGCACTAATGTGCTTCACGTTTGACCCTTTTTCTACTAGTGTAAGGTGATGATTTCTTTCCTTTGAAAGGTGGAGGATATAAATCAATCCTATATAGGAATATAAATTCATTCCAACAAACCAAAGGGCCATAAAGAAAGGTTTCCTATCAAAATTATCTCTGATAAAATTTGTATAAAATTCCTACAAAACAAAGGAAGCCTTATAGGTTATAGGAAAAAGATTATGCCTGGCCAACCGACTAAGTCTTGCTCTGGTCGCGCGCGAGATGTTGGATCCCTCTCAACCAACACACCTCCTTGCGCCATGCCCCCATCCTCGTGTGCTTCCACGTGTGTCCCTCGTTGATCTGTTGCAACCATTGATGAGGGGGTTGTGATGGTTTCCCGGATTAGGGGTCACTCGCCACATCATCTCCCGCCCAGGTGGGCTGGGCCGAAGACCCCATGTCGATTCAGAAGCAGGCCCCATCTAGGAGGCACGAAGAAGGAATATTTCCGAAGATGTGCCGCATACTCCAAGACTTAGATGCCATCTACAACATGATCACCTTATACATAGCCGACCTTATTGTAACCGTAGACACCCCGCTACCTATATAAACCAGGAGGTACGGCTCGTAGATGGCACTAACGATATCATGGTAGATCAACTTGTACTTTCTACTCCATCCCAAAAAAATAAACTATAAGTATCAATGTTGTTTTCTACAACCAGTGATCACACTTGTTACAAGCATGTCTCTATTTTCAATGTTATTTAGTACAATGCTTCAACCATACAACTCATGCTTCAACATTACCCATATGTGTTTCGCAAACTTATAAACCCTTCTTTTTTTCAAAAGCAAACTTTCCTCCATACATTGAGTATTATGTTGCATTCTCACAAAAAATAGCTACAACTATTCAACACCAATGCTACAAGCATTAATATTTGAAAACGCAGAGAAACCAGGGGTACAAAGTAACATATCATTCCCATGAATCATCCTAAATGGTAAGGATTGTTTCGACATCCGAAGCTTTAGTTATCGCACTTGTCGCCATCTTAGCAACACAGTATTGGATGTTCGTCACGATGTGTGACTCATCGGTGCAATACGAGCATTGAATCTTCTTTCCCCCTGGCTTCAGATCTCTCTTCATTTTCACTTCATCCTTATTTGCTCTTTCTTCTTTTCATCTTCTCGCAACTCAATCAATGGTTTCTTTCTCTTCTCTTTTTTTCCTTTAGCCACCCTTTATTGTCTGACCTTGGTGGGCTTCGCAATCCTTCGGAAGGCAGAACCTACGGACCTATATTTGCATTTGTTGCTTGTACACATTCATTTGCTTCCTGAGCTTGCACTTCTTTGTCTCCCAAAACCCTTCTCTTGCTCTTGCTATCATTGCAGCAACCCCAACCTTGCCATGTTCAGTTATGGCGTAGATGTATTCATAGGCTTCGGAGCTGAAGCATGCATCAGAGGCGAGGGTGTCAAACTTCCTGTAGTGAAAGTTGAACTTGAGGGTGCTTGTCCCGGGGATGTGCCCAGCACCCGGACGGGGTGCATTATCTGTTGTTGTTTGAGACCACTTTCAAGCATAAGGCGCATGTATTGTTTTCACACTGAGTTGCGCCATAACTCAGATGATATGCCCACAGATCAGCCCACACATCTCAAACATGTTGTAGCTGCACATGTAATCCTCAAGGGCAACATGCACCATCTAATCTATAGGATCTATGTCATCATTCGCATCAAGCCAAAACAAGGGGACGTTGCCTTGAACCCGATGCGAACAAAGCATGTGATTTAGCCAAAAACTTGTGAAATTTGAAAAACACCTCTTTCGTATAGAATTCTGCAACTTGCTTTCTCAATGTTGTAACTGCAAAAAAGCTTCCAATATTAAAAAAAATTGCTACATGGGTTCCAAGGAATGCTACAACCAAACTGTATTGCAAAACAATAGAAATAGATGTCCAGAACTGGAATTGCCGGATTATTGGACTTACTTCCCCCACAGCGGTGTCCTCATTGCTTCATTGATGAAACCTACACTGTCCCCGCGATTTAGCATCAGCTCACACACACATCCAAACTGAGTCTCCAACATGATTTAAAATATTGAAGTAGGAATTCAGCCCTGCGGACCAAGTGATTGTGCGTGTGAATGGGAATAATTTCTGCCTGAAGTACATGGGTGCCCACATCTTCCTGGCCCCACACATGATTTAAGGTGTTTCTTATCATCCAAACAAAAGAATTGAACCATGTAATGACTTGTTGCTTCAAACTTCTCGATGATATGTGAGTTGTTGATGCAACTATAGAATGCTTTGGTGAAAGGCTCGTCCTTACCCACTAGGCTCCCTAGCTTGGTTCCCACAATCCAAGAGATGTGCCAATTGCAACATATATGTGTCGAGTTTGGGAACACCATGGAGATAGCTTGAGCCATTTCCTGGTCTTGATCAATCACTATGTTGATTGTATGCTTGTTATTCATTGCCAACATCGATGCTTGAAGACCATTTGAAAGTATCAAACTTTTCATCTAGCAGCAAAGCACAACACAAACATACCGTGTATGTGTCATTGTTAATCCAAACAATCAGCGCAAAAGAAAGTTTGTGGCGATTTGTACAAAAGGTCATGTAAAAAAACACAATCTATGTACTTTGGGTACAATGCCCTTGTTCTTCCATCAACCAAGAAAAGTGCCCTCACAACTCCATCTTCTACTAGCTTTGCAAGAGGAATTTGGGGTTCTTCACTCTCTTTTAAAGTAATCAATTGTCGGCTCCAAGTCATGCTCCGAAAGTCCATGTCATAGTTTTGCTCTTGCATTCACCACATCTCTCTTCACGTATGTCAAAGTCCTCGGTTCACAACAATGTGCATCTCCGAGCAAGCCCATCACATTTGTTGTTGATATGTTGTTGCAGTGCAGCTAGGTGATGTATTGCATGTCCTGCTCTGGGATATTCCATTGAGAGCAGAAGAGTCTCCGACGACCCCATTGCAACATCATCGGGTGTGTGTGCTCGGTCTTAGAAACAATCACAACCCAACTCCCGTCTCGGAGACTAACACCCATGTGTACCTTGCAGTCATAATACCGTAACCCATTCGTCTACCTCTTGTCGCTCATATCCATAGAAATATCAACATGTTTGCTTGATAATTTTTTCTTGACCAGCAAAGCTCATGTCAATATCATCATTGGTTTGTTGCGGCCCCATCAGAAATGTTGCAACTCTCTTCATCAGAACCTTGTCAGAGCCTCTTCTCTTGTTGTACCTCGATGCCACAATTTGAGTGCCAAAGCCCATCTTCATTGCATAATCATTGTACACTCGTTGTGCTTCATTAACATTGTCAAAAAGCAGATGAACGAAAGGGACAATGGGATACATCCTCGTCTATTTCCTCAACAAGTGTTGCAGCATTTTCATGAGAATTGTTATGGGCATCATGGTCATTGTTATGTGTTGCGTCATCCATGTTCTAATGCACCTTGTCTTCCACCGGAGCCTCTAGCAGTTCATCATCAAGGAAAATCGATGGCTCTGGAGCACCACCCTGCAGCAAAATCAGCGCACATGTTACCATTTTTGCTACTTCAAATGTATGCAGATGGTACCTAATGGATCCAGCATGTGAAACATAGTTTACATGCTCATGTAGATTCAAAACGACCAGAAACATTTTTTATGCTAAAGACAAACCATGAAACAAAAATGTCAAAATATTATACAAACAACCCTTCTGTGAAGCATATGTCCATGAAGTGCGTGTGTGTGTGCGGGGGAGGGGGGCTACATTTTGGTTTAGAAACAAAATTCATCCTCTGTAGCATTATTTAGGGCATACATGCAAGACATTTTTGAATAAATATTAAGATCACACGTCAACAGTTTGTATCTGAACACAAAAGCTACTTTTTCAGGTAAATCAAACCGTGTGTTTTGCTACAATCAGAGCATGCTTTTCCAACCAACACTTAGCATGTTGCACAAGTTCAAATATCAACTTCTTTTCTTCATTTTGAGTAAATTCTTCTGCAGCATGTAGCATGTGGCAAGCATCTTTGTACAATTTTTTCTCCAGATAACACTAAGGCCTCCTTTGGTTCATAGGGTGGGAAAATCATAGGAATAGGAAAGTCATAGGAAATGAGATGACATGTATCTCAAATCCTATGAATAGAAATAGGAAAGGAGATGCCCTTGGTTCACATCATATGAATTTTTTTATCGAGTCTAGGCTAATGTTTATCTTCCTATGAATTGTTGAGGATAGGAAAAAACCCTCAATAGAAATAGGATTCTATTCTTATAAATCAAAGGACTCTAAAGGAATTTTTCCTTTAGGAATCCTATCCTATGGAATTCCTACAAGATTCCTCCAAACTAAAGAAGGCCTAAAAACATGTACTAGCATTTAGTTTCGAAAACATGCAGAAGCATTCAACTCAACTTTTGTACATGTGGTGTTCATTTTTTTGTAGGGGTAAAGGAGTTTTATTACTGGATAATAGTGTTACAATCAAGAGGCCCAGAAATACACGCTTCTCACCGTGAACAACCCACTTTTCTGTGGTGCCCAAGCAACAAAATCGGTGCGCTGCCTTGGCGAGGTGTGTATCCTTAGTATATGCTCAATGTCCATCGACCATAAATGCTCTCTTAATCTGTCCATCTGCCAAGCTCCATTACCATCCAGAAAATCAGACACTCTATTATAACGACAAGTTCGCTTTGGTGTAATCGGTCTATAAGAATATGGCCGAGGGATCCACGGGTCTCGCCAAGTCCGAATAAGGGTACCATTCCTGATGCGCCAAATTATGCCCTTCTTCAGCAACTTGAGCCCATCAAAATACCCTTCCAGACCGCTGGCCCATTACCCTTGAACACAGTATCCGGGAGATTACCGGCTGCGTAATACTTTGCTTTCAGTAGTCTCGCACATAAACTATCCGGTGTATCGAGAAGTCTCCAAGCCTGTTTAGCGAGTAGGGCTTGGTTGAAGGACCTCATATCTCTGAATCCCATACCACTCATGGCTTTTGGTAGCTTCATTTTCTCCCTGTTCAGCCATGCCATTTGCCTCTTCCCTTTCTCCACCCCCACCAGTACTATCTAATCATGCGAGTTAATTCATCACAGATTGATGCAGGGAGCTTAAAAACACTCATCACATAAATTGGAATTGCTTGGGCCACTGACTTGATTAAAATCTCTTTGTCACCAGTGGACATATATTGTTACCACCAGTCCACCAACCTCTTCCTTAGTCTTTCCTGAATAGATTCAAATTTCCCTTGGTGCATTCTCCCCTCAGGCACAGGGAGTCCCAAATACTTAGGTTCAAAACATTGCTGAGTAATTTCCAAAATTCCTTTAACTTCTGTAGCGACCGCAGGTGAACAATGCTCGGAGAAAAGGATGGAACACTTGGATGGATTAATGAGTTGGCCCATGGCCTCTGCGTAAGTGCTCAACAAACCATTCACCAACACTGCATGCTGCTCAAGCACTTGAAAAAATAAAAGTGAATCATCTGCAAATAAAAGATGTGATATCTCGGGAGCATCTCGACATATTTTGACCCCTCTCAAACCATCCTCCACCGATGACTTGTTGAAGAGAGCTGACAAGGCATCAACTACAAATAGGAATAAGAAGGGGGGCAATGGGTCACCTTGTCAAAGTCCCCTAGAAGGGGTGAAAGACTCTGTTAACTTGCCGTTGAATTTCACCGAGTACTTGACTGATGTCACGCAGGCCATGACACGGGAAATCCAATGCTAAGAAAAACCCCACCTAAGAAGGGCCTTCTCCAAAAACACCCAGTCAACACGATCGTTGTCGGTGTCAAAACCGGCGGATCTCGGGTAGGGGGTCCCGAACTGTGCGTCTAGGCGGATGGTAATAGGAGAGGAGGGACACGATGTTTTTACCCAGGTTCGGGCCCTCTTGATGGAGGTAAAACCCTACGTCCTGCTTGATTAATATTGACGATGTGGGTTACAAGAGTAGATCTACCACGAGATCAAGGAGGCTAAACCCTAGAAGCTAGCCTATGGTATGATTGTTGTTCGTCATATGGACTAAAGCCATCCAGTTTATATAGACACTGGAGAGGGCTAGGGTTACACAGAGTCGGTTACAAAGGTAGGAGATCTACATATCCGTATCGCCAAGCTTGCCTTCCACGCCAAGGAAAGTCCCATCCGGACACGGGACGAAGTCTTCAATCTTGTATCTTCATAGTCTTGGAGTCCGGCCGATGATGATAGTTCGGCTATCCGGACACCCCCTAGTCCGGGACTCCCTCAGTAGCCCCTGAACCAGGCTTCAATGACGACGAGTCCGGCGCACATATGGTCTTCGGCATTGCAAGGCGGGTTCCTCCTCCGAATAATTTATAGAAGATTGTGAACACCAGGATAGTGTCCGGCTCTGCAAAATAAATTCCACATACAACCGTAGAGAGAATAATATTACACAAGTTCAATCTGCTAACGTATTCTGTGGCGTAACGTCGCACCACTATGAAGCCTTATTTGAAACGTTTTTATTGTACCACTTCAGCGCGTCTAGCGAAGCGGTTTCCTTGGCACGTCTTGTTGAAGCAGAGATCGTGTTCCCCTTATTCCGGGATTCCCATCAATACGGACGTGGGTAACCCAACCATGCACGTTGCCACGCCCCCTCCATCGAAGGCGGGTTCCAAACAGTCACGGGGACGGCTCTTGGTATTCTTCCTCTTTATAATGAGACCAAGGCCCGTTCTTTTTATTCAATCCTCTATCGAATCCGCCCCTCTCCCTGAGTTCCAACACCCAGGGCTCCGAATTCAGGTACCTTCGATCCTCGACAACGTCCGATCCTGATCTACGAGGCCGGTGGATGCCCTCCTCCGTCATGGAGGAGGACGTGCTAAAGCTGAGAGACGCCAGGTATTTAACCTAGGAGATTTTGCATAGGCTTCCTGCCCGAGGGCAAGTTATCCCAACTCCCGAGCCTGGCGAGATCATTGTGTTCATGTCTCACTTCCGTCGGGGTTTAGGCTTCCCGACGGATCCCTTCATGAGGGGGCTCATGTTTTACTATGGGCTGGAATTCCACGACCTGGCCCCGGAGTCCATCCTCCATATCTCATCATTCATTGTCGTTTGTGAAGCCTTCCTCCGCACTACCCCTCACTTCGGCTTATGGCTCAAAACCTTCAACGTGAAGCCGAAGATGATTGAGGGGCGTCAGGCAGAGTGTGGAGGGGCGGTTATAAGCAAGAGGGCCGAAGCTCCATGTCCCAAGGGCTCTTTCCAAGAGGAGCTCGGCTTGTGGCAACAGGAGTGGTTTTATATCACCGCTCCCCGGGGCAGCAGGCAGAAGCCGCCGCCCGTCTTTCGCTCGGGCCCTCCACAGCAGCTGACGTCATGGGTCAACAAGGGGCGTGACTGGGGGCTGCCCAAAGACGTCCCCCTGTTGCAGGACCGGATTCGAGTCCTCCAAGAAAGGGAGATCAATTTGGTCGCAGTGGTGCAGGTCATGTTGATCCGGCGCCTACTGCCCTGCAAACGTCGCCCCCTCCGCCTGTGGGAATTTAATCCGGAGGGGCCACGAGCTCTTCAACACTTCATGGGTTTGACTCCCATGGAGATGTATAAACTGTTCTTCGGATCGCAAGAGACGCATCCGGAATTGACCGAGGACGCTGGCCTAAGCTGCAATCGCCCGGATACCCAAGTAAGTAGCCCTGTGTCCGGACACACCATCTATTTATTTATCATAAGATTGCCTTTTAACCAGCTATCCTTGGACAGGAGTGGATAGCGCAAGCGAAACTGATATGGTGTCCGGCCCCCCTCCCTGAGACCATGCAGGATCCCGTGTTAATCAAAATGTTGGAGGTTGCACCTTCAAATGAGGGCGAAGGGGGGCACGGGGAAACTGTCACCTCTGCCAAGGAGGCGTTTAGTAAGGGAGGAATCGAGAGTCCCTCCTTCCAGGGGGAGAAGCGGAACGCTTCCGAAGACCCGGAGGCCAAGGCCTCAAAGCGGGGAAAGAAATCTGTACCGGAAGGTCCTGCGCCAGAAAGCGCCCCGGCCGTATTGTCTCCTCGGAGGAATCAGCCCTCTAACGAGCCGTAAGTAAAAAGGGGGATTTTATAATTATTAGACACCCCTGCTTAATGTCTAAAGGTAACCGAAGTTTTTACCTTGTAGTTCGGATCTCAGCCCTTCTTAGCACAGCTCATCTTCGGGAGACTTTCGTCCGGAGATGATGGAGAGTGAAACGCCTCCATCTGCCACCCCATCGCACGGGGCGGACGACCCTGAGGTGTCGTCGCGGAGGGTCTCCCCGAGTCCGGTGGGGCCGGAGAGTTCGGCACCCATTGGAGTACGGCCGGTGGAGCTGTAGGATTTGCTTAATAGGGCGTCTATCTCAGAAGATCACCGCACATTAATGGGTAATGTGATTGAGAGGATCTCGTCCACCGAAAGCGGGTTGTATGAGGCCGTCGGAAGTTTACTGACGGGATTTGAGGTACGCAAAAAATGACATACCTGATGACAGTTCTGCACATGGAGTGCGCCCTGTATAGTAGCCCCTGAGACTTGGTATGCTGTCGAAAACGGCAGCGTGCCTAGGATCATAATCTCAGTTATTAACTATCGCCTTTCCTATGCAGGTGGCGTAACGTTCGGTGGCCAGCCGGACGAATGGATTCGCCGAGCTGAAGAAGCAACTCGACGCTGCAGATGTGGACATCTCGCTGGTCAATAAACGACTTGATGAGTCACAAGGTATGTGATTGCGCCGCGGTCGCTTAGTAAGGGAGCTGATGCCCATTCCTTACAAGTTGTATGCTTGATGCAGATGGTGCTGCTGCTGTGGAAGACCTTCGAGCAGAACTTGCTCGGGCCAAGGAGCAAGCCAGAAAAAGCGAGGCGGCTGCCTTGAAGGCAGCGGAAGAGCTAGAAGCCGAGAAGGCTGCTCACTGCCGAAGCAGGGAGGAGATGGCCGGAATGGCCATGAAATTAAAAGTTGCTACCGACCGCCTGGAGGTTCTTGAAGGAGAACGCCGAGCAGAGCAAGAGGACCTGAAGAAGGCCGATGCCGAAGCCAAGGATGCCCGTAGTGCGATGCGGGCTATGAGGGAGCAACTGCGTCAGGTTGGAGACATTGTGGCTGGAAAGCCCTTTATGCTACTTAGGAGGTTCACGGATCTGAAGTATGCTCAGCTGGGCCGATTGTACGGTGCGGAGGATCCTTATCTGGACTTGGCGGCGAGTGCGGCTGACGCAGTCGTGCACTTTCGAAGCCAGGAGGATCATGAAATGGAAGAGCTTTTCTGGTCTCAATTCCATAGTCCGGATCGTCCACTTCCGTTGAGTGATCGGCTGGTTGAGTGGGCTGAGCTGAATAGATTGTCCGGACTGGCCATGACGGATGTGGTAACTCATCTGTGGCCGAAAAGGCCCAAGCCGAAGAGTTATTTTGGCTTGTTGCAGCAATTCCTTGGGGCAGTGCCGCATATTAAGGCGATGAAGCGGTCGGCATGCATAGAAGGTGCGCGGATGGCTCTCGCCCGTGGTAAAACATACTGGGCGGAGATGGATGCCACCGCTGTTGCATCCCGGGGTTCGGACAAAAGCCGATTCCCCACCGAGCATTACTTTGAGGAAGTCCTGCAGGGCGCTCGTATAATAGAGTCGCAGTGCTTGAAAGATGTTATGTTTGAATGACATGTATGATTTCTAAGATCATGTTTATAATGCAATGACTTTTTATACTTGTGTGTTCAACTATTGAACTATCTCCTGTGCGGCCGTATATGTATGTATAATCTGAAAGATGGCAGTCTTTGGCTTCAGCCCCCACACACATGGTGCGGGGGTGTTTGCAAAAAGAAAACGTTTTTTCACACTTAATCCAACGTCTTGGTCCTTTTAAGGAGGTGATAGCATAGCAAACTAGGCAACCGGACTATAATGCTTTATCACTTTCACCTAGCCATAGGAGCTCGAATGTGGGGCTACTATATAGCCCTTGATGGCACCGCGCTTCTCCGAACTTGGGGCGCATATGTGCCTGACCGGGAAGCGGTCCTTCGTCAAAGCGGAGGAATTCTAAACATTCCAATGGTCGATCGAGTGGTTGACCAGTCTCTCGCTATATCAGGACAGTCAGTTTTCGGCTTTCTCTACTGAGGTGCTCTCCCGGCCGAACCGGGGCACAATCGCAGTAGTTCTCTTGGTGCCGCGTTAGCCGATGATACGGAACGTAAGGCAGCAAAAAACAGGAGCCGGGCAAACCCAACATTTGACCAAAGACATGATTCAGAGCTGATGCATATAAGGCCTAACTCGAGACGCCGAACACTCCCTGAGGTGTTCGGTCTTTATGAAATCGGGCAGAATAAAGCCCTAAGCCCCTAGTGTCTAGGTACAGGCGGGAACTTCTGACGCGGCCGATGCCAAAACACCAGCCTCCTCCTCGGCTCTGGTAGGAAACCGGGGGATGTGTATCAACAAGAGACAGTAATAAAGGTTTACGCTGGGTCTTAATCTGAAAAGAATCCTTGCAACGGGTCCCTACTGCACGTCTGCGCCTATGTCTCCATTGTGCTGTATCCTGGACGGGTGTAGCACGTGCTTCATCTGTAAAAGAGAAGGACTTAGTTTCTAAGAAATATCGTGCAAAAGTGTATCAAAATAAAGTATAATTCGGAAGATGAAGAAAGTTGAGCTTTATTGGCTTTCATCATTTATGCGCGCGGCCCCCTAAAAAAAGGGGGTATGCGGCTGGGAAGCCCCTTGCCGGACTTGTCTAACCATGTCTGAGGTCTAAATGACCTGTTTTTAGGGGCTTTGACCTGCAAGGTCGGAATAATGTGGGGCTGTCTAGGCAGCCGCACATTCTCCATGGTCGAGAGACACCTGGAGTTTTAAGAATATGCCACGTGGACCGGGCATTTTTAAGTGTAAGATTATGCGTAATGTTGTATTGCATTAAAGCATGCGAAAGCTTTGCACCCTAGTAGCGCTTAAGGGCGACTGTTAAATGGGGCGATGGAGAGTGAGCTTTTCGCGACGGAGGTTGTCGGATGAACCGAACACGACCTCTAGTGGTACAGAGCCTGTAAAATTGGCTTAAAAGGCCTGGCGTCACTCCTTTGAAGGAAGTGCTGCTATAGCGAATTTTGGTGGGTTCTGTCCCCAGTCTGCGGACGGTGTCCTCGTATAGCAGGTGTCGCGCTGCATGTTATCACGTGAAGTGAGTTCACTGTTTTGACTTCTAGTGGGAAAGTCTTTTGGTTTCCGGAGCGCTGCTTTTGGGCTTCGTCACTTTCACTTAGTGTGTCGAGCCCCTTATGTTCGGTGTTAAGTCGGCTAGCTGCTTGAAGACCCAACAATCTCTGTGGGTATGGTTTGCAGGCTTCCCGAAGGTACCATGTATTTGGCACAGTCTGTCCAGAATCTTGTTTAGGTTGGATAGCTCGTCACTGTTGTCCTTGAGGGGCAGTGTTTTGTTGTTCGGCCGAGAGCTTTTGAATCCGGCGTTGACCGTCGTACTATTCGGGCCATTTTCCTTATTCCGGCGCTGATCTTTTCTGCGTCGTGATTTCCCATTTCCATCCCTCATTTTGGATGTACTCGGGTCGCTGGTGCTGCATCTAGCCAACCAGCTATCTTCCCCCGCGCAAAAGCGGGTCATGAGACTTGTTAGTGCGGCCATTGTTCTTGGTTTTTCCTGGCCGAGGTGTCTGGCGAGCCATTCGTCTCGGACGTTGTGTTTGAAGGCTGCTAAGGCTTCAGCGTCCGGACAGTCGACTATTTGGTTCTTTTTAGTGAGGAACCTGTTCCAGAATTTGCGTGCTGATTCTCCGGGCTGTTGAGTTATGTGACTTAAATCATCTGCATCCGGAGGCCGGACATAAGTCCCCTGAAAATTTGCTCGAAACGCATCCTCAAGCTCTTCCCAACTCCCGATCGTATTTTCTGGGAGGCTTTTAAGCCAATGCCGGGCGGGCCCTTTGAGCTTGAGGGGAAGGTATTTTATGGCATGGAGATCGTCTCCTCTTGCCATGTGTATGTGTAGGATATAATCCTCAATCCAGACTCCGGGGTCTGTTGTTCTGTCGTATGCTTCTATGTTTATGGGTTTAAATCCCGCTGGAAATCCATGATCCAGTACCTCGTCGGTAAAACATAGTGGGTGTGCAGCGCCCCTGTATTTGGGTGTGCTGTTGTCTTCAAATGCTCGGCTGGTTGTTTTACTTCCTGGGGTCTTCTTTTTTGGCCCATAAATGGACCTGGCCGGGTTATCCTTTTCCCGAGGATCTTTATGCTGATCGTGTGTCGGCTTGAGTGCGGCGCCCCTTGTTGCTCTTGGCCTGTCATCTGGTCGTCTATCCGGCCAGGCGGTTCTTTCTTTTTTGACTGTGGGGGCTCTAAGGCCTCCTCGTCAAATTCGGGCAACAGCTTGCGCTTCGGGTAGCTCTTTGTCTGGTGATTAGTGCCATATTTATCTGCGGTGTTGAGTACTTTGCTCCATCTCATTCTGAGTGCATCCTTCGCTGTTTTGAGCTTCCGCTTTTGCTTCTTCAAACTTCTTGTAGTGGCGACGAGCCTGTTATGGAGATTCCTATGC
Source organism: Triticum dicoccoides (assembly GCF_002162155.2). Taxonomy (NCBI): domain Eukaryota; kingdom Viridiplantae; phylum Streptophyta; class Magnoliopsida; order Poales; family Poaceae; genus Triticum; species Triticum dicoccoides. The sequence goes on along the minus strand of NC_041391.1, from coordinate 695,324,513 downwards.
TCTGGTGGTGTGAGATCATCTTCGCCGGGGATGGGTTGCTTGTCCGGTTCATGTCCGGCTGGCTGCTTGTTGACGTGTGCGTCGTCCACTGCTTCGCCCTGCTCTAGGGCCGGGTCCATATGGGTACCGGCTTTGTCGATGCCGGTCTTCGGGCGGCGCTTGCATCGCTGCTTTGTTTGTCTATTGGGGGAGTTGTCCTTCGCCACATCCCGTTTTTCCTCATTGTCGCTTCCTTTTGGTGTGTCCACCATGCATACGTTGTGGGATGGGGTGGCTTTCCAGTGCCCGGTGGGCGCTGGTTCTTGGTCGTCTCCGGCATCGTCGTCCATACCGTCGATGTCCTCAGAGTCGTAATCTAGCATGTCGGTTAGATCGTCGACAATGGCTACCAAGTGGATGGTGGGTGGGCTCTGAATTTCTTCGTCGTCCGCATCCCAACCGTCCTGGCCGCAGTCTGGCCAGGCCTCTCCTGATAACGAGAGGTACCTTAGCGAACTCAAGATGTCGCCAAAAGGTGAGTGTTGAAAGATGTCCGCCGCGGTGAACTCCATGATTGGCGCCCAATCGGATTCGACTGGGGGGGCGCGGGAGGACCGGAGTCTGGCACCTCGGAGTCGCGAGCTTCATGGGGGACAAGATTGGTGTTCGGCTCTATCGCCGAAGAGGTTGCAGCCCCCAAGGTGGTGTCTAGCCATCCACCCTTGGTCTGCGCAGCCGGCTCCGAGTCGAAGATCGGAGCGGGTTCGAGTGCGGCCTTCAGGGTACTGTCCGGCTGCAGAGCTAAATCATGCCCATCGTGACAGTATGGCATGCTCGGCTGTGGCTCGAATCCGTCGAGGATCAAGTCCCCGCGGATGTCAGCCGTGAAGTTCAAACTTCCAAATCTGACCTGACGGCCAGAGGCGTAGCCTTCGATCTGCTCCAGCTGACCAAGCGAATTGGCCCGCAGTGCGAAGCCGCCGAATACGAGGATCTGTCCGGGGAGGAAGGTCTCACCCTGGACTGCATCGTCGTTGATGATCGAAGAAGCCATCAAGCCTATCGGTGACGAGACAGAGGAACTCTCAATGAAAGCACCAATGTCGGTGTCAAAACCGGCGGATCTCGGGTAGGGGGTCCCGAACTGTGCGTCTAGGCGGATGGTAACAGGAGACGAGGGACACGATGTTTTTACCCAGGTTCGGGCCCTCTTGATGGAGGTAAAACCCTACGTCCTGCTTGATTAATATTGATGATGTGGGTTACAAGAGTAGATCTACCACGAGATCAAGGAGGCTAAACCCTAGAAGCTACCCTATGGTATGATTGTTGTTCTTCCTATGGACTAAAGCCATCCGGTTTATATAGACACCGGAGAGGGCTAGGGTTACACAGAGTCGGTTACAAAGGTAGCAGATCTACATATCTGTATCGCCAAGCTTGCCTTCCACGCCAAGGAAAGTCCCATCCGAACACGGGACGAAGTCTTCAATCTTGTATCTTCATAGTCTTGGAGTCCGGCCGATGATGATAGTTCGGCTATCCGGACACCCCCTAGTCCGGGACTCCCTCAGTCGTATGCCTTGGATAGATCAAGTTTGTATGCACACAAGGCCTCCGAGTTCACTGATAACGTCTGAATATGATGGATACATTCAAATGATATAATGGAGTTATCTGTTATGAGCCTTCCCAGAATGAAGGCACTCTGATTCTCCGAGATAAGCTCAGTACGAAGAGCGCGTAACCTGTTAACCATGCATTTCGACACAATCTTGTAAACGACATTACAAAGACTAATGGGTCGAAAGTCTTTCAGTTCCTTCGGGTGTTGAACTTTTGGGATCAAAACAATGGTCGTATCATTGATCCCGTAAGGCATGATTCCTGTAACAAAGAACTTCTGGACTGGTGCAACAATTTTTTCTTTTAGCATAGCCCAGTTATGTTGATAAAACTGGCTGGGAAAGCCATCCGTGCCCGGAGCCTTCAAGGGGCCGATTTGGAAAAGGGCATCCGAACTTTCCTGTTCAGAATATGGTTTACAAAGTGGCTCATTCATGTCATTTGTGACTCTAGGAGTAATGCATTCTAGGACCTTTCTGGGATCAAGAGTTGGGTCCTTAGTGTACACCTCCTTGAAATAAGACCTGCCCATTCTCTCCATGTCCGTCGGAGCTGAACACCAGGACCTGTCCGCTTTGAGCAGCCGCTGAATGTGATTAGGACGATCTCGCCAAACCGCCCTTCTCTGTGTGTATTTTGTATTCCTCTCGCGCTCCTTCAACCACGTGATGCGTGACCGCTGCAACCACATCATTTCCTCTTCATACAACAACTCGTCTAACTCATACATCTTCCGTCGAATCTGAGAGTGTTCAGCCCCTCCCGCTTGAAGTTCAGCGAGCTGCGAGCGTAGAGTTTCTATCTCCTTTAACACATTGCCAAAGATTTCTTTGCTCCATCTTTTTAGATCTTTCATCATTCCTGCCAGGTAACTCGCAACCGAATTCAGACCCTCAGTAGGTTTATTATTCGCCCAGGCCTTGGCAACTACCTCCGCGAACGCTGGGTGGCACTCCCACATGATCTCATACCACGGGTTGTGCTCTTTCTTTCGAACGTCTGGTACCCCATGCAGCTGCACCAATAAAGGCGTATGGTCTGAGCAGGAGGTGGCCAAATGAAGTACCTTAGCTGCCGGGAATAAATCTCTCCATGCCTCGTCTGCACATGCTCGGTCAAGTCGCACCTGCATGTTACCGTCTCCAACCTGTCCGTTATTGTATGTATATGGAATACCACAGAACCCCAGATCCTTCAACTCACACACAACAAGTGAAAGGATCGATATAGTTGACTAGAGGGGGTGAATAGGCAACTAACACTTTTTAATCTTTTCTTTACCAATTTAAACTTTGCATCAAAGTAGGTTGTCTAGATATGCAACTATGTGAGCAACCTATATGATGCAGTAACAACTAGCACATAAGCAAGCAAGGTAAACAACACAAATAAGCTTGCACGAGTAAAGGCACGAGATAACCAAGAGTGGAGCCGGTGGAGACGAGAATGTGTTACCGAAGTTCCTTCCTTTTGAGGGGAAGTATGTCTCCCTTAGAGCAGTGTGGAGGCACAATGCTCCCCATGAAGCCACTAGGGCCACCGTAATCTCCTCACGCCCTCGCACAATGTGAGATGCCGTGATTCCACTATTCGTGCCCTTGAAGGCGGCGACCGAACCTTTACAAACAAGGTTGGGGCAATCTTCACAACTTAATTGGAGGCTCCCAACGACACCATGAAGCTTCACCACAATGGACTTTGGCTCCGAGGTGACCTCAACCGTCTAGGGTGCTCAAACACCCAAGAGTAACAAGATCCGCTAGGGATTAGTGGGGGGAATCAAATATCTCTTGGTGGAAGTGTAGATCGGGGCCTTGTCACCCAATCCCGAGAAAATCAACAAGTTTGATTGCCTAGGGAGAGAGATCGGCCGAAAATGGAGCTTGGAGCAACAATGGAGTTTAGGGTTGGAAGAGGTGAGTCTTCTTGGGGAAGAAGACCCCCTTTTATAGTGGGGGGACAATTCCAACCGTTACCCACCACTCAGCCCGCGACCCACGGAACTACCGCACCACAGGCGCGGTCCTACCGCACGGGCCTGCGGTACTACCGCGGGGGACCGCAGTACTACCATGGGCGCGGCAGAGCCCAGACCTGAAGAAAGGAGCATGGACAGGGCGCGGTAGATCCGCAAGTGCGGTACTACCGCGGCCCCATGTGGTACTACCGCAGGACAGCCGCAGGCCAGGCCCGGTAGGCACAGATGTAAAAAATTACATCCGTGACTACCTCTGTTGAGAAATTTTCATGCGAAAATCCGACACGGAACTACCGCGACCAAGGGCGCGGTACTACCGTGATGGGTGCGGATGTAAAAAATTACATCCGCCCCTACTTCCGCTCCTGCTACTGTACCTGGCCAGGCGCCACGGTACTACCGTGCGGCAGCACGGTACTACCGCGTAGAGCGCGGACGTAAAAAAATTACATCCGTGCCTACTACCGCTTGAGCAGCGGCGCCAGTTCAGATCTCATGGTACTACCGTTCTGAGGAGCGGTACTACCGTGGGAGCCCACGGTACTACCGTGCCGGAGCCCGGTACTACCGGTGGCTCCTGTGGTAGTACCGCTCTGAAGAGCAGTACTACCGCTAGCCTGAGAAGAGCAACGCAGAGACCTTCATTTCGCAGAGACAAGGTGAGACGGAGGAACACTCCAAAGACCTCGAGGAAAGGCGGTGCGAAGGGAACGTGTACGTGAGATTCCACCCAAACCTTTCCAAAGTGGACCCCCTCTTGATAGTACGGCTTTCCTATGACTCAACTCCACTGAATTGAACCGTAGAGAAATGTCGTCTTCACTAATCTTCGAGGGGCATCAAATCGTCTTGTGTTTTGTCGTGATATATCTGTAAAGCTCAATACACATGATTAGTGCGCAAAGGCATTGTCATCAATCACCAAAACTACTGAGGGACAAGAATGCCCTTACAATCTCCCCCTTTTTGGTGGATTGATGACAATACATGATTTGCACAAGGAAATGAATAAAGCATAAGCAAACCCCACATCTCTAAAATATAGATGAGCTCCCCCTAGATTCGTGCTAGAGAGTAAAGTGCTTTGGACTGCACGACACGAATACTAGGATCACCACTCCCCCTATATTTTAGAAACAAAGCATATCTTGCAATGGTAAGGCTAACACTAAACAAGATAGTAGATATGAGCATAACATGAATAGCATGATATAGCATAAGCTCAATAAGGTAATAAGGTACGATAGAGTGCATATGTCTTACACCATATGATAAACTTAGTCTCACGAGCACAGCCAAACCAAAGCAAACAAGTTCAACGACGGAAAGCAAAGCAAATGACGAAACACACAACACACGACACGCAAATCCTACACTCTCTCCCCCTTTGGCATCCAGACACCAAAAAGGCACAGAGGTCACCTACAACACAGGTGGTAGCTCAGGCAGAAAATGACTCATCGTCGCCAGACTCCGCAGCAGGAACATACTCCTCCTCTGAATCGGTCCACTGGTAGCCTTGCTTCGCCATCCAGGCAGTCTCGTGGGTGATGTGCTTCTTAGAGCCACTGGCCATGTCCTCCCCACAAGCCCTCAAGATCCTGATGTCGCGACGGCGACTCTCCTTCTGAGCAACATGGGCCTTGTACTAACCCTGAACCTGCATGCAGAACAGCCACTTCATCTTGTTCTTCAGCTTCTTCGCCCAAGAAGGCTCAGCAGAGGGCGGGGTGAAAGCAGTACGGTCCTCAGCAGCCTCTTCCTCCTCAATCTCCTCTTCATCCACAGCCATCCTGGCAGCCTCAGCAGCAGTGGTGGTGTTAGCCCATTAAGGCTTGATGCGGAGCTTGATGGGCTCATGACGGATCCAGCCTGGAGCTTCAAACTCATCAGATGGGAAGAGCTGCTCCAAAGTCTTGGAGATCAGGTGAAACAGGTAAGGCCCATAGTTGGGGGCCTTACGGTTGAACACAGCGAACTGAAGCTCACACCACATGATATGTGAGACATCGAGTGACTGAGTCTGAGCCTAATGGGCCTCCTCACAAAGGAGCATCATGTCAACGAGGTAAGTATGCACCTGTCCCATGTCACCAATACGCGGGAAGAGAGTGTTCCGGAAGAGCCTATGCATGATGTCAAGGAAGGGATTAAGCACCCACACCTTCTGCATGCTTGGAAGAGTCTTCTGAACAAGGAATGGCATGAGTTTGTTCTTGTTGGCGGACTCAGCATTGGCATGAGGGCGAACTCCAACTGGCGAGTCGACCCCATCATCGGGAACCTGAAGCAACTCCATGAACTCCTTCCAGGTAGCAGACATCCATCGGCCATTGGTCATCCAAGTCATGGTCCTTGCTTCATCGACGCTAAAGTGAACCGAAGCAAAGAACTGTGCTATGATCTCCGGATCGAAATCCTTGTGGAAGGTGAGCATGTTTTCAATACCGAACTGCTCCACAAGATCCAAAGCCTCTCCAAAGTACCCACGGTGCTTCTCCTGCCTCATGTGAACCATGTCAATCCAGTGAACTTCAACATAGTGATTCTGCTTGGCCTTGATCACATCCATATAGATCAGATTTTGCTGCTTGTTCCAGAAGAGATCATTGCCTCGCGTGCTAGCCCGGGGAGACACATAGGGATTGATCTTCCTTTGAATGACAAACTCGGCCTGGGTCATATCATCCATGCCCATGACGGGTTCCTTCTGCTTGCTGGCGGTGTGCTTGGTCCTACATTGGGGAGCAGTAGAGGACCCCTCTGGAACATCATCTGGGTTGCGCAGCCGCTTAGACCCTGTGTCACGGCTGGGATTCGAGCGACGAGCAAAACCGGAGCCACCACCTAGACACAAAGACACAAAAACACGCACGGGAACAGGACGGATCAAAACCAAACTGAAAGAAACACAAAGCATGAGATTTGGACAACACAAAATGGCGCTGGATGAATCTACGGTAGTACCGGGCGGGATTACGGATGTAAAAAATTACATCCGCTCCAGCCGCGGTAGTACCGTGCCGGGGTGGCACGGTAGTACCGCGCTTGGGGCGGAAGTAATTTTTTACTTCCGGACGCCAAGCAGTAGTACCGCACCAAGGTGCAGAAGTACCACAGGGCGTCAGAACCAGATGAGGCTGCGGTAGTAGCGCTCCAGGAGGAGTGGTAGTACCGCACGGGTCGAAAACCGCCACCGAGGACGCGGATCTGGATCTAGAACCTCCGCACGACAACTTCGGTACTACCGTTGATCAAACGGAACAATTTTGACTATCCAAAGAGCATGCAAACTACACTACCACTCTCCTATGAGTCCCACTTGCAAAGATTTAGCCAAAAATCTCAAGAACACCACATGTATCTCCCCAAAACCTAAACACAGAAGGAAGGACTAAAAGGAGAGGCACTTGGGGAAAAACCTGGGTCCATGGCAAGAGGGCGAGGTGGGGAACAATCCCACCGGTCGGAATCCGAGGAGAGCGGCCGGAGACGGAGATCCGGCGAAGGCCTCCGGCGCCATTCTTGGTCAGGAGAGAGAGAGACGGGGTGGGGAATAGAGATGAATGGGTATGGGGGAGTTAGAACTCCCCCTGTCCCGCTCTTAACCCCCACCCGCTCGCATGGGAGCGGAAGTACCGTGGGTCATTGCAGTAGTACCGCCCAGGCGGAAGTACCGCACGTTGGGCGGTAGTACCGCTCGTTCAGCGGCAGTAAAAAATTTCTGCCGCGAAGGTAGCGGTAGTACCGTGCCCCTGGAGGGCCACACACTAACACGGAGAGCCACCAGCTCCTGCGGTAGTACCGTGGTGCACCACGGTAGTACTGTAAGCTAAGAAAGTGCTAGAACTAAAGAGAGAGAAAGGAGAAAAAACAAAAACAACCTCCGGAGAAACACTGACCAACTAAGAGGAGAACACAAATGACGACTCAAGCATGGCAAGGAGAAGAGGAAGCCACACGACAATGAAGACCAACAACGAGACACAACAACTCCAAAGGGTGGGCGGTGGCCGGAGCCACCTATGTTTGAGTCAATTGGTATGGCACCGCGAAGAATTATCCTTGGGTCCATGACCAAAACTCGTCTTTGAAGCACAAGTACCATCAAAAATGGCTAACGTGAAAGAGTTGATCAATTTATGCATAATGGGGGGAGGAAGAGTTCATTGAGAGAACAACACTCCCCCTATGTCCATGCCTACACCTAAACTAGACAACAAGTTGAGTGAGGTGGGGTGTGCACGGGCTCAAGTCACATTGCTCGAATCAATGATATTTAGCTCATGCCTTAACTCGCAAAATCTTGCTTCATCCAAGGGCTTCGTGAAAATATCTGCAAGGTTATCATGAGTGTTAACATACTTGAGCTCGATCTCCCCTCGCCTAATATGATCCCGGATGAAGTGATACCGAATTTCAATGTGCTTTGTCTTGAAGTGTTGCACCAGGTTGAGAGAAATCTTGATGGCACTTTCATTATCACACCAAAGAGGCACTTTGTCACAAATGACACCGTATTCCTTTAAAGTTTGCCTCATCCATAGGAGTCGTGCACGACAACTACCGGCCTCCACATATTCCGCTTCGGTGGACGAGAGAGACACACAACTTTGCTTCTTGGAAGACCAACTCACCAAAGAGCAATCAAGAAATTGGCACCCTCCAAAAGTGGACTTCCTATCCACTTTGTCTCCCGCCCAATCGGAATCCGTAAATCCTTCAAGCTTGAAGTTTGCTCCTCTTGGGTACCACAAACCAAAGTTTGGGGTATGAGCCAAATATCGAAAGATTTGCTTGAACACCAGATAGGGGCTTTCCTTCGGTGCGTCTTGAAACCGTGCACAAATTCCCACACTCAACATGATATCTGGTCTAGATGCACAAAGGTAAAGCAAGGATCCAATCATGGAGCGATATACCTTTTGATCCACCGCTTTACCATTGGGATCAATGTCAAGTTGGCACTTGGTAGGCATTGGAGTAAAAGCTGGCTTGACATCACTTAGCTTGAATCTTTTTAGCATGTCTTGAGTATATTTGGCTTGGTTGATGAAGGCACCTTCTCTTCTTTGTTTGATATCAAAACCAAGTAAGAACTTCAACTCTCCCATCAAAGACATCTTGAACTTAGAGGTCATGAGAGCGGCGAATTCCTCATTGAAAGCTTTGTTAGGGGAACCAAAGATAATATCATCAACATATAGTTGGCATACAAACAACTCCCCTTTGACCTTCTTCGTAAAAAGAGTGGGATCGATTTGCCCAACTTCAAATCCACGATTTTGTAACAACTCGGTAAGGTGGTCATACCACGCACGTGGGGCTTGTTTAAGGCCATAGAGTGCCTTATCGAGTTGATACACATGATCCGAGAAGTAGGGATCCTCGAACCCGGGGGGTTGCTTGACATAAACCAACTCATTAATAGGACCATTAAGAAAAGCACTTTTCACATCCATCTGTTGTAATTTAAAGTTGTGATGGGAAGCATAAGCAATCAACAAACGAATAGATTCAAGGCGAGCAAGGGGAGCAAAGGTTTCACCGTAGTCGATACCATCGACTTGGGAGTAGCCTTGTGCTACCAATCATGCCTTGTTGCGGATGATGTTTCCATGAGCATCTTGCTTGTTCTTGAAAATCCATTTGGTTCCAATGACGTTGTGGTTCCCCGACGGCCTTGGTACCAATCTCCACACCTTGTTGTACTTGAAGTTGTTGAGTTCTTCATGCATGGCATTGAGCCAATCTGAATCTTCGAGTGCCTCATAGACCTTTTGGGGTTTAACACAAGAGATAAATGCGTGATGTTCACAATAGTTTGCTAATTGTCTACGAGTGCTTACCCCCTTTCTTAGGCTTCCAACCACATTCTCCATGAGATGGCCTTTGGTGGTGAGCTTGGAAGCAATCTTCGCGGCACGACGCTCTAATTCCTCCTCGGATGTGGAAGGAGGAGGATCAACTTGATTATCTTGAGCGCCATCTTGAGCTTGTTTGAGATCTTGAACTTGCTCGAGGGGGAGAACTTGACATTGGGCATCATTCGGTGGATCACCACCGTCTTGAGGTTGATCTTGCCCTTGGTCTTGTTCACGAGGTTGAGGGCCTTCACTTTGTTCTTCAGAAGCGTGTGGGTCTTGGGTTGGTGATGGCTCCACTTGAGTGTAGCATTGTCCTTCTCCTTCGGCCACAAGGGGTTCCTCAATGGGTAGGATGTGACCAATACCCATTCTTCTTATGGCTTGGGGAGGAATTTCATCACCTACATCACAAGTACCACTTTGCTCCACTTGGGAGCCGTTATTCTCGTCAAACTCTATGTTACACGTCTCCTCAATGAGTCCGGTGGACTTGTTGAGGACACGGTAAGCATGAGAGTTTGAAGCATAACCAACTAATATGCCCTCATAAGCTCTAGCCTCAAATTTAGACAAACGAACACCTTTCTTGAGAATGAAACACTTACACCCGAACACCCGGAAGTACTTGAGGTTGGGCTTGTTACCGATGAGTATTTCATAAGGAGTCTTGTTCAAGCCTTTGCGGAGATAGAGCCGATTGGATGCATGACATGCTGTGTTGATGGCTTCAGCCCAAAAGTTGTATGGAGACTTGAACTCCGCCATCATGGTTCTTGCTACATCCATCAACATTCGGTTCTTCCTCTCCGCTACACCATTTTGTTGAGGGGTATATGGTGCAGCATATTGATGTTTGATCCCCTCATCACTAAGAAACTCATCCAAGGTGTAGTTCTTGAACTCGGTGCCGTTGTCACTTCTTATTGTCAAGATCTTTGCATCAATTTGGCGTTGAGCTTCATTTGCAAAGTCGATGAAGGTTTGTTGAGTTTCACTCTTTCTCTTGAAGAAATATACCCAAGTGTATCTTGAGTAATCATCCACAATCACCAAGCAATACTTTCTACCCCCAAGACTATCAAAGGATGGAGGCCCAAAGAGGTCCATGTGAAGGAGCTCCAAGGGTCTCTTCGAGTAGATGATAGTCGTGGGAGGGTGAGCCTTCTCATGCAGCTTCCCTTCGATACAAGCACTGCAAGCACGATCTTTGGCAAAACTAACATTTGTTAGTCCACGGACATTGTCCCCCTTGAGAAGACTTTGCAAAGATCTCATATTGACGTGGGCTAAATGGCGATGCCAAAGCCATCCCACATCAACTTTAGCCATTAGGCATGTCGCGGTCTTAGTGGGTTGCTCTGAAAAGTTAATCACATAGAGACCGTTCTCGACATGCCCAACAAAGGCTACTTTAAGAGTCTTGCTCCACAAGAGGGCCACGGTATCAATATGAAAGAAGGTGGCAAAACCCATCAGTGGAAGTTGACGAACGGAAAGAAGATTGAATGCAAGGGACTCGACAAGCATGACTTTCTCGATCGTTAGATCATGAGAAATGACAACCTTGCCAAGACCCAATACCTTAGAATACGAGACATCACCCCACTTGACGTTGGTGGGCATGGATGGAATCTTGTGCATGTCCACCACCAACTCCTTGCTTCCGGTCATATGATTTGTTGTTCCACTATCGAGCAACCATGATCCTCCACCGGAAGCAAGCCCCTACATGAAATCAATGCTTGGTTTTAGGTACCCATTGAGTAATGGGTCCTTTGATGTTAGCAACAAGGGTCTTGGGAACCCAAATAGACCATTCAATATACTCATAAGGAGAACCAACAAATTTTGCATAGACATGTCCATCACTAGCACGGCATAACACATAAGAGGGGTTAAAGTCGCCGACTTTGTTGGAAGGGGTGGCATTTCCTTTATTGACATCACCACCCTTCACATTGTTCTTCTTATCCTTAGGATCACCCTCACCCTCCTTCACAAATGTTTGCTTGAGAGGAGGAGGACGTTTGGTCGTCTTGTCATTCTTATTCTTATTCTTGGACTTGGGGGGTAAACCCAACTCCCTCCTTGGCCACAACTTCCTCTTGATTGCTCAAATGGTCATTGAGGTTTTTTCTCACCTTGAATGCATGTCACAAGACCTTTCTTCAATTGCTATTTCAACTGGGCATTCTCCTCCACAAGATGCACATGCTCACAACACGGGTTAGTAGCATTTGCGTTATCAATTAAGACCATAGGAGGAAAAGTGGCTTTCTCCTTGGTGAACTTCACTTGGAGTTAAGCATGAGACTCCTTGAGGCTAGCATGAGAACCCTTCAAGACCTTGTGAGCCTTGTCAAGTATATCAAACTCCTCTTTGAGTCTAGCAAGATCAACCCCAAGTTTAGCCTTCTCGGAGTTTGCCACACGAGAGACAACAATAGCATGATCAAGATCTTTCTTTAATTTAGCATGGTCATCGTTGTATGACTCCTCAAGAGTCAAACGATGCCCACGCTCTTCCTCAAGGGCATTAGAGAGATCCGATATCTCATCGGCATAGTCACGACTATGACCTTCCATCTTAGAGATGGTTTCTTCATGAGCCTCGATCATGTCATTGGCTTCACCAAGTTGTTCCAAGAGAGCCACAAAGTGCTTCTTGGATTTGCCCTTGAGTTTATTCATAAAAGACTCAAACTCATTCGACTCTTCATTAGACCCCTCATTTTCATCAATGCAATCCGTTAAGGAAGAATTAGTAATGATGGTGGTTTTGATGTTGGGGTTACCTTGTTGGTGGCTTTAGCCATGAGGCACTTGGCGGTGATGTTTTCGTTGGGTGAGTCAAAGAGAGACACCCGGGGAGTATAGCAATGGCAACGGAGGCCATGACCATCGCTTCTCCATCTTCATCATCATCGTCATCCTCATGGTATTCTTCTTGTGACACTAACCCTCGAGTAGGAGTCTTCTTGGTGAAGTTGTTCTTGTTGGGGAAGGACTTGGCTTTGTCTTTTCGAATGAGCTTGCCACCATTGTCTTCCCGCTTCTCATAAGGACAATCCACAACAAAGTGACTCACATTGCCACAATTGTAGCAAGTTCTCACTCGTTGCTTGCCCTTGAGCCCACTTGAATTGTTGTTGTTGAAGTTGGGCCTTGAGTTCTTGTTGCTCCAAAATTGCCTTGAAGCAAGAGCCATGTGCTCATGATAATCATATTTTGTATCCTCGGGGTTGCTCTCCTCATCTTCCTCTTCTTCCTCTTCTTCCACGATGACCTTGGCCTTCAAAGCAAGATTGGACTTCTTTGTTCTTTGAGAACGGAGCACCGCGTTATCGGCGGTTTTGTCCAAGATGCTCATAGCAATGAACTCATCCAACACTTCACTCGAGGTCATGGAGTGGAAGTCCGGTCTTTGACGGATGACGGAGGACATGTCCGTGTTATAGGGCATCATGGCCTTGAGAAACTTGCGTTTGATCCAATTGTCATCCGTGTCCTTACTCCCATGATCTCGGAGTGAGACCGCGAGTTTGGTAACTCTCCGAAAGAGCTCACGAGGTTCTTCATCTTCCTTCATTGCAAATTCATCGGCTTAATCTTGTACCACTTCATAGTTGGGGTGTTGAATGCTTGCGCTTCCCCGATAGAGAGACACAACGCACTGCCACGCGTCTTTGGCCATGGCGTAGGGTCGAAGATAAGGAAGATCTTCGGGAGGAATAGCATCTTGGATGATGAAGAGAGCATTCCCATTGAATTGATGATCCACGGCTTCTCTAGGGGAGAAGTTGCTTGCGTCATGTGGGTAGAAACCTTCTTCAATGATTCTCCAAAGGTTAGTGTTCACATGATTTAAATGGCGCTTAAAGCGATACATCTTGAATTGATGATCCACGGCTTCTCTAGGAGGACCGGCATGATTTAAATGAGTAGAGGGAATCGGTCCTCCATAAGTTGGAGGTTCCACATGGGCAAAGATACCGGTGCCATTTCTACCACTAGTAGAAGGACCCTTTTCACTATTAGCTTCCCCCTTGTCGGAGGAAGCATCCGTCACCTTGTTAGTGGGATCACCCACTTTCATCGGCGAGGTAGACAGTTTAAGACCTCCTAGATATTTAGTAAACATGCTTTCAACCTCGGTCTTCATGGAGGTTTTCAATGTGTCCAAAGCCGCATTGAATTCCTCACGAGAGACCGTGGTTCCCCCGTCGGCCGTAGACGATATAGGATTCACACCGGTGTGCTCCTCCACACTGTTTGTGGTGTCAACCATACTCTTCGGACGGCAAAGTCCTTAATAAAGAGATGAGGCTCTGATACCAATTGAAAGGATCAATATAGTTGACTAGAGGGGGGTGAATAGGTAACTAACACTTTTTAATCTTTTCTTTACCAATTTAAACTTTGCATCAAAGTAAGTTGTCTACATATGCAACTATGTGAGCAACCTATATGATGCAATAACAACTAGCACATAAGCAAGCAAGGTAAACAACACAAATAAGCTTGCTTGAGTAAAGGCACGAGATAACCAAGAGTGGAGCCGGTGGAGACGAGGATGTGTTACGGAAGTTCCTTCCTTTTGAGGGGAAGTACATCTTCATTAGAGCGGTGTGGAGGCACAATGCTCCCCAAGAAGCCACTAGGGCCACCGTAATCTCCTCACGCCCTCACACAATGCGAGATGCCGTGATTCCACTATTGGTGCCGTTGAAGGCGGCGACCGAACCTTTACAAACAAGGTTGGGGCAATCTCCACATCTTAATTGGAGGCTCCCGACGACACCACGAAGCTTCACCACAATGGACTTTGGCTCCGAGGTGACCTCAACCGTCTAGGGTGCTCAAACACCCAAGAGTAACAAGATCCCCTAGGGATTAGTGGGGGGAATCGAATATCTCTTGGTGGAAGTGTAGGTCGGGGCCTTGTCACCCAATCCCGAGCAAATCAACAACTTTGATTGGCTAGGGAGGGAGATCGGCCGAAAATGGAGCTTGGAGCAACAATGGAGTTTAGGGTTGGAAGAGGTGAGTCTTCTTGGGGAAGAAGACCCCCTTTTATAGTGGGGGGACAATTCCAACCGTTACCCACCACTCAGCCCGCGACCCACGGAATTACCGCACCATAGGCGCGGTACTACCGCACGGGCCTGCGGTACTACCGCGGCGAACTGCGGTACTACCGTCGGCGCGGCAAAGCCCAGACCTGAAGAAAGGAGCACGGACAAGGCGCGGTAGATCCACGGGTGCGGTACTACCGCGGCCCCATGCGGTACTACCGCAGGACAGCTACAGGCCAGGCCTGGTAGGCACAGATGTAAAAAATTACATTCGTGACTACCTCCGTTGAGAAATTGTCGTGCGAAAATCCGACACGGAACTACCGCGACCAAGGGCGCGGTACTACCGTGATGGGTGCAGATGTAAAAAATTACATCCGCCCCTGCTTCCGCTCCTGCTACTGTACCTGGCCAGGCGCCATGATACTACCGTGCGGCAGCACGGTACTATAGTGTAGAGCACGGATGTAAAAAATTACATCCGCTCCTACTACCGCTTGAGCAGCGGCGCCAGTCCAGAGCTCACGATACTACCGTTCTGAGGAGCGGTACTACCGTTCTGAGGAGCGATACTACCGTGGGAGCCCACGGTACTACCGTGCCGGAGCCTGGTACTACCGCTGGCTCCTGCGGTAGTACCGCTCTGAAGAGCAGTACTACCGCTAGCCTGAGAAGAGCAACGCGGAGACCTTCATTTCACAGAGACAAGGTGAGACGGAGGAACAGTTCAAAGAGCTCGAGGAAAGGCGGTGCAAAGGGAACGTGTACGTGAGATTCCACCCAAACCTTTTCAAAGTGGACCCCCTCTTGATAGTACGGCTTTCCTATGACTCAACTCCACCGAACCGAACCGTAGAGAACCGCCGTCTTCACTAATCTTCGAGGGGCATCAAATCATCTTGTGTTTTGTCGTGATATATCTGTAAAGCTCAATACACACGATTAGTCCGCAAAGGCATTATCATCAATCACCAAAACTACTAAGGGACAAGAATGCCCTTACAACAAGGCAACCCCTGAAGGTTGACATCTGCATCTCAGATCGCATTGCCCTGGAGAGGTGTTCGTGTTGCCACAACGCTTCGTTGTAGTCACCACAAATGAACCAAGGCTCTTGTGATACGGCTCACAGCCTAGACAGATGATCCCACATGACATGTCTGTTTTCAACTCTCGGTTCACCATAGGCAAAGGTCCCTCTCCAGGAGACCCCGGCGGCGCCATCAACAACTTGGACATCTATGAAGCGCTTGCAAGATTCCAGGATTGTTACTGTCAACGATTCGTCCCAGAAGAGAGCTAGACCTCCTCCCCTTCCGTCACTGTCAACGCCATGAAAACCTTTCAGCCCAAGTCTCCACTTGAGTCTCTGAACTTTATCTGAAGCTTGCCTCATTTCGCAAAGGAAGACAAGCTTGGGGTTATTGGCTTTAGAGAGGGCCCACACCTCACGAACTGTCCCCCCCCTCCCCCCCGCGACAGTTCCAGGATAATATATTCATTGCTTCCGATATCTCATTATTATCACTTTCCAAGGCTAGTTTCATCCTCTTACTGCTTGAGCTACTGCTTGTGGGCGATGCCACCTCTTGCTGATCATTGCCACTACCATCCGTGATGGCAAGTGGTGCTTTTGGGTTGACTAAAACCTCCCGAGGATTCACCACATCCATATTCAAACGATTCCTTGGATCTTTATCTACTTCCATCCTAGCACCCGGAGTTTTCACCGGGCTAGAAGCAGCGTCAGCTGTCTCTGGATCTGTCAGCCCAAATTCTGCAGCTGTCTTGCCCTTCTTGGGCGTGCCATTCAACTTAGACTCTTGGCCCTTTGCCCTGCTAGGGTTGGACTCCGTACGAGGACGGCTAGGGTTGTCAGCGTATAACCAATCCCCGTACTTTAGCGCTTTCTCATCGCGGATCCCCAGCCCACACTCTTTATGCTCATGGCCAACGAGTCCACAAACTTTGCAAAACCTAGCAAGCTTCTCATAGCGAACCAGGAATACTTGCCTCTCCCCAGCCCGAACAATACTAACAAATTTAGTGAGGGTCTGTCGGATATCATGATTCACCCTCACCCTCACGTAATCACCTCTTGTATTTCTGTTTAGACGCATCTCCATGATTTCTCCTGATCCTTTCAGCAGCTTCTCCACAGTGTGTTGCTTATAGTAGGGGTCTGGCAACTTGTGGATTTGGAGCCATATTGGCATATGCACGATCTCTACTTCCGCTGCCTTACTAAAACCATCATACTGGCACATAAGCACCGCCATATTGCGGAACAACCATGGACCTTGCAACATGATGCTCTCCCAATCTCCAAGACAGGACGCCTGGACAACGAACCGATTCGGCCCAACCGGCCAAAATCTCACTGTTTGCTTTGGATTCCATGCAGCTCTCATCTCCTTATAGAAGGCCGACGGGCTGAAACTCTTGTTCGTGTGAACCCTAGCTAGGGCAAGCCAGCAGACACTTTCCTACAACTCGGGGTCATCTTCATCAATTCTATGTCCTCGAACACTTCATCATTGAGATCCAGTTGATCGAAGAACTTGCCCAGATCCGTCTTCGCGGCCGCGTCGAAGCCGCCGCCGCTCATGGCAGATTGGGCATCGGAGGAGGACGCCATCCCCGTTAGCGATCCCGCCCTTGAGATGCAGGTCGGGCAGGAGACGGCGAAGGGCGCGGGCGATCAGGTGGTAGTCGGAGGCTAGATGTGTTTGGGTAGACTCATAGGCGATCACAATCGCCTAAGAGGAGAAAAAACCCTAGCCTGGCGGCGTAGGGGAAACTATTCATGTGGTGTTCAATTGCTCATGAACAAAAATCAAGGAACATTGCAAGCGGGAGTATGTATCTAGGGTTTGGGAGTATATCTCACCACATCAAAATCATCTCGACCATGGTGAGCGCATGCTCGAAGACCACCACATTGTTCATGTACTGTTGTTGCGTTCGATGGAGCATCAGTCCACTACCACCAGCTTCGAGCAGACGCGAGGGAAGTCGACAAGGAAGGGCGGCGGAGCTCATCCCAACAACACATGTCGAGCCGGATCCATGGGGGCTAGTAGCTTCTCACGGATGCAAGACATGAGTTACATCAATTCCAAGTACGGGCGTGTTGTTTAGGGATCTTGCCACGAGCCGCGCCGGCCAGACCTCTAACGGATCCGGACGCCGGAAGGGGGGTCGACAAGGACCGCACCTAGGGTGTCGTCGGGTCGAACAAATCGGCCGTTGTAGTAAACCGTTAGGTGTTTTGTTGCAATGATCATGGGATGCAGGTGGGAAGCGACCGGCCGAATTGTTGGGTCCGCTGGAGGGACCGGCCGTATTTTTAAGTCCCCGGTGAAAACCTACAACCAGCCTTTAGAATTCGTGTATACACTGATACACAACTTGAAAAGGACGAGAAAGATGTACGGCTGAAAAACAAAATTACCGTATCAACTGCGTGCCCTTTCTCGCGGGCATCGAGCGGACAAACGCGGCCCCGTTGGAAATGAAAACGAAACGGATAAGCCTGCCTTCCCTGACTGCCGCGGTACGGACCGAAAACAGTACTACTAGTAGTGTACACACTACACAGTACGCACCGCGCCTGCGACGCTGACGCGCGGCGTTGAAAAGAACACGAGCCGAGGTGCAGTGGCACGAACTGAAACGCGGTCGACACGCTCGGCCATGCATGCGAAAACGTCGGCCCATACGTGTGCGTGTGCGGTGGCGAACTGGCGACGGACGACGACGTCGACCTCGCTAGGAACCCAGCGGGGCAGTGGACTAGAGCCAGCGGAGGCGAAACCGGAGTCGGGCGCCCGCCCATGCCGCGGCGCCACGAAGTCCAACCAAATCCTTCCACCCGAAGCAAGCAACAAAGCGCACACACAACCGGCCGCCGCCTCGCGTCTGCCGACGGCGTGGTGGGAACGCGGACGCCGCGTCGGGTTCTACTACGTGGCGGCTCTCCGGTGGCGCTCCGCGGCGTGCTTCGCTTCATTTTGGCTTTGGCGGGCTCGCTTGCAGCGTTCACCCTCGCGCCGGGCAGTGCGGTGGCGTCGCAATAAACAAGGCCGGCCCTGCTGCGTGCGTGCAGCAGAGAGATACACAGAGTTTTTTCTTTTCTTTTTTGAGAACTGAGATACACAGAGTTGGTTACTTCCCTACAGCAGGAGAGCAGGAGGCTGCTGCATGCCTACGAGCTCGGACGTGTTTTTTAATAAGGAAGAAAAGAAAAATAGTGGTATGGTGCAAGTATATGTGCACATCGGTCGCGTCGGTCGAGAGCCGTGGGTCCCGCATCACGTCTACTCCGCCTCCGTGTGGCTCGTCCAGGAGTGGGTCACACAAATGGATTACTGTCGTGTTTGTACATCTATATACACAGCACTTAAAAACAGAAGGCGTCTCCTCGCTCACCCGTACTAAGAGCATCTCTAGCAAGCAGACCACTGGCGGAGCTAGCTAGGAATGGCTGGGGGCCAAGGCTAAATCATAGGTGTTTGAGGGTGTAAACTGCTAAGAAAATAGGCAATTTTTTGACTAATTTAATCCATAAGTAGATAACTAGCATGGCATTGACAGAACTAACAACATACTGGTACTAATCTAAACAAGCACGTACTACGCAAATAGTAGACAAATCTACACATGATGCTAGCACTGCTAATACAAGAATTATCAGGAGAGGGATAAACGCGGTATACCCTCCAGTAGGCCATGCAGAAGCCGCCGCGCGGTGGCAGCAGCAGAAGCGTCCTCGGCAGCCTTCTTGTCGGCCTCGGTCTTCTCGGCGGCAGCGCGTTCGGCGTCGCTGGACATGGTGATGACGGAGATGGCGCGGACGTAGAGGAAGTAGAGGCGAGCAGTCGCGTAGTCGCTTCCCAAAAACCTATTCGTCTCTCTCCCGTACAGGAACCAGAGAGACGGAGTTTCGGAGACCTGCTCCCCCGTCGACCTTGTACGCGGCGGACGTGATGGAGTCACCGGCGGCAACAGCAGCAAAGGAACAACGGTGGGCGGTTCGCGTGGAGCAGATGTGATCTGATCGTGGCGACTAGGGTTAGGGGACACCGCACGCTTATATAGATGCAGCCGCGTGGAGAGACGTGGGCTCGACCCACGTCCGAGTCCGTGACAGCCCACGATCCGACGTCTCAGATCGTGGCCCTGCTGTCAGAAACTCTCCGTTAGTGACTGGCAAAAATAAGCGCATAGGTGTGAGCTCGGCTCATTCCCGCAACCCGCAGCGTGGCGCGGCGCGTCGTGACGAGGCGTGGCGTGGCGTGGTGAGGCGGGCGGCGGAGGAGGAGCGCGCGAGGGCCTCTTCTCTTCTCAAGCTCCAATAGCATGTAGAAGAGCCACCCTTATAAACCACTCCAACTTTCCTTCCACTAGCATGGTGGGACTAAACTTTCCACCACCTTGTCATGCCACCTACATGGGCCCTTAGAGATCAAATCTGAAATTATCATATGGGCTCTAGGCCCATCTCACATTTCAACAATCCCCCACCAGATCTCAGGGGCCCACTTTGTCCTTTGTTCCAAACGCTGTTTTGATATACTAGTGTTTTAGTGAACACCTGTTAAGGTTGAGCTTCACCTAGAGCAAGTAGCTACACTCCTCCACAACTGAACAATAAACTATGCCTTGAATTGTCAGTTTGGTGTAAAGAAGTTTCACCACATGTCTTACTAGTCCTGGGCTGCCGAAGGCTGACCCCTCGGGTGGAGCATATAAGTCACACTCCTGGCCTATTCATGAGCTTACTAGAGATCACCCCAATCTCATAGACCGTGACTAGCAGTCGGGCTCACATACGTGTGTTCCTCCAAAGATCGCTCTGTAGGATAGCATCTTGCTTATATCTATAAGCCTTGGAACACATTAAGACAATAGTCATCCTTCTATACAGTTTCTGAGAGTATTGCATCTCCAACGGAGTGGATTAGTAAAGTTACTCTTCTCAGTTCACCACTGGATTGTTTTCCCAGGTCCTACTTCATGGGATCTCCGATCACATAGGTTGGGTTACTACCATGGCAACTCATGTGGGTCTCATACCCATCTCCCTTGATGCACTATCTATCACTACACGCGATAGCCCTTTCGTAAAGGGATCTGCCAGATTCTTAGCTGTATGGACATAGTCCAACGCTATCACTCCAGAGTTTCTTAATTTTCTGACAACTTTTAATCTCATTCTTATGTGTTTGTTGGACTTCATGTTGTCCTTTGAACTCTTCACCTTGGTGATGACAGTCTGATTATCACAATTCATAAGGATAGCCGGAACCGGTTTATCAACCAATGGCAAGTCCATCAAAAGATCTCGAAGCCATCCTGCTTCAACACCAGAAGTGTCTAATGCTGTTAATTCTGCTTCCATTGTCGATCTCGTTAAGATCGTTTGCTTGCAAGACTTCCAGGAAACAGCGCCACATCCAAGAGTAAACATATACCCAGTTGTGGCCTTCATCTCATCAGCATCAGAGATCCAATTCGCATCACTATACCCTTCAAGTACCAACGGGTCTCCGGTATAGTGAAGTCCATAGTTCATAGTACCTTTCAGATAGTGCATAAGTCTTTCAACAGCATGCCAATGTACATCACCCGGTTTGGAAACAAACCGGCTCAGTTTTCTCACAGCAAACGCGATGTCAGGCCTCGTTGCGCTCGCTAGGTACATCAGTGAACCAATGATTTGAGCGTATCTCAATTGATATTTAGCCATGCCTTTGGACTTTCGAATCAACGTGCTAGGATCATATGGTGTTTGAGATGGTGTGCAGTCCGAATATCCAAAACGGCTCAACACCTTCTCAACATAATGGGATTGCAGAAGTGTGATCCCACCCTCATTATCTCTCAGTAGCTTGATGTTCAAGATAACATCAGCCACACCAAGGTCCTTCATCTCAAAGTTCTGAGACAGAAACGACTTAACCTCCTCAATGACTTTGAGGTTGGTTCCGAATATCAGTATGTCATCAACATACAAGCACAGTATAACTCCTTCGCCCCCACCATGGCGATAGGATACACATTTGTCAGCTTCATTAACAACGAATCCAACAGATGTCAGAGTTGTATTAAACTTATCATGCCATTGCTTAGGTGCTTGCTTCAGGCCATATAAAGATTTCAGCAACCTACACACCTTTCTTTCCTGACCATCTATCACAAAGCCATCTGGCTGTTGCATGTAGATTTCCTCGTTTAGCTCTCCATTCAGAAAAGCCGTCTTAACATCCATTTGATGGACGAGAAGACCATGCGAGGCCGCCAACGAGAGTAATACTCGAATGGTGGTCAGTCTAGCCACAGGTGAATAAGTATCGAAGAAATCTTCCTCTTATTTCTGGTCATAGCCCTTGGCCACAAGCCTAGCCTTGTACTTTTCAATCGTACCATCGGGCCTAAGCTTTTTCTTGAACACCCACTTACATCCCAATGGTTTGCAACCATAGGGACGCTCAGTGATCTCCCATGTCCCGTTAGCCATGATGGAATCCATCTCGCTACGGACTGCATCCTTCCAGTAGTCAGCTTCTGGAGAGGCATACGCTTCTGAAATAGAAGTGGGAGTATCATCCATGAGGTACACAGGAAATCATCACCAAAGGTCTTTGCAGTCCTTTGTCTCTTGCCCCTACCAAGGGTTTCCTCGTCATCCTCCTCAGGATTTTCATCATGTGTTCGTTCATAATATTCCATAGGAATGGCAGGCTCAGGAGTCTCCTCAGATTCCTGTCTAGAAGTGTTTTGCATATCTCTCACAGGAAAAATATCCTCAAAGAATGTAGCATCCTTAGACTACATAATTGTACCGACCTTCTGGTCAGGTACCTCAGATTTCACTACTAGAAATCTATAGCCAACGCTGTTCTTAGCGTACCCCAAATTAACGCAGTCCACAGTCTTGGGTCCAAGCTTACGCTTTTTGGGGATCGGCACGTTGACTTTCGCCAAACAGCCCCAAGTACGCAAGTACAAGAGTGTTGTCCTTCTCTTTGCCCATTTCTCATAGGGAGTGATCTCATTATCCTTTGTCGGAACTTTATTCAGGACATGACATGCCGTCAATATAGCCTCCCCCCACCATGCCTTGGATAAACCCGATGTATCTAACATGGCGTTAACCAGATCAGTTAGAGTATGGTTTTTCCGCTCGACAACCCCGTTTGACTTGGGAGAATAGGGAGGCGTCCTCTCATGAATAATGCCGTGTTCCGCACAGAAGGAATCAAACTCACTCGAGAAGTACTCTCCACCATGATTTGACCGGACTCGTTTAATTTTCTTTTCAAGTTGATTCTCAACTTCTGCCTTATAGATTTTAAAGTAGTGTAGAGCCTCATCTTTAGTATTTAACAGATATACATAGCAATATCTAGTGGAATTATCTATCAGTGTCATGAAGTACTTCTTTCCACCTTTAGTCAACACTCCATTCATCTCACAAAGATCAGCCAAGTGTCTCTCCTCCGCAGCCTTGTGAGGCTGGCTAGGTTGCTTAGCTTGCACACATGACAGGCACTTAGAACCTTTGGCTAAAGTGAAACTCGGGATTAAATCCAACTTAGCTAGCCGCGTCATAACACCGAAACTTATGTGACAAAGACGGGAATGCCAAACTTCAGATTCATTAACACTCGAATGAATATGGTTCACGACTTTATTACAGAAATCTGTGAGGGAAAGGCGGAACATCCCTCCGCTCTCATAACCTTTTCCTTTTCCAACAAATAGTCCATACTTAGTAACAACTAATTTATTAGACTCGAATGCCAACTTAAACCCTTCTCTACATAGAAGGGAGCCACTAACAAGGTTCTTCTTGATGGCGGGGACATGCTGCATGTTCTTCAGCTGCACGATCCTTCCCGAAGTAAACTTCAGATCGACCGTGCCAACACCATGAACAGAAGCACTCGCTCCATTCCCCGTCAATACGGACCCGCGGCCTGTGACCTGGTAAGAAGAGAACAATGAAATGTCAACACACACATGAACACCTGCACCTGTATCCACCCACCAATCGGTAGGCTAAAACACTAAAAAAACAGTAAATAAATTACCGTACCCAGATGCACCATTCTCATTGTTGCCCACAATCATGTTGACAGACTTGGAGTCCTGTCCTGACTTCTTAAACTTGTTTGGGCACTTGTTGGCCCAATGTTCAGCCGAACTACAAGTAAAACAGCCCTCATCCTTCTTGTTCTTCTTGAAGGTCTTCTTACCCTTCTTCTTGAAGTCGGTATTCTGTTGGACACCGTTCTTTCCCTTGAACTTGTGGGAGTTGAAGTTCCTCTGGTTCACCATGTTGGCAACAGAAGTCCCTTCAGCCCCTTTTCCGTGCGAGTCCTTTGCCCTCGAATTCTGCTCAACACTCAGATGGCCAATGACATCCTCCACAGAGAATTCACGCCTCTGATGTTTCAGAGTGGTGGCAAAGTTCCTCCAGGAATTGGGGAGCTTAGCGATTATGCAGCCCGCGACAAACTTGCCCGGTAACTCGCACTTCAGAAGCTCAAGCTCCTTAACAATGCATATTATCTCATGAGCCTGCTCCAGTACAGGACGGTTTTCAACCATCTTGTAATCATGGAACTGCTCTATAATATACATCTCGCTCCCTGCATCGGCGGCCCCGAACTTAGATTCGAGCGCCTCCCACAAGTCCTTGACGACATGCACATGTAAATATGCGTCGACCAGTTTATCTCCGATCACGCTAAGAACTGCTCCGAGAAACACAGTGGTTGCCTCCCTGAATGCCTTCTCCTGTTTAAGAGCAATCGTTCCCGTGGACACAGCGGTGACCCAGAACACGTTCATAGCCGTGAGCCATAAAGTGGTCTTTGTCTGCCAACGCTTAAAATACGTATGGTAAACTTATCCGGTTTCAGTGTTGCGGCAAAGCCACTTGCCGAAAAATTCCTACACATAATAGGTTTTTGGATTGCTAAGAAAATAGGCAATTTTTCGACTAATTTAATCCATAAGTAGATAACTAGCATGGCATTAACAGAACTAACAACATACTGGTACTGATCTAAACAAGCACATATTACGCAAATAGTAGAAAAATCTACAAATGATGCTAGCACTGCTAATACAAGAATTATCAGGAGAGGGATAAACGCGGTATACCCTCCAGTAGGCCATGCAGAAGCCGTCGTCGCGGTGGCAGCAGCAGAAGCATCCTCGGCAGCCTTCTTGTCGGCCTCGGTCTTCTCGGCGGCAGCGCGTTCGGCGTCACTGGACATGGTGATGACGGAGACGACGCGGACATAGAGGAAGTAGTGGATCATAGGCGAGCATTCGCATAGTCGCTTCCCAAAAACCTACTCGTCTCTCTCCCGTACAGGAACCAGAGAGACGGAGTTTCGGAGACCTGCTCCCCCGTCAACCATGTACGCGGCGGACGGGATGGAGTCACGGGCGGCAGCAACATCAAAGGAACAACGGTGGGCGGTTCGCGTGGAGCAGATGTGATCTGATCATGGCGGCTAGGGTTAGGGGACACCGCACGCTTATATAGATGCAGCCGCGTGGAGAGACGTGGGCTCGACCCACGTCCGAGTCCGTGACAGCCCACGATCCGACGTCTCAGATCGTGGCCCTGCTGTCAGAAACTCTCTGTTAGTGACTGGCGGCGCGGCGCGGCGCGGCGTGGCGTGGCGAGGCGGGCGGTGGAGGAGGAGCGCGCGAGGGTCTCTTCTCTTCTCAAGCTCCAATAGCATGTAGAAGAGCCACCCTTATAAACCACTCCAACTTTCCTTCTACTAGCATGGTGGGACTAAACTTCCCATCACCTTGTCATGCCACCTACATGGGCCCTTAGAGATCAAATCTAAAATTATCATATGGGCTCTAGACCCATCTCACATTTCAACATAAACTGCTAAAAAAATCCTCATCTAAGCCCTTCCTCAAAAAATTTCTTCATAGTTTGGTCCAAAGTTGGGGGGGCACAGCCCCCCAGACTTGCACATAGCTCTGCCACTGAAGCAGACCCCGTAAACCGTGACCCAAATAGGCGTTTACAGTTCGACGAAGAACTGTTTTATGGGTCGAAATCATGCGTGGCAGAGTAGAACATGTATATGAAACTGTATAATTTGAAAAATTGATTCACGGGAGAAATTGCAACCACACTAATTCATTACATACCACATGATCACTCATAGTTCATCATCGCATGCTACATTATCATACATACTACATTCTACTACTACTACTAGAGGGGGGTGAGGGATCTCGCGGCGGCGAGGCCGAGGTTGATATACCAAAATGGACGAGCTTGCGGCCGAGGACGACGCGGTGGAGGAGCTCAGTCCTCGTCGGAGCTGACGAGGTCGATGAACTTCTCCCTCTGCTCCTCGCGGATGCGCCGCCACTCATCGTCCTTGTCCTTCACGGCAAGGTTGGCCGCGCCTGCTTGAGGATGAGGTCTTCGACCTCCTTGTCGTGGCGCCGACACTCTGCCTCCTCGCGCAAGCTTCGTCGTGGCACCGACCCCTTGGCGCTCGATCTCCTCTGACTCCTGCTTGACGACGATGACCTCGATCTACTCGGGCTCCTGCTTGACGGCGACGACCTCGATCTCCTCCGACTCCTGCTTGACGGTGACAACCTCGATCTCCTCCGGCTCCTCCGACCACTCCCTTTTCACGGGAAGAAGCCCCGCGTCGGAAGAGGAAGAGCTCGCGGCGGAGGACGAGCCCGCGGCCGAGGAGGGCGTACGGCAGTGCCGACGGTCGTACTCCTCTGTCTCACGAAGGAGGAGGCTCGCGCGGCGGCTCAAGGCCCTTTTTCGTGGACTTCCTCGCCGCACGCTTCCTCACGCCGTCCGAGCGGACACGCCGCTCGCGCTCGGGGTCGCGGCCCCCGCCGGAGCTGCGGCCGAAGCTCCACATGCGACCCCACATGGCGGCTGAAGGCGGAAGTGGGCTCACAGGCGGCGAGAAATGTGAGGGGGAGTGGGGAATTGTGGCGAGACGCGGCGGCGGGGGGATAGGGTTTCAACCCGCATATGCCCCGCGAACTCGTAGATATACTGCTTCACGGGGGAGACGGTTCGTGGGCCGCAGTAAAAATATTAACGGGCCGGACGAGTATACGGGCTCTGTTCTGACCAGAAAATTGAGCCGAGCCCGTATAGTCGACAGAATTTTACGGGTTTACGACATATACGGGTGTGCTAGAGTTGCTCTAAAAGTGTAGATTAGAAACAACAGTGTTCGCGCTAGGAGAAATGCTGCTCCATATATCATACAAGATCAAAGGAATTTCTTTTTGCGGTAAAGATGACAGGAATTGGCTTATCCAAACCGGGCCCGAGCCTAAAAGCATACTAGTACCAGTACGTGCAAGAACACGGCCTAGTACTCCTCTGCCGCGTCGGTCGGTGTCCGGCGGCCCGGGGGTCGGTATTTGGCAATGGATAAAAGGCTGCTTCGATGACCAGTGATGACTAGCGTGGTGCTGCACTAGCACTAGTGGTACACCGTACACGCGCGGCCTGCTGCAACGCTGATGCGGTGACCAGTGATAGCCAAGGCCGCAGCACCATTACTACGACACTAGGTACACCGTACACAGGCATAAATGAGCTCGTTCCATGCGACACGACGCCCCGGCCGCCCATGGACCGTGCCGTCACTCCGGCCGTACCACGGCGACGGACGACTCCAGCGACCGGTCATTTGCCAGTACCCGCCCGCTCGCTCGCTCGTACTACCGCCAACGTGCAGCAGCCGTTGTGCTAGTTGGAGCAACGGATACGAAACTGCGTGTGCCGTCTACGTATCCATGCATGGCGGAGGCCGCGCCGTGGAGGGGCATGCAGCCCGAGACGATGAGACCGTCCGGGGCCCTAGGGCCGACAACACGGAAGCGTTTTAATTCCGGCGTCGGGGCGCGAGGCGGCATCCGGCTGGTTCTGTTGGCCTCCCAGCGTGCTCAACGAACAACGGCTTCGACCTCGATCGTCTCCAATACACCAAATGCGCATGGAGCATGGACATGTACGGGTATTTATTTACTGGGAGCAGGTCGCCGCAGGTGGGCAGAACAGCACAGAGACACAGCGTCGCTACAGCAGCACCAGCTGCTTTGGCTACGAAAGAGAGAGAGAGAGAGAAGTGATCACAGTACTCCCCTTGGCGCCTGCTCTCGGCAAGCTCTGGCCGGGTTGGTTAGTTAAAGTGCTCCTATAGTACTACCTGTACACGAGTGGGACTCGTACACGGGTTAGTGTCCTGTCCTGTGTCCGTGTCTCGTTATCCGGTGGGTAATCAAGTTGTTAATGACGAGCTAGTAGTTGCTAGGGCTCTACCGCTTGGCGTGCTCCTGTTTGAACGAACAAACACCCTCCTCGGGAGCACAAATGTTTTTGCCTCTTCCTCTCGCATCGTTTCTACTCCTACTCCGTTCCCATCCCCAGTAAACCCAGGCCACGACGATGACATGCGGGCCATGGTGGTGGGGTCGGGATTTCACGCGGGCGCGCGTGCACGCGCTTGGGGAGGCGGGGTCCGCGGTGACCACGCACGGTCAAGCGAGAGGGCGCGAGAGGGAGGGAGCGAGCGCGCGCGTGGAAAGGCACGCCGTGTCCGCCGCTGCCCCGGCGTGTCTCGTGAGCAGCGAGGCGTGGCTCCGCCCCGTCCGCCTGCCGCCGTCTCTTTCCCATTTCCCTCTCCTCTCTCGTTGGCTACTGGCTCGTAGGAGCAGGAGAGCGTACAGTACATTGGTGTCAGAAGAGGGAGCGGTCGGGGGCATAAGCGCCATTTGACACATGCCAGAGAGCACTGACAGAGCTCAGGGCCTCAGACTTCTGGCCAGCTGCAGTACTACAAGCGAGACTGTTTGCCTTTGGGGATAAAGCTCGCCGGCCGGGCCCCATAATATCCATGCCAACGTACGCCTTGGTGCGTCGTGTGACGACAATGCGATGCCCGCCGGCCGGACGGGTTCCACTTCGACGCCTTTGGAGCCGGTGGTTTTCGGGACAGAGCCCCAGAAATGGGCGGTGCATCTTTTGCGTGCGTGCGAGGGGAAAATATGTGCCAGCCTCTGCGGTGGCCGGCGGGCGAGTGCACGTGACTACGTGACCGGCGACTCTCGTGAACTACCACCACCGCGCGCCTAGACGCATGCAATAAAAACAAAACTAGCGCACATATCAGAGTACTACCATTTTTCATGCATGCCCCGCATACTACCTCGTACAGAAAAAGCACTGTAGGCACGCACGCCATTTTATTTATGGACTGATGAGACCAACTCCAACGCCTGACCCCAAACGAATGTCCGGTCTGGCCGGATTTTGTACCTTTGGGGCGGCAATGGGTACGCCCGTGTCCGTTCTTGTCCGATGGGTCGTGCATGCGGCCACCGCGCGACCGCACCCCAAATCACGTCCGCGTTGGACAAGATTGAAAAAAACAGAAAAACGTAAATAAAATGACTAAAATAAATAAATAAACACAGTTAAAAAACATAAAACATAGTTAGGGGTCACGGCCATAAAACGGCCCAGTTTAGCAGTTCACTTAATGGCCCAGTGCCATAATTAACATAAAAAGAAAATAAAAAACGCCGCCGCGCGCTCCTACCGCACCCGTCGATACCATGGCCCTCGCCGTCTTCAGTGGCCGCCGGTGTCGTCGTCGCTGATGAGGTCGACGTAGGCCGGCGGCGTCCAGAGGTGGGACGGCGTCGCGTGGTACACGGGGGCGGCTTGGAAGGCCGGAGGTGCCTGCACCACCTCCTCCCGTGGCGAGGCCTCCCGCTCCAGTGACCGTGGCGGCGTGGGGCACCAGTTCACGCCCCCCACGGCGTCGGCCATCTCCGGAGCCGTGCACGACCAGCTCCAGTGCCGGCCCACGAGATCCGTGTGGAACACGGCCACCGGTGCGTCCTGCATCGCCTCCTCCGCCGACACCATATCGAGCTCGGGGATGACGACGTCGCCGGCCGGAGAGAGGGCCATCATCTCCTCGAAGCCCTCCCATTGGCGCTCATCGTGCGTGCGCATGGAGTCCTCCATGACACGCTGCATGAGGCGGCATCCGGCTGGTTCTGTTGGCCTCCCCGCGTGCTCAACCAACGACGGCTTCGACCTCGATCGTCTCCTGTGTCCGTGTCTCGTTATCCGGTGGCTAATCAAGTTGTTAATGACGAGCTAGTAGTTGCTAGGGCTCTACCGCTTGGCGTGCTCCTGTTTGAAGGAACAAACACACTCATCGGGAGCACGAATCTTTTTGCCTCTTCCTCTCGCATCGTTTCTACTCCTACTCCATTCGCATCCCCATTAAACCCGGGCCATGACTATGACATGCGGGCCATGGTGGTGGGGTCGAGATGCGCTTGGTGAGGCGGGGTCCGCGGTGACCACGCACGGTCAAGCGAGAGCGCGCGAAAGTGAGGCCAACTCCACCGCAGAACCCCATCTTGTCCGGTTTTGTCCGTATGGGGCAAAATCTGGCCCAGCGGGCGCACCCAAATGGACAAGCACGTCCGTTCGTGTCCGTTTTTGTCCGCCTCAACCCTAAACCTAGACCAAAATTGAGCCACGAATACTTCCAAACGGATAGAAAATTGACGCTTTTCTCGTCCCTCTCGTCCGCCCCTGTCCGCCCTTTGGCCCATGAATCAGTGAGACGCGGGCAGGCCAGCCCGGCCGACGCGGCGCAGGGTCGCGGCCAGCCCGGCCG
>NC_041391.1:695292082-695293656 GCF_002162155.2 Triticum dicoccoides | reverse complement strand
AGGCCAACCCGGCGCGGGGGCGCGGGGCCAGCCCGGCGCGGGCGCGGGGCGCGGGAGTCGGCAGGCGACCTTGAGGCGGAGGCGGGCGAGCTCTGCGCGTCGACGGCGGCGAGGCGTGCTCTGCGAGGTGCTGCGACGAGCCGGGACGGACCGTTTGGGGTCTCAAACGCCTTCTGCACGTTGGGCGCAGATGCCCCATATACGTGTCCGCCCCCCGGACGTTCACCGAATCGCACCCCAAAAGGACGTGAGCGGACGTCCGGATGGGGCCTTGCTATGGAGATGGCCTGAGGGAGCGAGCGCGCGCGTTGGAAGGCACGTCGTGTCCACCGCTGCCCCGGCGTGTCTCGTGAGCAGCGAGGCGTGGCTCCCCCTGCCCGCCCGCCTGCCGCCGTCTCTTTCTCATTTCCCTCTCCTCTCTCGTTGGCTACTGTCTCGTAGCAGCAGGAGAGCGTACAGTACAGTGGTGTCAGAAGAGGGAGCGGTCGGGGGTATAAACGCCATTTGAGACATGGCAGAGAGCACTGACAGAGCTCAGGGCCTCAGACTTGTGGCTAGCTGCAGCACTACAGGCGAGACTGTTTGGTTTTGTGGATAAAGCTCGCCGGCCGGGCCCCATAATATCCATGCCAACGTACGCCTTCGTTCGTCGTGTGCGATGATGACGGCAAGGCGATGCCCGCCGGCCGGACGGCTTTCGGGACAGAGGCCCAGAAATGGGCGGTGCATCTTTTGCGTGCGTGCGAGGGGGAAATATGTGCCAGCCTCTGCGGTGGCCAGCGGGCGAGTGAGCTCGCCGGGTCGGCCTCTGGCCTGCCCGGACTGTGCACGTGAGCGGAGGCTCTCGTGAACGACCAGCACCGCACGCTTACCGCAGGCATGCGCGAATAGAGACGGAGAGAAAATGTGCAAGACTTTCAAAAAAAATGTGCAAGGAAAACAAAACTAGCGCACATATCAAAGAAATGAGATGAAAATTTTCATGCATGCCCCGCGCGCGGTATATACCTCGTACAGAAAAAGCTCTGTAGGCACGCACGCCATTTAATTTATCGACTGATTAGTTCGCCTTTTGGTCGTGGTTTGGCTGGCGTGCTTCTTTTTCGCGGCCGTCGACGTACACGTGCCCGCGCCACACTGGACGTGCTGACTGACCGAGCGAGCAGGGCCGCCGCCTTGGGACTTTTTCACTGTTTTGACTCATGTGGCAAAGTTTAGCACGATTTGACCCGCTTTTGATTTTTTTTTTCGGATCTGACCCAAACCGAGACATCAACATCCGCGGCATTCTGCTTGCACTGAAAACGCCGCTGTCCTTGGCGTTTAGGTCTGGCCCACCTCCCTGGTCCACCAGGTTGACCGTCCGACATGGCAAAGGGGTAAACGCCACGACCCTTGGCGTTTACCCCTGGAGATCAGTAAACCAGCCCCAGCCGGCTCGAGTGCAGCCCAACCCACCCCAAGACGCAGGAGGCGTCTTCCTCCTCATGGAGGCGCTTACAGAAGCTCTGCTTCTCTCCTCCCCTACCCAAAATCACCCCCAAATCGGCTATATTCTTCATCAAAAGTGCGGA
>NC_041391.1:695272143-695291632 GCF_002162155.2 Triticum dicoccoides | reverse complement strand
CACCGGTTCCTCCAATTATTTTTGGTTGGAAACTTTTATTTTTGTGGCATTAATTCATACTTTTTGAAACCCTAGGATTCGTTTTGTTTGCACTTTTTTGAGAAATGGGAGCCCATGGCTTGGTCATGTGGGTATGATGTATTCTTTAGAAGAGAAGGCATGTGTTTATATGGTTGGATTGAGAAGACAAGGCATTTGTGGTAGGGTTGGGCATTTTAATTTTTGTTGCTATGTATATGGATTTAGATAGATGATTGCTTGAAAGATAATCCAAATAATTTGTGTATTTTGTATGCTTGATTCTCATTGAGATACGGTCATATAATTAGGATGTTATATTGAGATTTTGTTATGTTGTGTTGCCATTGAGATATGTTGCCATTGAGATTTTGTCATATATATCTTGACATTGAGATATGTTGCCCCGTGCATTGAGATTTTGTCATATATAGATAATTGGTTTTGTTATGTTGCCATTGAGATATGCATTTATGTTGATGTTGTTATGCCAAATATATGATATGTAGGATGTTATATAGTGTTATGTATGTTTCATTTGTTCATGCTTGATTTGTAGGATGGCGGGTGAACGGTGGTACGGCGGTCTTCATAAAGGGTATGACAAAGAGCATCGTGCGTGGGACATTGAGAATCAAAGGGGTAAGACT
Source organism: Triticum dicoccoides (assembly GCF_002162155.2). Taxonomy (NCBI): domain Eukaryota; kingdom Viridiplantae; phylum Streptophyta; class Magnoliopsida; order Poales; family Poaceae; genus Triticum; species Triticum dicoccoides. The sequence continues at coordinate 695,290,964 of NC_041391.1, read as the reverse complement.
GAATCTATTTGAATTCTTGGTTATTACTTATCAGTTTTGCTAGGCACTAACCATTATGCAATGCTATTTTGCAGGAACTAAAACCTATGCGCATGAGGGGTCATAGTGCCCACGACTGGCCGTGCGACGAGTGGTATGAGCCATAATTCGAGAGATTGGGCCTTCTCCCGTTTGTGCTTCAGTTCAAGCGACACGCTCCGTCGATCAACCATGGGGTGATGACCGCACTTATTGACCGTTGGAGGCCAGAGACACACTCGTTCCACTTGTCATGTGGAGAGATGACCGTGACCTTGGAGGACATGGCGATGATCACTGGCGTTCCAATCAATGGAGAAGCTTTGACCGGCACCATCGTAACTGCTAATTGGCGAGATCGTGTTGGCCAATTGACACGTGTTTTCCCCTTGCCTCCTGAAGAAGGCGAGCATGACAGTGAGAAAGTGTTGCATCATTGACTCCGAGAGGAGAGAGGAGTAGTATGCCCTCCGGACGCCAATGAGGTTGTTGTGCAGCAGCACGCCCGAGCTTATCTGTGGTATCTGTTAATGAGTGTAGTGTTCCCAGATTCTACCGGTAATAAAGCCCAGTAGATATTCTTGGACCTACTAAGTGACTGGGACCGTAAGTACAGTTGGGGTTCAGGAGCACTAGCATACTTATATCGTCAGGTAATTAGTAACCAAATTGTCAATTTGTTTGCATTTGCAATTTCGCCGACCTCTTATCAACAATTTCTGAATTTTCAGCTCGACGAGGCATGTCGTAGGAAGAAGGGCACATCTGGTATGGGTGGCTTTGTTTGGTACCTTCAGGTTTGGATGTGGGAGCGGATGCCCGTTGGACGCCCCGAGAAAAACAAGATACCTCCTCAAGGATGGCTCCCACATGACGGGAGGTATGGAGAAGATCGTTGGCGGTTTCCGACCGTCGCCTTCTGTTGGGAGATGGCGAATGTGTACACAGGAAGCTCGGTTGCACGATACAAATGCTACATCAACGAGCTGGATATGTTGACTCATAAGCAGGTAATGATAACTTACGTAACATCACGGAGATTGTGATGGAACCGTGTACTTAACTAGTATCATCTTGTGTTGTAGGTCTATTAGATGCCATATGATGCCGATTGTGATTTCTGGCTGAACGAGATGTGCACGCGTGACAGGAAGATTTGGCGGGCGAGATGCCCACTGATATGCTTCTATGATGTCGAGTGGCACTACCCAGACCATGTCGCAAGAAAATTTGGGAGAAGGCAAGGGACACCAAGGGATGAGAGTTTTGAGACAAGCCAATTTCTGCATCGGTGAGATAGTTGTAGCTTCGGATATATAGTAGAGCATTGTCAAATACATTTCTTGCTAATGCTTTCATCTTCTACATAATTTGCAGAATTAGTCAAAAGAGTAACCCGGAAACTTTGACTTGGGCCATCAAGCACTCCGAGTGGATAGATTTGTGGAATCAAAGAGCGGCCCTAGTGGAGAAGGAAAGAAGACAACATAGTGATTCATTATACGAAGAGCATCCGAAGTGGCTTGCGGGACGTTACCGGTTGAAGCTAAAGCCCGGTTGGAACCGTTCGGAATTGGAAGAGTTGGATCGTGAGAGCGGGTATATGGACTTCAATGTAGAAACGAGAGACAATGAAGGGACACAACTTGACTATGCACAATTACACGACCGACTGGTATGCTCCACACAATCAGAACCTACTTCGAGTGCATTTAAATGTACTTCAAAGATAATTTCCGTGATCTTCATTTTGCAGGGCATGGAGTTATTGCATTGTGTTAACGATGCTGGTGTAGCACTTGGTGAAGATGAGGGAAGTGGATCATCTGAGAAATCTCTTACGAAAACAATGAAGTTATATGTTATCTTTATTCAAAAACCTCCATCTTTGCCATGGACCACCCATGGGTATCCTTCTTTGTCACAATGGATGGAGTAATGCACTTTTTGGTCCGAGTGCCCAACAAGATATGGTCTATGGTTCCTAATAGCATAGTCACTTAGCCATACTTTGAAGGCCTGCAAACTCACAAACTTCAACCCTTTCTTCAAGTAAGCATTCTCATCTTCATCCTCGTCCCTTGGTTCGCCCGGCTCCGGGCAAGGTCTCTGGCTCTATCGCCTTACTCATGCCACCATCAACTACCGCCTTGCGGGCCAGCCTGAGATCACAAAACAATGGAGTTCTTATTTCCAAACCGGTCACCTCTGTGTGTATACGGTTCTCTCTCTCCGTGAATCCATCCACGTCTAGATCTTCCTCCGGACCTTCATCATCCGAGTCATATGCATATGCATGACCATAGGGGATCTCACGGTCCATGTCCTGCTGCCTGACAAATGCTTCCAAGTCACCGATGTCATTGCCATGAATCTCATCCTCTTGCTCATCATCAGCACTGCATCCATCCTCTAATGCAAGGCGAGCCCTTTCAAGCTTTCTAACTCTCTCCTCCTCTTGAGCCATCTTCTTGTTTTTGCATGCCATGTCAGCCTCACGCTTTCGTCGTTCCCTCTTCGCCTTCTCATTTGCATGAGTCTCATCCTCGTGCCTGTCATCATCATCATCACCATGACCACATTGGACATCACCATGACCATCAGCATATTGTTCATTAACTTTTTCAAGAGCATGCCCAACAACTTCATTTTCTTGGCTAGGTGGCGGTTGGCTAGAAGTATTGGAGGCATAGACCTCGGCACTATCCACAACACGAGCCACACTTGTACTAGGGCTCATAGCATGACACGGGGAGGACACTTGGCGGTTCAAGTCAATATCAAGCCGCGGACCTTGCCCCTTCGTAGCAAACAATTCAAGTGACATGTCTTCCGAGGCCGCAACTTTACCCTTGTATATCCCCCAATGCAACTCGGAGATGATATGCATATTCTTCAGTCGAGATTTTGTTCCCACCCCAACATCATACCTTCCTATTAATTCAACTTTATCATTGGGGTCCATCCAATTCAACTTATCTCTTACTTTAATAATAACCTCATCATAACTAGGACTTGTGTCGAATACCACCACTTCCTCGTTGTCCAAATAATGAACATTAACAAGTCTATCATCCATCTAAAAGGGACAACAAACAAGATGAATAAATGACAATTATAGTGCATAGTTGCAAAAACTATGCAACTCTAATGAAGCAATGACAACTATATATTCCTAATGAGTTGTATCAAAAACGAATTAAAACTTATGTACTAAATAAATCATGTCATTTGCTTAACACATAACCTAACCCTAACCATCATATTTATCAAAATGCATATCCCATTACTACTACCACAACAACATATTAATTAAAAGCCATCCAATACCAAAGGATTTGAATAAATCTAGAAACTAAGGTGCCACCTAGGGTTACATAATGCCACTAAAATAACAATAAATTACTAACAAAATTTAGGGATCCGGGGGAGATTACCTCAAACAACAAAGGAGAGAAAGATCCACGGAGGAAAATCAAATTTGGAGCGGGATTTTAGTTAGCCTTGAGGTGGGAGAGAGAGGGGGGAGCTCTTCTTTGTTCTTCTTTCTCGGGATGGAAGATTGGGATTGGGGAGAGTGTGTGGGGTGGGCCCCACACACTTTCCCCGTGACCACATATCTCTCAGGGTGGTAGACGCCAAGGTTCCCGGCGTTTAGGGTCGGGGTCGACAATTGCCACGTCGGATGGTCAACTTGCGGACCAGGGAGGTGGGCCAGACCTAAATGCCATGGACAACGGCGTTTTCAGTGCAAGCAGAACGCTGCGGATGTTGGCGTCTCGGTTTGGGTCAGATCTGAAAAAAGTTTCAAAAGCGGGTCAAATCGTGCTAAACTTCGCCACATGGGTCAAAACAGTGAAAAAGTCCCCGCCTTTGCTGCATGCCCTCGCGCCGCAGCTTTGCGTTGCTTGCTCACGCCTGCGGCGGACAACAATCGAACGGGCAATGACAAGGAGGGCATGCTTATCGTAGACTCGTAGTACCTTTGACTTCATAGGTTTGGGTACAACCTAATTTGCACCCGCGTATGCCAAGTACTCCCTTCGTCCAAAAAAACTTGTCCTTCAAATGAATGATCTAGCACTAACTTGATGCTAAATACATTCATTTGAGTGACAAGCTTTTTCTGACGAATGAAGTACTCCAGTAGCAGTATTGTGAAGTAGGGGCACGTCTCACACTGTCGCTAGCTTTTAGTTGCCCTCCGTTCTTGCTTGCCGTACGTGCTTCGGTTGTCGCCGTCAGGCTGCGGCCGAATTCACTATTTTGACCTTTATTGTAAACTTTAGTGTGATTTGACCTCGGTTCAAAGAAAATTCATGATATGATCATTTTCTTATCATCATTATCTTGACGGTAGGTTAACACAACCTATCGCCAAGGGCTACGGCGGTAGGACTTGATGGTGCCGTGACAATCGTTTGATGTTGAGAACACCCTACCTCTATAGTCTTTGGCGGTAGGGTGCAGAAGATATAAATAGTGTGTGGCGCGTAATAGTACTAAATGTCTCCGATGGCGAGTTGGCTATGGTGTGCAAGCATGTAGGGTTGGTCTTAGGTTTGAGCCTTCTTAAGGACTTTTTTGTTAATTTTTATATTGCCTAGTAAAAAAACAAGTTGTCCAATTAATGTTAGGATATGGATTGTTGGTAAAAACAATTTTTTACTTATCTGTAACTGTTTTATAAAATTTCCGCAACGATGTAAACAAATATAGATCTGCAAATATCTAGACTGAAGCTCGGTCTAGGAAGTGTATTTACCGGCATCTTTTACATTTTCTTTGCTGCAGCAATTCATATGGTTTGGTTTGTTAAATCTCTAACCTATCTCTCCCATGACTGGGCTAATCTGTGACTGGAAGTCCAGTTAATTAGCTATTAACTTGTGTTATTGCAGGCTAATCTTGAAATGACTTGTTCGCATGTATCTAAGTCTCGAAATAACTTTGTTGAAAGACTTGAGCTTAATATACAGACAAACATAGAGCTTGTTATTAAAAAAAGACTTGAGCTTAAGCACGTTACCTGTGATTCCTAGTTTGATGTTGGGTTGTCAGTACAGTTGAAATTTACAGAAATAGACTCCTGTTCATCGTGGGACGGCCAATACTGTCTTTCTATTTTGAGATATGATGGCCCAAGGTGGGTAATTATTGCATAATGTCTTCATAATCTGGGTAAATAACCATGCTAGTGCTAGCTCAGAAGTCTAAGCCGACTTGCTTCATATATGGACACGACGAGTACTACAAATAAATGAGAAAGTCTTGTCCATCAGATCTTTCAAAACAAAGTCAAGCCTGTCAACAAACTTATACTATACATCGAGGAAGCTTACAGAATATATTCAGTTCAAGAAAAGCTTACTCAAGAAAAACTTACTCAAGTATACTATCATAGACAATTTTTTTAAAAAACTAGTAATGGCGCACCATGAATAGTGCGCCATTACTAGTTTTAACTAGTAATGGCGCACCACTCACTCTGAGCGCCACTACTAACATTTTTTTTTACTTTTTTTTATAAAACTAGTAATGACGCATCAGGAGATAGTGCGCCATTACTAATTCAAACTAGTAATCGCGCACCACAACCACGGTGTGCCACTACTACAATTGGACAGCCACCTACCACACTCACTTTCCCCACTTCATTCTCTCCACCTCCTCCTCCAAGCTTGTCTCGGCTGCCTCCTCCTCCTCACCTCATTTGCATCATAGATTCACCCAAATTAAGTGGTTAAATTTCCTGTTTTTGATAGGTAAGTAAGGGGAAAGCTTTCTTTATGTTGTAGATCTACTTTTTTCTCCCTCCAACAATGTGCACATGCACTTTTTATGGCCTAGATCTACGTATGTTTGTGGTGTTGCATATGTTTGTGTTTGCAGGTACCGGTGTTTGAAATGCGATAGTTGCCAATATTTTGCCGGAATGTTGATTCATTTCCGTTTCGGCGAGAATTTGGCACTATGCATTCTTTTTGGTCCTATTTTTAGGCAAAGTCATGCCGATTTTTTTAGTTCTAAAATATCGTTTTGCTCTACCGCGCAGGCGATCATGGTCCGCACGATGACCGAAGGCATCGTGAATAGGTTTTTGAGCTCCCCAAAGGCCGAGATGCTTCAAAAGAACGAGACGGAGATAAGATGTCCGTGTTGAAGATGCAAGCTGAAGAGCCTTATGGACCCGGATTCCGTACAGGTGCAGGACCACCTGCTCTTGCGTGGTTTCATGGATGCCTATCGGTGGCAAGGCGATGAAGATGATTATGAAGTCATCCATGGGGGCCGGGCAAGAAATGAGGAAGGGCAGCAAGACAACCGCGGCGAGGGCGGGCGAGAAGACGAAGAATCTCCAGGACATGATCACGAAGTAGATGCAGTACACAGTCATCATGTAGAAGATGCCAGACATGATGATGAGGAAGATTAAGACGAAGGGCATGATTATGAAGATGAAGATGCTGGAGCAGACGACGATGGACCATCAATGGGCTGGGTGCAGGACCCTCATATTCAAGAGCTGCTTCTCAAGCAGACGGATAACGCAAGAGCTGCCGCCCGAGAGAAAGCCAAGCTGGATCAACTGAAGATAGACGCGGTTACTCCTTTGTATGAAGGATGCAGGCCCGAGGATACCCGCTTGAAAGTAACGCTCATGGCTCTAGAGATGAAGGTAAAACACAAAATGACCGACGTATGCTTCGACGAGAACATGTCATTCTGGCACGAACGTCTTCCCAAGGGGAACAAGTGCCCGACCAGTTTCGAGGAGACGAAGAAAATCGTGTGTCCTCTGGATTTACCGCACGTGAAATACCATGTGTGCATGAACAATTGCATCATTTATCGGGACGAGCACGCGGAGTCTACCATATGTCCGGTGTGCGGCGTCACTCGATATAAGAAGAGGAAGAAAGCTCCTCGAAAAGTGGTGTGGTACTTTCTGATCACTCCTCATCTGCAGCGGTATTTCGCGAACCCTAAGGTAGCAAAGCTCCTGCGTTGGCACGCGGATAGGGAGGAGAAGAAGCGAGAAGATGACGGAAATGATCTGGAGATAAATAAGAAAGACAAGATGCTGAGTCACCCTAAGGATGCGAGCCAGTGACAAGCGTTGAACTTCGAACATCCAGAATTTGGGGACGATCCAAGGAACATCATGCTGGGCGCGAGCACCGATGGAGTCAATCCGTTTGGCAGCCAGAGAAGCACACATAGCACATGGCCTGTATTTGTGTGGATGTACAACCTTCCCCCCTGGTTGTGCATGAAGAGGAAGTACATTCACATGAGTATGCTAATTGAAGGGCCGAAACAACCAGGGAACGACAACAATCTGTATCTAGGGATGCTGAAAGAAGAGCTAGACACGCTGTGGAAAACGCCAGCCAATACGTGGGACGCCACAGAGAAAGAATATTTCCCTATGAGAGCCGCACTGCTCACGATGGTGCACGACTATCTCGGTTATGGATATGTCGCGGGGCAGGTGGTCCACGGGTTTTCTGGATGCGTCAGGTCCATGGATGACACAACGTATCGCCAGCTAGATAGAGATCCCGGGTCTTCGAAAACCATGTTCATGGGACATTGAAGGTGGCTTCGCGATGATGACTCATGGAAAAAATGAAAGGATCTGTTCGATGGTGAAACTGAACCCCGAAGACGCCCGTGTACGAGGAGCGGCGAGGAAATAGACAAGCTGTTGAAAAATTGGAAAGAGTGCCCACCGCCGAGAAAGGCGCCAGAGCCAGGAAAGAAGCAAAAGGCGCGAGAGCCGCTGCTGAAGGTATGGAAAACGAGGTCTGTTTTCTGGGACTTGCCGTACTGGAAGATCCTCCGTGTGCCTCACAGCCTTGATGTCATGCATATCACGAAGAACGTGTGCGAGAGTCTGCTTGGTACCCTGCTCAACATGCCAGAGAGGACCAAAGATGGGCCGAAAGTAAGGGCAGACTTGAAATCAATGGGCATCAGGGAGGAGCTTCACGCTAATGATGATGATGGTGATGAAGCGAAGGACACGAAAAGTCATCGCAAAGCCAAAAAGGCCAACAAGATCGGAAATGACTTCCCTCCCGCGTGCTTCACTCTAAGTCAGGAGGAGATTGAGCAGTTTTTCACCTGCCTTGTAGGAGTAAAACTTCCTTACGGTTACGCGGGGAAGATAAGCAGATACCTAGACTCAGCGAAGCAGAAGTTCAGCGGGATGAAGTCTCACGACTGTCACGTGCTAATGACGCAGATACTTCCAGTTGCAACCCGTGGGATAATCGACGTGCACGTCCGTGAAATGCTATTTGGCCTATGCAACTTTTTCGACATCATCTCTTGGAAGTCCGTTGGCGTGAGGCAACTCAGAAGGCTACAGGAAGAGATCGTGGTGATACTATGCGAGCTTGAGATGTACTTCCCGCCCGCATTCTTCGATGTTATGGTGCATCTGCTGGTCCATATCGTGGAGGATATCATCCAACTCGTGCCGACGTTCCTGCACAACATGATGCAGTTCGAAAGGATGAATGGTGTCATCAAAGGATACATTCGCAACATGTCACGTCTAGAGGGAAGCATACCCAGGGGCTTTCTGACCGAAGAGTGCATCTCCTACTGCACGAATTATCTAGGGATCGAGAACCCCGTTGGTCTGCCCGTCAACAGGCACCTCGGCAGGCTCGCTGGATGGGGTCACAGTGAGGGTCGCCGTGAAATGCATGAGGGTCGACTCGCCAACTTTGAAAGAGCAAACCTAGTCGCGCTACAACACATAGACGTGGTCAATCCTTGGGTGGTAGAGCACAAAACCTTTATTGAGAAGATGTACAATGATCGAGGCCAACAGAGGACGGACGGAGATATAATCAAAGAGCACAACTCATGTTTCACGCGTTGGTTCAAGGAGAAGCTTCTGTCGTACCCTTTACATGAGGATTCTTCCGCGGAAGAAAAACTCATATTCGCCTTGTCACAAGGCGCCGAGCACAACCTGATGATGTATGAGGCGTACGATATCAATGGCTACACATTCTACACCGAGGAAAAGGACATGAAGAGCGATGGTTATCAGAACTCCGGGGTAACGATGGAATCCTACACCGGTAACGACAAGGACAGATACTACGGAAGGATCGAGGGGATCTGGGAGCTGAGCTACGCTGGAAAGAAGGTCCCGATGTTCCGTGTCAGATGGGCCAAGAGCGTCCTAAAAGAAGACCGGTATTTCACCACCTTGGTTATACCCGAAGCCAAATCCAAGACCACGGGAGCAAACGTCACCGCGAAAAATGAGCCATGGGTACTGGTTTCCCAAGTGGACCAATGCTTCTTCATTACAGACCCGTCAAAGCCCAGTCGTGTTGTCGTGAGGAGAGGCAAAAGGAAGATCATCCGAATGGATGGAGTCGCCAATGAGCAAGACTTCGACAAGTACGGCGACCCGAAGAAGGAAGATGACGATGACGATGAAGTGCCATACACCACAAGAAGAAGCAGGACCACCCTACCTAAAGGACGTCCGTTCAAGAGAAGAACTCCATTTGCGAAAAAGAAGGGCAAGAAGATTGTGAAAACATAGCTAGCTAAGATCGATTGTATTTAAATTGTAGTCTTCATTTCTTGATTGTATTTCGACATGTGGAAATGACATTTCTTCTGTTCTAGTCCTCATGAATATTTATTTATGTTTATTCTGGTATACCAATTTTTATTTAGGTTTATTCTGGTATTGAATTTCTAACTCAAAAAAAGTATTGGGTTAATATTTTTTGAACTCATGAATATTTTTAAATTTCATGGGCACTTTTTGAATTCATGAATATTTTTTCAAATTTGATGATATTTTTTCATATTCATAAATGTTTTATCAATTCACAAATGAATGCAACTAAAAATCCAAAAAAAGTTACTAATGGCGCACCAGGAGAAGGTGCGCCATTGCTATCAAGGTACTTATGGCGCACCCCTAGGAGGTGCGCCATTGGTATACCAATTTTTATTTAGGTTTATTCTGGTATTGAATTTCTAACTCACAAAAAGTATTGAATTAGTTAATATTTTTTGAAATCATGAATATTTTTAAATTTCATGCGCACTTTTTGAATTCATGATTTTTTTTCAAATTTGATGATATTTTTTCATATTCATAAATGTTTTCTAAAAAATTATTAAATGCAAATAAAAATCCAAAAAAAATATTTTCAAATAACAAATTTGATGATATTTTTTCATATTTATAAATATTTTCAAATAACAAATTTGATGATATTTTTTCACATTCATAAATGTTTTCAAATTTGATCGTCATTTTCTAAAAATTTATTAGATGCAACTAAAAAAATCCAAAAAAAGTTAGTAATGGCGCACCAGGGGAAGGTGCGCCATTGCTATCACGGTATTTATGGCGCACCCCTAGAAGGTGCGCCATTGCTAACCTTCCCCCCTGTATGTATGTGTGTGATGCCCATCTCGCCACCCGTTCATCCTTTTCCCATCTCGTGTTGGGGAACGTAGCAGAAATTCAAAATTTTCCTATGAGTCACCAAGATCTATCTATGGAGAGACTAGCAACGAGAGAGAAGAGTGCATCTACATACCCTTGGAGATCGCGAGCGGAAGCGTTCAAGAGAACGGGGTTGAGGGAGTCGTACTCGTCGTGATCCAAATCACCGAATATCCTAGTGCCGAACGGACGACACCTCCGCATTCAACACACGTGCAGCCCGGTGACGTCTCCTGTGCCTTGATCCAGCAAGGAGAGAGGGAGAGGTTGGGAAGACTCCGTCCAGCAGCAGCACAACGGCGTGGTGGTGATGGAGGAGCGTGGAACTCCAGCAGGGCTTCGCCAAGCACTGCGAGAGACGAGGAGGGAGAGGGGTAGGACTGCGCCAGGAAAGGTGAAAACTCATGTGTTGGGCAGCCCCAAAACTCCCACTATATATAGGGGAAGGGGAGAGGGGGCCGGCCCCTCCAGATCCCATCTAGAGGGGAGGGGAGGCGGCCAGGAGGGGGAGACTTGCCCCCCAAGCAAGGTGGAGGCGCCCCCTCCCCTAGGTTTTTCAACCCTAGGCGCCTTGGGCCCTGGTGGGGAGGGGGGCGCACCAGCCCACCTGGGGCTGGTCCCCTCCCACACTTGGGCCATGCAGCCCTCTGGGGCCAGTGGCCCCACCTGGTGGACCCCCGGGACCCTCCCGGTGGTCCCGGTACGTTACCGCTAGCACCCGAAACTTTTCCGGTGACCAAAACAGGATTTCCCATATATAAATCTTTACCTCCGGACCATTCCGGAACTCCTCGTGAAGTCCGGGATCTCATCCGGGACTCCGAACAACATTCGGTAACCACATACAAACTTCCTTTATAACCCTAGCGTCTGTTGGGGAACGTAGCAGAAATTCAAAATTTTCCTACGAGTCACCAAGATCTATCTATGGAGAGACTAGCAATGAGGGGAAGGAGAGTGCATCTACATACCCTTGTAGATCGCTAAGCGGAAGCGTTCAACAGAACGGGGTTGAAGGAGTCGTACTCATCGTGATCCAAATCACCAGAGATCCTAGTGCCGAACGGACGGCACCTCCGCGTTCAACACACGTGCAGCCCGATGACGTCTCCCATGCCTTGATCCAGCAAGGAGAGAGGGAGAGGTTGAGGAAGACTCCATCCAGCAGCAGCACAACAGCGTGGTGGTGATGGAGGAGCATGGCAATCCTGCAGGGCTTCGCCAAGCACCGCGGGAGAGGAGGTGAAAGAGAGGTAGGGCTGCGCCAACAGGAGAAGAACTTCGTGTGTCGGGCTGCCCCTTTGCCTCCACTATATATAGGGGGAGAGCGAGGGCTGCGCCCCCACCTAGGGTTCCCTCCCTAGGGGTGGCGGCAGCCCCAATCCCCATCTGGGGTGGCGGCCAAGTGGGGGGGAGAGGGAGGCGCACCAGGCATGGGCCTTTAGGGCCCATCTGCCCTAGGGTTTGCCCCCCTCTTCTCTCTAGGTGCATGGGCCTTGGTGGGGAGGCACCCCAGCCCACCTAGGGGCTGGTCCCTTCTCACACTTGGCCCATGTATGCCTCCGGGGCCAGTGGACCCTCCCGGTGGACCCCCGGACCCCTCCGGTGGTCCCAGTACACTACCGGTGATGCCCGGAACACTTCCGGTGGCCAAAACCATACTTCCTATATATCAATCTTTACCTCCGGACCATTCCGGAACTCCTCATGACGTCCAGGATCTCATCCGGGACACCGAACAACATTAGGTAACCACATACAAACTTCCTTTATAACCCTAGCGTCCTCGAACCTTAAGTGTGTAGACCATACGGGTTCGGGAACCATGCAGACATGACTGAGACGTTCTCCGGTCAATAACCAACAGCGGGATCTGGATACCCATGTTGGCTCCCACATGCTCCATGATGATCTCATTGGATGAACCACGATGTCAAGGACTCAATCGATCCCGTATACAATTCCCTTTGTCTAGCGGTATTGTACTTGCCCGAGATTCGATTGTCGGTATGCCGATACCTTGTTCAATCTCGTTACAGGCAAGTCTCTTTACTAGTTCTGTAACACATCATCCCGTGGTCAACCCCTTGGTCACATTGTGCACATTATGATGATGTCCTACCGAGTGTGCCCAGAGATACCTCTCCGTTACACGGAGTGACAAATCCCAGTCTCGATTCGTGCCAACCCAACAGACACTTTCAGAGATACCCGTAGTGCACCTTTATAGCCACCCAGTTACGTTGTGACGTTTGGTACACCCAAAGCATTCCTACGGTATCCGGGAGTTGCACAATCTCATGGTCTAAGGAAATGATACTTGACATTAGAAAAGCTCTAGCATACGAACTACATGATCTTTGTGCTAGGCTTAGGATTGGGTCTTGTCCATCACATCATTCTCCTAATGATTTGATCCCGTTATCAATGACATCAAATGTCCATGGTCAGGAAACCGTAACCATCTATTGATCAACGATCTAGTCAACTAGAGGCTTACTAGGGACATGGTGTTGTCTATGTACCCACACATGTATCTGAGTTTCCTATCAGTACAATTATAGCATGGATAATAAACGATTATCATGAACAAGGAAATATAATAATAACTTATTTATTATTGCCTCTAGGGCATATTTCCAATAGTCTCCCACTTGCACTAGAGTCAATAATCTAGTTCACATCACCATGTGATTAACATTGACAGGTCACATCGCCATGTGACCAACATCCAAAGAGTTTACTAGTGTCACTAAACTAGTTCACATCATCATGTGATTAAGACTCAATGAGTTCTGGGGTTTGATCATGTTTTGCTTGTGAGAGAGGTTTTAGTCAACGGGTCTGTAACAATCAGATCCGTATGTACTTCGCAAATCTCTAGGTCATATTGTAAATGATCCTTCCACGCTCCACTTGGAGCTATTCCAAATGGTTGCTCCACTATACGTATCCGGTTTGCTACTCAGAGTCACTCGGATAGGTGTTAAAGCTTGCATCGACATAACCCTTTACGCCGAACTCTTTATCACCTCCATAATCGAGAAACATGTCCTTATTTACAACAAGGACAATTTTGACCGCTGTCCAATGATCCATTCCTGGATCATTCTTGTACCCCTTGACTGACTCATGGCAAGGCACACTTCCGATGCGGTACACAACATAGCATACTATAGAGCCTACATCTGAAGCATAGGGGACGACCTTCGTCCTTTCTCTCTCTTCTGCCGTGGTCGAGCTTTAACTCTTAACTTCATACCTTACAACTCAGGCAAGAACTCCTTCCTTGATTGATCCATCTTGAACACCTTCAAGATCATGTCAAGGTATGTGCTCATTTGAAAGTACCATTTAGCGGTTTTTTGATCTATCCTCATAGATCTTGATGCTCAATGTTCAAGCAGCTTATTCCAGGGTTTCTATTGAAAAAAACACCTTTCAAATAACCCTATATGCTTTCCAGAAATTCTACATCATTTCTGATCAACAATATGTCAACAACATATACTCATCAGAAATTCTATAGTGCTCCCACTCACTTCTTTGGAAATACAAGTTTCTCATAAACTTTGTATAAACCCAAAATCTTTGATCATCTCATCAAAGCATACATTCCAACTCCGAGATGCTTACTCCAGTCCTTAGAATGATTGCTGGAGCCAGAATACCTTTTAGCATCCTTAGGATCGATAAAACCTTTCTGATTGTATCACATACAACCTTTCCTTACGAAGACTGGTAAAGAAACTCGTTTTGACATCCATCTGCCAGATTTCATAAATGCAGCTAATGCTAACATGATTTCGACGGACTTAAGCATCGCTACGGATGAGAAAATCTCATCGTAGTCAACTCCTTGAACTTGTGAAAAACTCTTCGCCACAAGTCGAGCTTCATAGACGGTGACATTACCGTCCACGTCCGTCTTCTTCTTAAGATCCATTTATCTCAATGGCTTGCCGATCATCGGACAAGTCCACCAAAGTCCATGCTTTGTTTTGATACATGGATCCTTTCTCGGATTTCATGGCTTCTAACCATTTGTCGGAATATGGGCCCACCATCGCTTCTCCATAGCTCGCAGATTCATTGTTGTCTAGCAACATGAACTTCAAGACAGGATTACTGTGCTACTGTGAATTAGTACGCATCCTTGTCACCCTACGAGGTACGGTAGTGACTTGATCCGAAGTTTCATGATCACTATCATAAGCTTCTACTTCAATTGGTGTAGGTGCCATAGGAACAACTTCCTGTGCCCTGCTACACACTAATTGTAGTGACGGTTCAATAACCATATCAAGTCTCCACCATCCTCCCACTCAATTTTTGAGACAAACTTTTCCTCGAGAAAGGACCCGATTTAAGAAACAATCCCTATTGCTTTCGGATCTGAATTAGGAGGTATACCCAACTGTTCTTGGGTGTCCTATGAAGATGCATTTTATCCGCTTTGGGTTCGAGCTTATCAACCTGAAACTTTTTGACATAAGCGTCGCAGCCCCAAGCTTTTAAGAAATGACAACTTAGGTTTCTCCAAACCATAGTTCAAACGGTGTCGTCTCAACAGAATTACGTGGTGCCCTATTAAAGTGAGTGCGGTTGTCTCTAATGCCTAACCCATGAATGATAGTGGTAATTTGATAAGAGACATCATGGTATGCACCATATCCAATAGGGTGCAACTATGATGTTCGGACACACCATCACACTATGGTGTTCCAGGCGGTATTAATTGTGAAACAATTTCCACAATGTCTTAATAGCATGCCAAAGCTCGTAACTCAGATACTCATCTCTATGATCACATCATAGAAATTTTATCCTCTTGTCACGATGATCTTCAACTTCACTCTGAAATTACTTGAACCATTCAATAATTCAGACTTGTGTTTCATCAAGTAAATATACTCAGTATCTACTCAAATCATCCGTGAAGTAAGAACATAACGATATCCACTGCGTGCCTCAGCACTCATTGGACTGCACACATCAAAATGTATTACTTCCAACAAGTTGCTCTCCTGTTCCATTTTACTGAAAACGAGACTTTCAGTTATCTTGCCCATGTGGTATGATTTGCATGTCTCAAGTGATTCAAAATCAAGTGAGTCCAAACGGTCCATTTGCATGGAGTTTCTTCATGCATATACACCAATAGACATGGTTCGCATGTCTCAAACTTTTCAAAACGAGTGAGTCCAAATTCTTCATGCGTTTTATACCAATATGACTCAGTGCCACAAGTATGTGGTACTATCATTACTATCTTATATCTTTTGGCATGAATATGTGTATCACTACGATCGAGATTCAATAAACCATTCATTTTAGGTGCAAGACCATTGAAGGTATTATTCAAATAAACAGAGTAACCATTATTCTCCTTAAATGAATAACCGTATTGCGATAGACATAATCCAATCATGTCTATGCTCAACGCAAACACCAAATAACAATTATTTAGGTTTAACACCAATCTCGATGGTAGAGGGAGCGTGCGATGCTTGATCACATCAACCTTGGAAACACTTCCAACACATATCGTCAGCTCACCTTTAGCTAGTCTCCGTTTATTCCGTAGCTTTTATTTCGAGTTACCAACACTTAGCAACCGAACCGGTATCTAATACCCTGGTGCTACTAGGAGTACTAGTAAAGTACACATTAACATAATGTATATCCAATATACTTCCGTCGACCTTGCCTGCCTTCTTATCTACTAAGTATCTAGGGTGGTTCTGCTTTAGTGTCCGTTCCTCTCATTACAGAAGCACTTAGTCTCGGGTTTGGGTTCAACCTTGGGTTTTCACTAGAGCAGCAACTATTTTGCCGTTTCATGAAGTATCCCTTCTTGCCCTTGCCCTTCTTGAAACTAGTGGTTTTACCAACCATCAACAATTGATGCTCCTTCTTGATTTCTACTTTCGCGGTGTCAAACATCGCGAATATCTCAAGGATCATCATATCTATCCCTGATATGTTATAGTTCATCACGAAGCTCTAGCAGCTTGGTGGTAATGACTTTGGAGAAACATCACTATCTCATCTGGAAGATCAACTCCCACTCGATTCAAGTGATTGTTGTACTCAGACAATCTGAGCACAAGTTCAACGATTGAGCTTTTCTCCCTTAGTTTGCAGGCTAAGAAAATCGTCGGAGGTCTTATACCTCTTGACGTGGGCACGAGCCTGAAATCCCAATTTCAGCCCTCGAAACATCTCACATGTTCCGCGGCGTTTCGAAATCGTCTTTGGTGCCTCATCTATAAACCGTTTAACTGAACTATCACGTAGTTATCAAAACGTGTATGTCAAATGTTCGCAACATCCATAGATGACGTTCGAGGTTCAGCACACCGAGCGGTGCATTAAGGACATAAGCCTTCTACGAAGCAATGAGGATAATCCTTAGTTTACGGACCCAGTCCGCAAAGTTGCTACTATCAACTTTCAACTAAATTTTCTCTAGGAACATATCTAAAACAGTAGAACTAAAGCGCGAGCTACGACATAATTTGCAAGAATCTTTTGACTATGTTCAGGATAATTAAGTTCATCTTATGAACTCCCACTCAGATAGACATCCCTCTAGTCATCTAAGTGATTACATGATCCGAGTCAACTAGGCCATGTCCGATCATCACGTGAGACGGACTAGTCATCATCGGTGAACATCTTCATGTTGATCGTATCTACTATACGACTCTTGCTCGACCTTTCGGTCTCTTGTGTTCCGAGGCCATGTCTGTACATGCTAGGCTCGTCAAGTCAACCTAAGTGTTTTGCCTGTGTAAATCTGGCTTACACCCATTGTATGTGAATGTTAGAATCTATCACACCCGATCATCACGTGGTGCTTCGAAACAACGAACTTTCACAACGGTGCACAATTAGGGGGAACACTTTCTTGAAATTTTAATGAGGGATCATCTTATTTACTACCGTCGTTCTAAGCAAATAAGATGCATAAACATGATAAACATCACATGCAATCAAAAAGTGACATGATATGGCCAATATCATTTTGCTCCTTTTGATCTCCATCTTCGGGGCTCCATGATCATCATTGTCACCGGCATGACACCATGATCTCCATCATCATGATCTCCATCATCGTGTCTTCATGAAGTTGTCTCGCCAACTATTACTTCTACTACTATGGCTACCGGTTAGCAATAAAGTAAAGTAATTACATGGCGTTTTTCAATGACACGCAGGTCATACAATAAATTAAGACAACTCCTATGGCTCCTGCCGGTTGTCATACTCATCGACTTGCAAGTCGTGATCCCTATTACAAGAACATGATCAATCTCATACATCACATATCATTCATCACACTCCTTTTGGCCATATCACATCACATAGCATACCCTGCAAAAACAAGTTAGACGTCCTCTAATTGTTGTTTGCATGTTTTACGTGGCTGCTATGGGTTTCTAGCAAGAACGTTTCTTACCTACGCAAAAACCACAACGTGATATGCCAATTGCTATTTACCCTTCATAAGGACCCTTTTCATCGAATCCGATCCGACTAAAGTGGGAGAGACTGGCACCCGCTAGGCACCTTATGCAACAAGTGCATGTCAGTCAGTGGAACCTGTCTCACGTAAGGGTACGTGTAAGGTCGGTCCGGGCCGCTTCATCCCACAATGCCGCCGAATCAAGATTGGACTAGTAACAATAAGCATATTGAACAAAATCAACGCCCACAACTACTTTGTGTTCTACTCGTGCATAGAGTCTACGCAATAGACCTAGCTCATGATGCCATTGTTGGGGAACGTAGCAGAAATTCAAAATTTTCCTACGAGTCACCAAGATCTATCTATGGAGAGACTAGCAACGAGGGGAAGGAGAGTGCATCTACATACCCTTGTAGATTGCTAAGCGGAAGCGTTCAAGAGAACGGGGTTGAAGGAGTCATACTCGTCGTGATCCAAATCACCGGAGATCCTAGTGCCGAACGGACGGCACCTCCGCGTTCAACACACGTGCAGCCCGGTGACGTCTCCCATGCCTTGATCCAGCAAGGAGAGAGGGAGAGGTTGAGGAAGACTCCATCCAGCAGCAGCACAACGGCGTGGTGGTGATGGAGGAGTGTGGCAATCCTGCAGGGCTTCGCCAAGCACCGCGGGAGAGGAGGAGAAAGAGAGGTAGGGCTGCGCCAACAGCAGAAGAACTTCGTGTGTCGGGCTGCCCCTTTGCCTCCACTATATATAGGGGGAGAGGGAGGGCTGCGCCCCCACCTAGGGTTCCCTCCCTAGGGGTGGCGGCAGCCCCAATCCCCA
>NC_041391.1:695251366-695271672 GCF_002162155.2 Triticum dicoccoides | reverse complement strand
AGGCGCACCAGGCATGGGCCTTTAGGGCCCATCTGCCCTAGGGTTTGCCCCCCTCTTCTCTCTAGGCACATGGGACTTGCTGGGGAGGCGCCCCAGCCCACCCAGGGGCTGGTCCCTTCTCACACTTGGCCCATGTATGCCTCCGGGGCCCGTGGCCCCTCCTTTTGGACCCCCGGACCCCTCCGGTGGTCCAGGTACACTACCGGTGATGCCCGGAACACTTCCGGTGGCCAAAACCATACCTCCTATATATCAATCTTTACCTCCGGACCATTCCGGAACTCCTCGTGACGTCCGGGATCTCATCCGAGACTCCGAACAACATTCGGTAACCACATACAAACTTCCTTTATAACCCTAGCGTCCTCGAACCTTAAGTGTGTAGACCCTACGGGTTCGGGAACCATGCAGACATGACTGAGACGTTCTCCGGTCAATAACCAACAGCGGGATCTGGATAACCATGTTGGCTCCCACATGTTCTACGATGATCTCATCGGATGAACCACGATGTCAAGGACTCAATCGATCCCGTATACAATTCCCTTTGTCTAGCGGTATTGTACTTGCCCGAGATTCGATCGTCGGTATGCCGATACCTTGTTCAATCTCGTTACCGACAAGTCTCTTTACTCATTCCATAACACATCATCCCGTGATCAACCCCTTGGTCACATTGTGCACATTATGATGATGTCCTACCGAGTGGGCCCAGAGATACCTCTCCGTTACACGGAGTGACAAATCCCAGTCTCGATTCGTGCCAACCCAACCGACACTTTCGGAGATACCCGTAGTGCACCTTTATAGCCACCCAGTTATGTTGTGACGTTTTGTACACCCAAAGCATTCCTACGGTATCCGGGAGTTGCACAATCTCATGGTCTAAGGAAATGATACTTGACATTAGAAAAGCTCTAGCATACGAACTACATGATCTTTGTGCTAGGCTTAGGATTGGGTCTTGTCCATCACATCATTCTCCTAATGATGTGATCCCGTTATCAACGACATCCAATGTCCATGGTCAGGAAACCGTAACCATCTATTGATCAACGAGCTAGTCAACTAGAGGCTTACTAGGGACATGGTGTTGTTTATGTACCCACGCATGTATCCGAGTTTCCTATCAATACAATTATAGCATGGATAATAAACGATTATCATAAACAAGGAAATATAATAATAACTTATTTATTATTGCCTCTAGGGCCTATTTCCAACAGTGTCATTGAACCTTAAGTGTGTAGACCCTACGGGTTTGGGAACCATGCAGACATGACCGAGACAACTCTCCGGCCAATAACCAACAGCGGGATCTGGATACCCATGTTGGCTCCCACATGTTCCACGATGATCTCATCGGATGAACCACGATGTCAAGGATTCAATCAATCCCGTATACAATTCCCTTTGTCTACCAGTATAGTACTCGCCGGAGATTCGATCGTCGGTATCCCGATACCTTGTTCAATCTCGTTACCAGCAAGTCTCTCTACTCGTTCCGTAACACATCATCCCGCGATCAACTCCTTGATCACACTGTGCACATTATGATGATGTCCTACCGAGTGGGCCCAGAGATACCTCTCCGTCACACGGAGTGACAAATCCCAGTCTCGATTCGTGCCAACCCAACAGACTCTTTCAGAGATACCTGTAGTGCACCTTTATAGTCACCCAGTTACGTTGTGATGTTTGGTACACCCAAAGCATTCCTATGGTATCCGGGAGTTGCACAATCTCATGGTCTAAGGAAAAGATACTTGACATTTAGAAAAGCTTTAGCATACGAACTACACGATCTTGTGCTAGGCTTAGGATTGGGTCTTGTCCATCACATCATTCTCCTAATGATGTGATCCCGTTATCAATGACATCCAATGTCCATGGTCAGGAAACCATGACCATCTGTTGATCAACGAACTAGTCTACTAGAGGCTCACTAGGGACATGTTGTGGTCTATGTATTCACACATGTATTGCGGTTTCCGGTCAATACAATTATAGCATGAATAATAGACAATTATCATGAACAAGGAAATACAATAATAACCATTTTATTATTGCCTCTAGGGCATATTTACAATAGTCTCCCACTTGCACTAGAGTCAGTAATCTAGTTCACATCACTATGTGATTGTAATGAATCGACACCCATGGGGTTTGATCATATCTCGCTTGTGAGAGAGGTTATTAGTCAACGGATCTGAACCTTTCAGATCCATGTGTGTTTTGCAAATCTCTATGTCATCTCCTAGATGCAGCTACCACGCTCTATTTGGAACTATTCCAAATAACTGTTCTACTATAAGAATCCGATTTACTACTCAGAATAATCCGGATTAGTGTCAAAGTTTGCATCGGTGTAACCCTTTACGACGAACTCTTTTACCACCTCCATAATCGAGAAAATTCCTTAGTCCACTAGTTACTAAGGATAAGTTTTACCGCTGTCATGTGATCCATTCCTGGATCACTCTTGTACCCATGACTGACTCATGGCAAGGCACACTTCCGGTGCGGTACACAACATAGCAGACTATAGAGCCTACGTCTGAAGCATAGGGGACGACCTTTGTCCTTTCTCTCTCTTCTGCCATGGTCATGTCTTGAGTCTTACTCAATACTTACACCATGTAACACAGCCAAGAACTCCTTCTTTGCTGATCTATTTTGAACTCCTTCAAAATCTTGTCACGGTATGTATTCATTTGAAAGTACTATTAAGCGTTTTGACTATACTTATAGATCTTGATGCTCAATGTTCAAGTAGCTTAATCCAGGTTTTCCATTGAAAAACACTTTTCAAATAACCCTACATGCTTTCCAGAAATTCTACACCATTTCTGATCAACAATATGTCAACAACATATACTCATCAGAAATGCTATAGTGCTCCCACTCACTTCTTTGGAAATACAAGTTTCTCATAAACTTTGTATAAACCCAAAATCTTTGATCATCTCACCAAAGCGTATATTCCAACTCCGAGATGCTTACTCCAGTCCCTAGAAGGATTGCTGGAGCTTTGCACACTTGTTAGCATCTTTCAGGATTGACAAAACCTTCTGATTGTATCACATACCACCTTTCCTCAAGAATAACATCGAGGAAACAATGGTTTTTGACACCCTATCTGCAAGATTTCATAAATCATGCAGTAATTGCTAATATAATTCCAACATACTCTTAGCATCGCTACGAGTGAGAAAGTCTCATCGTAGTCAACTCCTTGAACTTGTCAGAAAACATCTTAACGACAAGTCGAGCTTTCTTAATGGTGATACTTACCATCATTGTCTGTCTTCCTTTTAAAATCCATCTGTACCCAACAGCCTTATGACCATCAAGTAGTTCTTCCAAAGTCCACACTTTGTTTTCATACATGGATCCTCTCTCGGATTTTATGGCCTCTAGCCATTTGTCGGAATCCGGGCCCAACATCGCTTCTCCATAGCTCGTAGGTTCATTGTTGTCTAGCAACATGACCTTCAAGACATGATTACTCTACCATTCTGAAGTAGTACGCATCCTTGTCACCCTACGAGGTTCGGTAGTGACTTGATCCGAAGTTTCATGATCACTATCATCAACTTCCACTTCAATTGGTGTAGGTGCCATAGGAACAACTTCATGTGCCCTGCTACACACTGGTTGAAGTGATGGTTCAATAACCTCATCAAGTCTCCACCATCCTCCCACTCAATTCTTTCGAGAGAAACTTTCCCTCGAGAAAGGACCCGTTTCTAGAAACAATTACTTTTGCTTCCGGATCTGAGATAGGAGGTATGCCCAACCATTTTGGGTATCCTATGAAGATGCATTTATCCGTTTTGGGTTCGAGCTTATCACGATGAAACTTTTTCACATAAGCGTCGCAGCCCCAAACTTTCAAGAAACGACAACTTAGGTTTCTCTAAACCATAGTTCATACGGTGTCATCCCAACGGAATTATGTGGTGCCCTATTTAAAGTGAATGCGGTTGTCTCTAATGCCTAACCCATGAACGATAGTGGTAATTCGGTAAGAGACATCATGGTATGCACCATATCCAATAGGGTGCAGCTATGATGTTCGGACACACCATCACACTATGGTGTTCCAGGCGGTGTTAGTTGTGAAACAATTTCCACAATGTCTCAATTGTATACCAAACTCATAACTCAGATATTCATCTCTATGATCATATCATAGACATTTTATCCTCTTGTCACGAAGATCTTCAACTTCACTCTGAAATTACTTGAACCTTTCAATAATTCAGACTTGTGTTTTATCAAGTAAATATACTCAACATCTACTCAAATCATCTGTGAAGTAAGAACATAACAATATCCATTGCATGCCTCAACACTCATTGAACTGCACACATCAAAATGTGTTACTTCCAACAAGTTGCTTTCTTGTTCCATCTTACTGAAAACGAGGCTTTTCAGTCATCTTGCCCATGTGGTATGATTTGCATGTCTCAAGTGATTCAAAATCAAGTGAGTCCAAACGATCCATCTGCATGGAGTTTCTTCACGCGTACATACCAATAGACATGGTTCACATGTCTCAAACTTTTCAAAAACGAGTGAGTCCAAAGATCCATCAACATGGAGCTTCTTCATGCGTTTTATACCAATATGACTTACATGGCAGTGCCACAAGTAGGTGGTACTATCATTACTATCTTATATCTTTTGGCATGAACATGTGTATCACTACGATCGAGATTCAATAAACCATTCATTTTAGGTGCAAGACCATTGAAGGTATTATTCAAATAAACAGAGTAACCATTATTCTCCTTAAATGAATAACCGTATTGCGATAGACATAATCCAATCATGTCTATGCTCAACGCAAACACCAAATAACAATTATTTAGTTTTAACACCAATCTCGATGGTAGACGGAGCAGGCGATGCTTGATCACATCAACCTTGGAAACACTTCCAACACACATCGTCATCCCACCTTTAGCTAGTCTCTGTTTATTACGTAGCTCTTTTATTTCGAGTTACTAACACTTAGCAACCGAACCGGTATCTTAATACCCTGGTGCTATTAGGAGTACTAGTAAAGTACACATTTAATACTATATATATCCAATATACTTCTGTCAACCTTGCCAGCCTTCTCATCTACCAAGTATCTAGGGTAGTTCTGCTTCAGTGATCGTTCCCTCATATTACAGAATCACTTAGTCTCGGGTTTGGGTTCAACCCTGGGTTTCTTCACTGGAGCAGCAACTGATTTGCCGTTTCATGAAGTACCCCTTCTTGCCCTTGCCCTTCTTGAAACTAGTGGTTTCACTAACCATCAACAATTGATGCTCCTTCTGGATTTCTACTTTTGCGGTGTCAAACATCGTGAATATTTCAAGGATCATCATATCTATCCCTGATATGTTATAGTTCATCACGAAGCTCTAGTAGCTTGGTGGCAATGTCTTTGGAGAAACATCACTATCTCGTCTGGAAGATTAACTCCCACTCGATTCAAGTGATTGTTGTACCCAGACAATCTGAGTACAAGCTCAACGATTGAGCTTTTCTCCCTTAGTTTGTAGGCCAAGAAGCTCGTCGGAGGTCTTATACTTCCTGACGTGGGCATGAGCCTGAAATCCCAATTTCAGCTCTTGGAACATCCCCTATGTTCCGCGACATTTCAAAATCGTCTTCGGTGCCTCAATTCTAAACCGTTTAACATTACTGAACTATCACGTAGTCATCAAAACGTGTATGTCAGATGTTCGCAACATCCACAGACGAGGTTCGAGGTTCAGCACACCGAGCGGTGCATTAAGGACATAAGCCTTCTACGCAGCAATGAGGACAATCCTCGATTTACGGACCCAGTCCGCATAATTGCTACTATCAACTTTCAACTATATTTTCTCTAGGAACATATCTAAAACAGTAGAACTAAAGCGCGAGCTATGACATAATTTGCAAAGACCTTTTTGACTATGTTAAGGATAATTAAGCTCATCTAATGAACTCCCACTCAGATAGACATCCCTCTAGTCATCTAAGTGATACATGATCCGAGTCAACTAAGCCGTGTTTGATCATCATGTGAGACGGACTAGTCATCATCGGTGAACATCTTCATGTTGATCGTATCCACTATACGACTCATGTTCGACCTTTCGGTCTCTTGTGTTCCGAGGCCATGTCTGTACATGCTAGGCTCGTCATGTCAACCTAAGTGTTTCGCGTGTGTAAATCTGGCTTACACCCGTTGTATGTGAACATTAGAATCTATCACACCCGATCATAACGTGGTGCTTCAAAACAAAGAACTTTCGCAACGGTGCACAGTTAGGGGGAACACTTTCTTGAAATTATTATGAGGGATCATCTTATTTACTACCGTCGTTCTAAGCAAATAAGATGTATAAACATGATAAACATCACATGCAATCAAATAGTGACATGATATGGCCAATATCATTTTGCTCCTTTTGATCTCCATCTTCGGGGCTCCATGATCATCATCGTCACCGGCATGACACCATGATCTCCATCATCGTGTCTCCATGAAGTTGTCTCGCCAACTATTACTTCTACTACTATGGCTAACAGTTTAGCAATGAAGTAAAGTAAGTACATGGCGTTATTCGGTGACATGCATGTCATACAATAAATTAAGACAACTCCTATGGCTCCTGTCGGTTGTCATACTCATCGACATGCAAGTCGTGATTCCTATTACAAGAACATGATCAATCTCATACATCACATATCATTCATCACATTCTTTTGTCCATATCACATCACATAGCATACCCTGCAAAAACAAGTTAGACGTCCTCTAATTGTTGTTTGCATGTTTTACGTGGCTACTATGGGTTTCTAGCAAGAACGTTTCTTACCTACGCAAAAGCCACAACATGATATGCCAATTGCTATTTACCCTTCATAAGGACCCTTTTCATCGAATCCGATTCGACTAAAGTGGGAGAGACTGGCACCCGCTAGCCACCTTATGCAACAAGTGCATGTCAGTCGGTGAAACCAGTCTCACGTAGGAGTACGTGTAAGGTCGGTCCGGGCCGCTTCATCCCACAATGCCGCCGAATAAAGATAAGACTATTAACGGTAAGCAAATTGAACAAAATCAACACCCACAACAACTTGTGTTCTACTCGTGCATAGAATCTATGCAATAGACCTAGCTCATGATGCCACTGTTGGGGAACGTAGCAGAAATTCAAAATTTTCCTATGAGTCACCAAGATCTATCTATGGAGAGACTAGCAACGAGAGAGAGGAGTGCATCTACATACCTTTGTAGATCGCGAGCGGAAGCGTTCAAGAGAACGGGGTTGAGGGAGTCGTACTCGTCGTGATCCAAATCACCGAAGATCCTAGTGCCGAACGGACGGCACCTCCGCGTTCAACACACGTGCAGCCTGGTCACGTCTCCCGTGCCTTGATCCAGCAAGGAGAGAGGGAGAGGTTGGGAAGACTCCCTCCAACAGCAGCACAACAGCGTGGTGGTGATGGAGGAGCGTGGCACTCCAGCAGGGCTTCGCCAAGCACTGCGAGAGACGAGGAGGGAGAGGGGTAGGGCTGCGCCAGGGAAGGTGAAAACTCATGTGTTGGGCAGCCCCAAAACCCCCACTATATATAGGGGAAGGGGAGAGGGGGCCGGACCCCTCCAGATCCCATCTAGAGTGGAGGGGCGACGGCCAGGAGGGGGAGACTTGCCCCCCAAGCAAGGTGGAGGCGCCCCCTCCCCTAGGGTTTTCAACCCTAGGTGCCTTGGGCCCTGGTGGGGGGCGCACCAGCCCACCTGGGGCTGGTCCCCTCCCACACTTGGCCCACGCAGCCCTCTGGGGCCAGTGGCCCCACCTGGTGGACCCCCGGGACCCTCCCGGTGGTCTCGGTACGTTACCCATAGCACCAGAAACTTTTCCGGTGACCAAAACATGATTTCCCATATATAAATCTTTACCTCCAGACCATTCCGGAACTCCTCGTGATGTCCGGGATCTCATCCGGGACTCCGAACAACATTCGGTAAGCACATACAAGCTTCCTTTATAACCCTAGCGTCATCGAACCTTAAGTGTGTAGACCCTACGGGTTCGGGAACCATGCAGACATGACCGAGACAACTCTCCGGCCAATAACCAACAACGAGATCTGGATACCCATGTAGGCTCCCACATGTTCCACGATGATCTCATCGGATGAACCACAATGTTAAGGATTCAATCAATCCCGTATACAATTCCCTTTGTCTACCGGTATAGTACTCGCCCGAGATTCGACCGTCGGTCTCCCGATACCTTGTTCATTCTTGTTACCGGCAAGTCTCTTTACTCGTTCCGTAACACATCATCCCACGATCGACTCCTTGATCACATTGTGCACATTATGATGATGTCCTACCGAGTGGGCCCAGAGAAACCTCTCCGTCACGCGGAGTGACAAATCCCAGTCTCCATTCGTGCCAACCCAACAGACACTTTCGGAGATACCTGTAGTGCACCTTTATAGTCACCCAGTTACTTTGTAACGTTTGGTACACCAAAAGCATTCCTACGGTATCCGGGAGTTGCACAATCTCATGGTCTAAGGAAAAGATACTTGACATTTAGAAAAGCTTTAGCATACAAACTACACGATCTTGTGCTAGGCTTAGGATTGGGATTTGTCCATCACATCATTCTCCTACTGATGTGATCCCGTTATCAATGACATCCAATGTCCATGGTCAGGAAACCATGACCATCTGTTGATCAACGAGCTAGTCAACTAGAGGCTCACTAGGGACATGTTGTGGTCTATGTATTCACACATGTATTGCGGTTTCCGGTCAATACAATTATAGCATGAATAATAGACAATTATCATGAACAAGGAAATACAATATTAACCATTTTATTATTGCCTCTAGGGCATATTTCCAACATCTCGCCCCTCGCCTCTCGCCACCGCCGCCGATCCCCTTCCACCACCACCGCCGCCCCCACCCACCGGCCACCTCGCTCCCGGGCTCCGCCACCCCCACCCACCCCTCCCTCGCCTTCGCCGCACCTACCCACCCCTCCCTTGCATTCCCAGCCCTCGAAACCCTAGAAACCCACGGCGCCCAGACCCACTGCGCCGCCGCCCCTACCTGCGCTGCCCCGACCCATTGCGCAGCGCATCCACCTCGTCGAGGAGCAGCTGCGCGTCCACCTCGCCTAGGAGCAGCAACGCGTCCACCTCGCCAAGGAGCAGCAGCTCGTCAAGGATCCACCCCACGGTCGACCTCCATTCCTGCTGCTCGGCTCCAAGAAAGCTAGGTAAGGAACCAAGGATCCATCTTTCTTTCCCCTGCCCTGCCCTGCCGCCTGTTCATCCCCTCACCGGATTTCTCTTCTACTCCCCTTTTTGCGGGCGCCATTCGATTTCCTCACCCACGCCATGCCACGCCAGGCCAGGTATCCTCGTCTGAATTTCCCCTCACCAAAATTTCCCCAGTGAACCTTGGTTGGGCTTTGATTGATTTTGTCCATGGCAATGTTTGCCAATGTATCTCGCAGGCTATATATGCAGCTGATCACTAGTAACTAGTAATTCTGCTTGGCTTGCTTGCCTATTCATTTTACTCTACGTGTTTGACTGCTGCAGTTCTTGCGAGGATGAATAAATGTCACTTTGTAGGATCTTTGATTGCTTTTTGTGAAAACTGAATGTAGCAGCTAGCTAGTCTGTCTAGAGAAACACGAGTTTAGCACATGCTGCACAGTGAATATAAACAG
The DNA here is from genome assembly GCF_002162155.2 of Triticum dicoccoides. Classification (NCBI taxonomy): domain Eukaryota; kingdom Viridiplantae; phylum Streptophyta; class Magnoliopsida; order Poales; family Poaceae; genus Triticum; species Triticum dicoccoides. Next base: position 695,261,920 of record NC_041391.1, on the reverse strand, counting down.
CATGCAAAGTAGCCTGCCATTTTCTCTGAAATTTAAGAGGCATAATGTCATGTCAGTGGACCAACATTTCGGTGGATACACTGTTGTTCTTGCTAGGATTCCAAAAAATGGGAGTACCTTGTAAGATGTCAATTGTCGGTGTGTCCAAGCTGAAAATGTAGCAATTATGACTGAATTTCCAATCCAGTGGGTAGTAGTGGAATGCTAGTCTAGTTGGTCTTGCTATGTAGGATCTTCATTAGTTGTTGGTATCTAAAAACTGAATATGCTTCTCCGTGATGTTGCCGAGGAGGAGCCGGTCTGTTTTCAATTTAGTGGGGATAGCTGGGGAAGTGAAATGATTGTTTGACTGTCCTCTTGTGGGTGTGTTAGTACTAGTACATAAGCTGGGTTCAAACTCGGTACTGAATATTACAACAACGATAATCAAAGTGCTAAAACCTCTGGGTAGTGGGAGTGTTTTATTATTACAAACTGTTGCTGCCACATGATGCTTGTCTCTATGTGTGTATTGTTTCTTGCTAGCCACTCGATGGCCATGCCACCATATCGGTCCATGTCACTTGTGCTATTGCCAAGCATGACATGGCCATTTTTTATTCTGTTTTTGATGGAGCTTGGTGTGTGTTGTTTCATACTACTAAGGAACCTATTTTGATGTGAGTAATCAGGATGAACAACAATAGACGTTAGATCTTAGAGCTAATGAGAGATGAAAATGTCACATATATACGGTCTATTCCTTGCATACAGAGAAGACCTAGTGGTTAGGAAATTTTGACTTGTGGCTGCTTGATGAATGAGGTAATACTACATTATGCTAGTGTTCTGATTGAGCAAACTATGAAACAGTGTTATGAAAAATGGGGTGATTTTATATGATCTTATCTTATCTGTAAGAAACACTGATACATAAATTGCCGGTTATTCATATCACCTAATTTATGTTGCCTCTTTGTTTGGTTTGTGGCTGCTTGACGAATAGACTAGCAATACTACATTGCTAAGTGTTGTGGTTGAACAACCTATGAAGCTGTATTTCTGAAATGTGGTGATGATCTTATCTGCAAGAATGAAAATGATGAGCTATGTTTCTGAAATGTGGTGATGATCTTATCTTAGCTGTATTTCTGAACTGGTAGCTAAGTGTATTACTTGTGATGATGATGATGCTGTACTACTTGTGATGCTGCTGCTACTTGTGATTTTGTCAAGTGATGTTGCTGCCACCTGTGATCTTCTGAAATGACCTCTTTCTCCTGAAATGTTGATTAATTTCTATTTTAGTTGAGAATGGGGCACTCCTAGGTCAAGAAAATTAGCAAAGGTCATTGATACGTCTCCAAGATATCTATAATTTATGAAGCATTCATGCTATTTTATTATCTGTTTTGAATGATTACGGGCTTTATTATACACTTTTATATTACTTTTGGGACTAACCTACTAACCGGAGGCCCAACCCATATTGCTCTTTTATTGCCTGTTTCAGTATTTCGAAGAAAAGGAATATCAAACGGAGTCCAAACGGAATGAAACCTTTGGGAGCGTGATTTTTGGAAAGGATATGATCTGGGAGATTTGGAGTTCAAGCCAGGGAAGGTTTGAGGAAGCCAGGAGATAGGAGGGCATGCCCACCCCCCGGGCATGCCCCCTGTCTCCTGGGCCCCTCGAGGCTCCCCCGACCGACTTCTTTCGCTTATATAAGTCCACGTACCCTAAAAACATCGAAAAAACAATATAGATCGGGAGTTCCACCGCCGCAAGCATCTGTAGCCACCAAAAACCTCTCGGGAGCCTGTTCTGGCACCCTGCCGGAGGGGGGGAACCCATCACCGGTGGCCATCTTCATCATCCCGGCGCTCTCCATGACGAGGAGGGAGTAGTTCACCCTCGGGGCTGAGGGTATGTACCAGTAGCTATGTGTTTGATCTCTCTCTCTCTCTCTCTCGTGTTCTCTCTATGGCACAATCTTGATGTATCGCGAGCTTTGCTATTATAGTTGGATCTTATGATGTTTCTCCCCCTCTACTCTCTTGTGATGAATTGATTTTTCCTCTTGAAGTTATCTTATCGGATTGAGTCTTTAATGATTTGAGAACACTTGATGTATGTCTTGCCGTGCTTATCTGTGGTGACAATGGGATATCACGTGCCACTTGATGTATGTTTTGGTGATCAACTTGCGGGTTCCGCCCATGAACCTATGCATAGGGGTTGGCACACATTTTCGTCTTGACTGTAGAAACTTTGGGGAACTCTTTGAAGTACTTTGTGTTGGTTGAATAGATGAATCTGAGATTGTGTGATGCATATCGTATAATCATGCCCACAGATACTTGAGGTGACAATGGAGTATTAGGTGACATTAGGGTTTTGGTTGATTTGTGTCTTAAGGTGTTATTCTAGTATGAACTCTATGATAGATTGAACGGAAAGAATAGCTTCATGTTATTTTACTACGGACTCTTGAATAGATAGAACAGAAAGGATAACTTTGAGGTGGTTTTGTACCCTACCATAATCTCTTCGTTTGTTCTCCGCTATTAGTGGATTTGGAGTGACTCTTTGTTTCATGTTGAGGGATAGTTATATGATCCAATTATGTTATTATTGTTGAGAGAACTTGCACTAGTGAAAGTATGAACCTTAGGACTTGTTTCCTATCATTGCAATGCCGTTTACGCTCACTTTTATCATTAGTTACCTTGCTGTTTTTATATTTTCAGATTACAAAAAGCCATATCTACCATCCATATTGCACTTGTATCACCATATCTTCGCCGAACTAGTGCACCTATAAAATTTACCGTTGTATCGGGTGTGTTGGGGACACAAGAGACTCTTTGTTATTTGGTTGAAGGGTTGTTTGAGCGAGACCATCTTCATCCTACGCCTCCCACAGATTGATAAACCTTAGGTCATCCACTTGAGGGAAATTTGCTACTGTCCTACAAACCTGTGCACTTGCAGGTCCAACAACGTCTACAAGAAGAAGGTTGTGTAGTAGACATCAGTCATGCCCAATTTTCTTGACCTAGAAGGTGCCCGATTCTCAACTGAAACAAAAATTAATCAGCATGTATCTTGACATCAACCAACTTTTTGGACACATCCCTCGACAACTAGGTTATCTTGAGAATTTAGAGGAGTTGTGGCTTTGGAAAAAGGCCTTGGAAAGCTACTCCTACTAGCTAGATGGAGATCTGTGCTCTGCTGTGGCACACACTAGTTAATTAATTGACCAAAACTAATCTCTGGTCAAAATGATGGGCTAATCATGATTAAATGATAGGAGAGGGATGCATGGCAGTGGCACCCATTGGAGCCATACATATATACAAAGCTATAAAAAGATTATACAATAGTAGCGATCTAGTGCTTTAGTGGTTGGATTAGTTTAGTATTTTTTCACACACTCAGACACCCTTGCTTGCCATGTGTGTGAGAGAGATAGTGAGAGGAGACAAGAAGAAGGGGGTTAGGAAGATGCTGCCTGCTCATCAAAGCTAACCATCTCCCCCTTTTCACCCCTTTTCCTTTGTCTTTTGTGGGTTGCAAGGAAGCTACTGTCTTAGCTAGCTTAGCTTGTGCACAAATCCACTGCCACTGCCCTGATTAAATTATCTTAGACCTTGAGAATGTGGACTTGGACCTTAGCAACAACACACTAATAGGTTCCATCCCAAAACACCTAGGCAATATCACAAACATCTCTCAATTGTTCCTTGACTATAACCAACTTTTTGGCGACATTCCTCGAGAATTATGTTATTTGGTCAACTTAGAGATCTTGTTCCTTGACAATAACCAACTTTTTGACCAAACTTTTTTCCTATTTAGAGCGAACATGGCCCACAACAATGAGGCCGGCGGTTCGGGCAAGGCATTCTGGGAGCTGTCCCAGGAGATGGAGGAAGAACCTCACCGCTATGAGGACGCCGCGGAAGACACGGATCCCGACTACACAACCCCAAGTGGCGTCGGGGATGACACCACTGATGGTGCCGTCGAGGATGCCACCACTGCTGATGGCAGCGCATGCACAAATGGCAGCCAACCGAAGAGGCAACGGAAGGACCGGCGCCCGAACGTGCTCGGCACCATCAAGCAGGAATTTACTGAAGTGTCCTCCAGTGGGAATCCAACGGCGCCCAAAGAATTAGTCAATGGGTACTCGGGACAACTCGGGTGCATTCTCCGGAGCACCGTCTCAATCAACACCGAGAACCTAAGGCATCGTGACCGAGGGAATTTGCGCAACCTCCTCTTCACGAAGCTGCACGAATGATACAAGTTCCCCGACGACTTCGCAAACACACGCCTCTCATGGAATAAAGTGAACAGTGCCGCCCTCACGAAAATGAGCATGGCCCTGTCTACTTGAAGAGCCGCGGTGAGGAGAAGGATTCTAAGAGGTGATAGTTATGAGAAGATCAAGGAGACAAATCCTTCGATCAGCGAAGCTGACTACCGGGAGTTCAGGATCAAGTGCGAGAGCAACGCAACCGCGGAATCAAGTCAGTGGGGGAAAGATATGCGGGACTTGAACTTAGGGGTCCACAAACTCGGTCCCGGCGGTTACAGAGTGGCGAAACCTATATGGGACAAGGATGACGCGGAGCGTGCCGAGCAAGGCCTACCATCCCTCTTTGATAAATACCGTGACAAGCAGACCAGGAACTATGTCAGGGCCCAGTACAAGGTGGACCCGGTAACAAAGGAGCTTACCACGGATTCGAAGACCAAGGCACTTGAGTTTGTTCTGGTAAGGAATATACCCCTGCATAATTAGCTCCATATGGTTGCATTCTAATTCATGAAGCCAAATTTCTAAATGGTTCACGTTCCTTCCGCAGGACACTGAAAGCAGTAGCGCATGGTCGTCTCAGAGCTCCCCTTGGGACACCACTTTAAATAGGGCGTTGAATGTAATGAAACATAAGGATAAGTTCAGTTAGCCGTCATCAGCTGGTCGTGTGGCCGGCAAAGACTTGTCCAGGAAATGATCGGAATACTATAACGCTGGGCTAAAGAAGAGAAAGACCAGCTCGGAAAGCCAGGAGCGCGAGGTTCAAGAACTCAAGGCACAAGTGGCACGAATTCCAGAGATAGTCCAAGAGCAAGTGCGAGACCAACTGGGAGCGACGATCACCGCCATTATGCCTACCTTGATTGAGGGGCTGCAGGCGTGGATTGCGGGCGGCCAACAGGGGCCGCCCCCGATTCCTAGCTTCACGAGCAGCAACTCGCACAACGTGCCGGTGGCGCCATTGGTGTCTCCGGCGGAGGCGGTATTGGTGTCTCCGGTGCCGGCGTGGGCATTAGAGCTTAATGGACCCGGGTGTGGGAAGAATATGCCGGCCGACACCTCGGCAGCAAGCGACCCCTCCGTCACTTGCACGCCCGCCGTTGGCGGTGCCTCGACATTAGCCAAGCTCGACGCCATCACGGTAACTAAGCCTCTTAGCCGATGACTTCATCTCCTTGCCTTTGAATGGGCATCCCTGACGCCCTACATGTTTTCGCAGGGCGCCGCCGACGTTCCATGCACTCTCCCGCACTTCGTGGGCGGCGAGTTGATCGATGTCGCCAAAGCCAGAATCGTTCAACCGGGCAACCCCATGTTCCACGGTAATCCGATGCCACCCACCGTGTATCGGGTTCAACTGGTTCAGGTGCTGCCGGGCTGCAATGACTTGTTACCTCTGTTTCGACCCCCTGGGGCTGACGAAGATGATGTGATGACCCTCAGTGCCTGCTTAATCTGGCCCCTGCTTTGGACGAAGAGCCAGATTCGTTTGGGGGCGGGGGACACCACCCCACAGACAACACCGCCAGTCGTGCCGGCGCCAAGCCATGGCAAGACCGCCGTAACGCTACCGGACATGCCGGACATGCATATGTCACAGGATCTGGACATGCATATGGCACAGGATCCGGACGACAACGACGACGACGGTACATTTACCAACGTCGATAAGTACTTCAAAGAACATGGGTACGGTGAAGAATTCTTGGGGCCTCCTTCTCAAGAACCCAACCCTGCAAAAGATGATCGCGATCTAGCTGGTACCGCGGAGAAACCCAATTGCAACAGGCGTCGTCTGGCGTTCAGTTCTCAGGAGACGCCTCCAGCTGCCGCCTTCACCGAGCCTCAGATAGCCGAGGTGCGAAATATTATCAGCCCCAACAAATTCAAGAAGGCGGTCTCTAAGCAGAACTCGATCCCATTACAGCAGAAGAAGAAGGGATGGAAAAGAAAGAATAACAAGGATGCGAGCCAGCCGGCACCGAGTACGATCCGTGCTCAGGACGGGCCACCTTCACCTACGGATATCTCGAGGAGGGTGCATGTGGCGGGTAGGCCGATGCTACTGACTAATCTGCTCAATGCTGCAACCGGTGCTATGCGGAGTTTGCATGACAGTGTTCTTTCTTTGGAGAAGCGGCGTCTCTCCGAGAATGATGTGGCATACCCGGTTTTCGTGGCCAAGGTACCAGAGGGCAAGGTCTTTGTCGATAGCACCATCGGGGGTATGATCGTCCTGCGGTTTGATGACATCTTCGCTATGTTTAACCTTCATCCGCTGCACTACACCTTCATTCGGCCATTTTCGCTTAGTATGGAGATGCGGATCATTGGAGACAATAACCCGGACATCGTGATAGTCGACCCCTTCTACATGTGTGCCAAGATCTTGGGCAGCGCTGGGGACCGGCAAGTCGCGAGTTCATACCTCAAAGGCGTCATTCTGGCAAACCCAGATAAGGATAACTTCCTCGTGCCTTACTTTCCCGAGTAAGTCATCCCCTCACCGCCCTGTAACATATGATTTCTTAGATTTCGATCGTTCTTTTTTTTTCTTAACATTCCGTGTTTTGTGCAGTGACACACATTGCACACTCATTCTCTTAAGCCCGAAATATTTCATGGCCACGTATTTCGCCTCGGACCGTCAGTCGAAGAAAGACTACGCAAATATCAAGAAAGTTCTTGATGAAGCTCTCCCCGGCTACGCTAGATCTGGAGGCACCTTCAGGAGGCCAATTTGTAGGTACGGCAAGCACATGTTCACCCACGTAACGACGTTCCCTTGCGTCAAGCAGCCGCCTGGCGGTCAGAACGATGCCTACTACGCCCTCCATCACACGCGGGCGATCGTACGGGACCATAATCACCTTCCGCTACCAACTATCTCAAATATTGGGCCGCACGCTTGTCGACAATCCAGGACGCGGACATCAGACAAGAATTCTTGCGCATTCAGTCGAAGTTTGCGGAAATCATCCATCAAGATGTCCTTCGTATCTCGGGGTAGTTCTACCTTAAATATCAACCGTCCAACAGTGAGACAGAAACAATGCTACAAATGCAGGCTGACAACGACCGTGATTTCATCACCATCACGATAGACGGCGGCTTCATCCATGCTCCGGTCCCTGAGTCGAGTCGAAAGTAGTGATGCTATGTAGTTCTGAAATATCAATTAGCTCATGTTGTAGTTAAACTTTAATGAACTTGTATGTCTCTTTAGTTTGGACAGTCGTTCAACTTATATGTAATCGATGCTATTTATTAGTAGGACCATGAATCGTGCTATTAATGTGTTGCTTTTCTCTTCCAATCCTTTTGTTGCATACTTATATATTGCTTATGTATTGTCTGTGAATTGCTACTAACATTTTTTTTGTCTAGTGCATAGAGATGCCGTCGTATGTCGTGTACAAGGGTAAGGTTCGCGGAGTCTACGACGACTGGGAGGAGTGTCAGACACAGGTTCACCGTTTCAACGGTAACAGTTACAAAGGGTACACCACTAGGGCGGAGGCGGAAGCTAGATACGCGCGCTATCTAGCGGGAGAGAGGAGGGAGCGTTGGAGGAACCGGATGAAGACCAGTTTCATCGTGATGATGTTCATCCTGATGACCGCAACTCTCTTCTATGTGATGGTAGTTTAGATGATCGATATCGACTTGTAATGTGAAGACAAACTCGCTACTCGTGGCCTCGAGACTTGTAATGTTCTAACTTTGTTCGGTATTTTGAATTCGGAGACTAATATGATGAATTGTATTCGGAGACTAATCTTCTATTGTATTCGATAAATCTGCTGTTTATATGTTGTGCTGTTTATATTCTGTGCAGCAATGTATTTTGTAACCTGTGCAAATATCAGAAAAGAAAAAAAAATCATAATATTCATAGTAGTGGCGCACCATATTGCATTTTAGTGGCGCACTGAAATAAACACACCAGTGATGCATTATCTGAAAGTGCGCCATTAGTAACCCAGAGCAGAAGGTAAATATGCCCCCTTGGGAGGCATAGTAATGGCGCACTGGTGGACATAGTAATGGCGCACTGTATGATGCGCCACTATTATCTGGGATAGTAGTGGCGCACCAGAGGTGCGCCATTACTATTTGTTACTAGTGGTGTGTTAATAGTGGCGCACCTATAGTGCGTCATTAATAGCAAAAACAGGTGCGTCACTAACAACCCTTTTTCTAGTAGTGATTCAACAAACCATGCTGGTTTTGAGCACATTTATTTTCTTCCTCCTGCCGTAGGCAGCACTGGAAATGCACAAGTTTTTTTGTGTGTATGCGTGTAGCGTACAACTCCTACAATTTTCCAGCACCGGTGAGCTCAAACCACAAGACAACAATACAGGAGACGTTTGACCCATCATATTCGTTTACATCTTTGCGGAATTTTATAAAACAGTTACAGATAAGTGAAAATTGTGTTTACCAATAATCTATATCCAAACATTAATGGACAACTTGTTTATTTTTTATTCAGCCAAATAAAAATAAACAAAAAATGGCCTCACAAAGGCTCAAACACAAGACCAACCAAACCATGCTTGCACGCCCTAGCCAACTTGCCAGCCGACACATTCAGTAGTACTACGCGGCACACACTATATATCTTCTACAACCTACTGCCAAAGACTATGGCGGTAGGCCATTTTCAACATCAAACGATCGTCACGACACCGTCAAGTCCCACCGCCTTAGCCTTCGGCGATAGGCTATGTTAACCTACCGCCAAAGACGATGGCTGTAGGAAAAGGGTCAGATCACGAAAAAAATTCAAACCGGGGTCAAAACAGTGAATTCGCCCTCAGGTTGCCGCTGCTGCTACGATGATACTTACTGGCAAAGCATTGGCAGCAGCAGCCGCTGGTAGAACCACCATGGCTACTTTAGGGTAGTTAATCATGTTTATATTTTTGAACATATTTTAAATACACACATTCCAAAACTTCAATTTACTTCAATAATTAAAAAACAATATGTTGAAAACGGTTAATGTGTTGTAAGTTTTTCATTAGCATAAGTTAAAAATGTGGATAGCTTTCAATAATATTTGCTTGTGGCATTTTAGAAAAAAAACACGTATTTCAATAATATGAGCATGGAATTTCGGAAAAAATGTTTATGCAATATACCAAATTGTTCTTGTAATTCAAGAAAAAATTATACATGTAAAAGATGTTTAACATGTATAAAAAAATGTACAGTGCAGACAAATAAAGTAGACATCAAAACATATTTTTTAACGAGATTTTGTCACTCAATTATCTGCCCCACATGTCACACAAAAGATATGAAAAAAAGGAAGTACTAGCGGGCACAATGAAACAGACACATTTTTCATCGTGTACTGTGGTAATCTTCTCGGCTTAATTAAGTGGGCTTGCACGTTGCAGCCCATGTGATATATTATCTACTCGTATTAGTTAATTAGCATTGCTAAATAGAATGTGTGTGTCCAACCAAAATGTTCAATACGTTGAGCTTGTATACGCATCAACCTAGCTAGCTAGCGTATGCATGGCCAGATGGCCCGTTCGTATCTCACATGAGTTAGTTAGTTAATGCATCCTTATCTAGTTAATGGATTAGAACGGGCAGTTCATCCGTCGGACGGGATAAGCAAGTCGCCCTGTGAAGAACCAAGCGCACATCTCAAACAACAGTCTGCAAAACCTGCAAGACGAAGAACACAAAGGGCGGAATCCAAGAAAAAGACGAACAAGGACAACAAACCTAAGGCTGGCCATAGTGGGAGTAACATAAGTAGTATTATGCACTTGAGACTCGCAAATATGCTTATGTGGCAGGCAATTAAAGAAGAAAGAGATGGTTATAGTAACATAGGTAGATACCGTAACATAATAAATGTGATGCTACTATGTGTTATGCATGGCAATAAGTGAGACCACCTATGATACTAATCTATGATACTATGCATTATAGAGGTAGTAACATAGACTAGTAACATATGCATATTACTAGTCTAAGTTACTCCCCACTATGACCAGCCTAAAAGGCACCTATCTCGGGCGCAACCTCCATGGCACCGCCCACTTCTTTGCATTGTACATGATGCACCTTTTCTGTTCTTCGTGGCCCATGCGTCTTTGTTCGTAATCTATCATGGGCAGCCAAGCCAGTGCATGACCAACTTATAGGAAAAAGCAATTGTCTTAAAGAAAAATACTGAAATGCCCTCAAAACAAAGGTCTCAAGGACAGTGG
>NC_041391.1:695240124-695251068 GCF_002162155.2 Triticum dicoccoides | reverse complement strand
CTGGTCCACCTGTCTCCGCCACTACTCAAGGAAAGCTTGTGAGGGTTGGATATGTCGAGCGAAGCAGACGCGCATGCCCGGGTTGAACACAATGACGCCTGTTCGGACATCTGTACCCGGCTCACGAAGCCAGACATGCGAGGTGCAGACGGTCAAGTGCTTGTACGGCCCCGACTAGTGCGACCAACCTATCTCGGTGAGGTGAGCGTCCACTCGCGTAGCACGATCCACACCCAGCTAGGTCGCACCGGACATCTCCGCATAGTGCGACCACAACAGCGAGTGCGACTGTGCCTCAAGCCCGCCTACCGCGACCGGACCATCCCAAGACATTGACATGGGGTCCGCTAATCTCTGACATGCGGGTGGGGCTGCGACGGACACCTCCCTACGAAGATGGTCTCCGAAGTTGCCAGTAGTGCACCCGTCATGTATCTATGGTTTTTTGTAAAGTAAAGAACACGTCGTATAAAAATTAAAACCTATAAAAATTAACAATATGCAGAACACAATAACCGGCTCTCGGCACTGAATTAATAGGTAATCCCGAAAAATAATACAACTTGCTATAAAAACGTATGTCTATAATAGCATGAAATAATAAAAAATTATCGATATGTTTGAGACGTATTAGCTTAATACGTGACGTCCTACCTAGTTTAATTTTTGATTTCTTGACTTAAATGATAAATCATGATAGTGCATAGGTCTATCTCATGAGCATACTAAATGCTCAACTCTGTGACGGCGTTCTTCATCGCGTTCGCAAAATGGGTCGGCCCCGTACATACACGAAAGGTTGTTCATCCGACGCGTTTTTCGACCCCTAGAGGCCAGACTCTCTCACATCTTTTTTCTTCCTCTCCGAGCCAACCCACTCGCCCCTTTTCTCTCTCCCTATATGTATTTATTTCAAACAATATAAATTTACATTTTATACTAAACTTTTATACTTATTTAAAGTTATTGTTATCATACTACTGTGTTAACTAGTGTATTCTTTTATCATTAAAGCAACACAATTAACCATGTAACAATATTAATTGCGAAATATTACTCATGGTGTTATTTTTTAGTTGGACTTTTATTGTTTCTTGTTATACTTTTGTAATGTATATCACTGAAATTTTTCTTCTGCGGAATTTAAATTGTGTTGCAAAGCTCTCTTTGAATTATTTTTCAACGATTGGACAAGTTATTTGTATGTAGGTTCGTGTTTTCACGTATATTTTAGTATTATTAAATAGCATGTCAGTGGTCACAACAATCTAACTATATAATATCTTAGTAATTTTTTCTATAACATTATTAGTTAAGCTTTTTTATAGAAATTTCTAGAATATAAATTGAACGGTTGACAAATGTGTCTTGCAAGTTCGATTCGGAAATAAGTTGATGTCATGTGCATCCTATATACTTGTTATGGATATTGCTTATGGAAATTACCAGCAAACATAAAAAAATGCTTCTACTTCTGCATACATACGCTTTTATTTATTATTCAGTAAGAGCTCCCGCTAGTTTGTGAAACAAAAACATGTGCACAAAATTAAATATGAAAATATAGCTAACATAGATTTTTGTACAACCTGCAAGATGTCCATCTGAGAGATGCTATTGATTAGTTTGACCAATGTTTATGGTAAGTAGGTGCCTCATACTTATTATGTTCAGACTGTCGATAGTGGGACTAACTTCAGTAGTAACATGGGGTCCAACTCAGCAAATTTGCTTATGTGACAATGATTTAATGGAAAGAGAGGTGATTTGAGTAACATAGTTAGTTACCCATACTATGGGTAACAATACACATACCAAGACAATATGAGTCTACAACCTAATAAATGAAGTGTTTCATGAGACCACACGTATGTTGCCCCCACTTTGGCTAGTCTCACATGATGGTTATGCTTCGTATTCATTGTTCTTTCCTATCTACTCCCTTCGTCGAGAATTGCTTAACGCGAAAATGGATAAAAATGAATGTATCTAAAACTAAAATACTTTTAGATACATCAATTTGTCTGTAAAGTAATTTTGGACGGTGCGAGTACAATATAGGTCATATATTTTCAGGGCACTCAACCCAGATCTATGTTTTTTAATTATCTACAACAAATGAATTGCACTATCATGAACATACTATTAAGTGGGGCCCCCAATGCTTGTCCCATATAGAAAGGAGAGTGAGGGAGTCCTGGACTAAGGGGTCCTCGGGCGTCCGGGCTATGTGATATGGGTCGGACCAACACTACAAAAAAATACACTTCCATGATGATACGTGTTTGTCATAGTAGGTCGCGTTTTTTGTCATGCATGCACATCCATGACGATTTTATGATAGAATCAAGATAGTCATACCTGTGCTGTCGTAGAAGTGTTCTATGACATTACCAAAATTATCATCATGGAAGTGTCCACTTCCATGACGATAAATCGCGCGTCACGGAAGTGCTTTCGTCAAGGGTGACCGACACGTGTCATCCACCGTAACGGAACGCTGCTAAGCTATCGGGTCCGGTTTTGGATCCGATAACCCGTTAACAGCCCCGACCAATGGGGATTTTTCACGTGTAAAATCATCATTGGCTTGAGGAAACACGTGTTGGCTCACCGTTGGGACAGATGTCATCCACTCATTGGACCGAAGGCGCCTATGATACCGCGACATGTGGCACGGCCCAACAGAGGCCCATTCCTGTGAAAAGGCCGGCCCACGGAAAGCCTGTTAACGGCCTGTTCGCATATAACCCATTTACAGCCCGCTAACCCAGGGCCCATTACGACCTCTCCGAATTAGGCCCAGTAGTGTTATCTGGGCCGTCCAATATGGTTCCAGCCCGTTTTAACTTCCGACCCATGTGTGGCCCATGACTTCTTTCGGCCCATATGAGGCCCTTTGTAACTCTTGGCCCATTAATGACCCGTGGTGAAACTGGCCCGTAATGAACAATGTATCACTTTATACCCATTAACAACCCGTTATTCCATTGGGCCGTTTCCAACCCAAGTTATCCTTCCGCCTTCTCAGGGCCCATTGATTCTTGGGCTCATTTGCACCATTCGGTTACATACGGCCCGTTACTATCATTTTCTGCTTGTGGGCCAAATTCAGCCTGTCGTTACAGCCGGCCCGTTTGTGAACCGTTAATACGTTGGGCCGTTTTCATGTAAAAAAACCCGTTGGGCTGTTTTCATAGAGTTATCAAATACGACCTATTAACGGCCCGTTATGGTCCACGAATAGTATGACCCATGATTGGCGAAATGATGATACGCCCCGTAGAAGGCCCATGGATCCTACGGTTCGTATGAGGCCCATTGATCATACGGCCCATAGAAGGCCCATGGATCGTACGGCCCGTAGAAGGCCCATGAATCCTAAGGCCCGTATAGAAGGCCAATGGATCCTACAACCTGTATAGAAGGCCAATGGATCCTACGGCCGGAAGAAGGCCCATGGATCATACGGCCTGCAGGAGGCCCATGGTTACAACAGTCCGTGTGTTGCCATGATTATATTGGCCTAGTTACCAAAAATAGGCTATTGTGGCCACTAGAAAACACAGAAAAACAACTACAGTGACTACAAGCAAACAACTAAACAAGACAATAAGGAAATAAATAAGCAAGCAATTAACGCTAGCTTATTACCGCTATTACACATATTACATCCACTGGGTATCAAAGTTCGCCACCAGTGCAAATATAGGGAACAAAGCAGCATATTACATACACTGGCCGTCAAAATTGGCCACCAATGCAAATAAACGTGGCAGCAAAACAAGAGCATAACTGAAACAACTTCAGAAGAGCTCAAGAAATGTTATCCTAGGTATCCACCATGCTGGCAATAAGCTCAACAAGCTTATTAGCTTTGTCCTGTTTGGAGCTAAAATCCTCCAACGCTTGCTATTGCATCAGAAAGTATGCATCTGAATGCTCCAGGGACTTCCGCAGTCCTTCCGCTTCTTGTCGCAGCACAGCTGATCGATGTCTTTTAACTTGTAGTTGAGACTCAAGAAACTGAACTGATTTAGACAGTGAGTTTGAATAGCTTGTGCAAGCGGTAGTGGCCAGTAACTCGAACACTAAACCAAGACATGACTTTGGGGTTATATCGCTGTCTTCAAGACAGTCTTCCTTAGCTGTTTTATCAGCTTTGTTGGAGACCAACAAGGATGTGTCATTATCCTGAACCTTATCTGGATTACTTCCTTTATCATTGCTTAATAAGGCACTCTTCCCCAATATTCTATCAGCATTCTAAAAGAAGAAACAAGCAGACACATAACAAGTTTAGCATGTACTAGTATATGAAACTCATTTCGGTGAACCAGTTCATTAGTAAGGTGGACATGATTAAACTACCAAGTCTTCTATTGCCAAGTACTAGTACATAATAAAAGCATCAAACAAACATATATCTATGTCCTATGGTTACTGCATTGTCTTGCCAAATCAAAATAGAGACACGGTTCAAATCATATCAGTTCAAGACAAAGCAGCAGTGAAAGAATATAAAGCGTGGAAAACTACACGGCACAACAAGATTTCAGATGGGTACCACGGGTCTACATGTACAACAACACTATTTGCTCTATTGTGATGCTAGTAATGTGCATGATATGAAAGTCAACTGTATACACAATTGAAATTGAAATCAACAGAGCTATTGATAAGAGCAAACCTGTTAAAGAAACATGCGTGAACATACCTGCTGTGCCATTGGAGTTTCGATTGGATCCTTCAATTTAAAAATAAGTTTGTATGAGTAAATACAGTGATACAAGAGCAAAGCAATCATAGTTAAAAAAGGCACGCCTAAGCGAGCGCTTAAGCGCGCCTAGGCTCTAGGCATTGACAAAACCCATTGCGCATAACTATGCTTAATCTGTGCATAACTGCGCATAAGCATGCGCTTTGGTCAGTAAAGCACAAGGCGGTGGTAAAACGCACAATTAACGCCTAGCTCTTTTTTGAACTATGATAGCAATGGAAATCTTAAATTAGAACAGTTGTTCTTCATGTTTAGGCACTTGTTCTACATGAACAGAGTACAGTAAGGCGCAAGAATATAATACTTAAAAATAGAAAATGAGCTCATAGACCTTACCACATTCTTGGTTCGGGACCAGTACAGAACAAGGCGTTCCCAGTCATCGTCCAGTAAATGTGTCTCAGGAGAACGTAAGAGAATTTGATGAGTTTCTTTGCCGGTGAAGTACGTTTTCTTCACGTAATTCCGATACTACCACCAAGCATTCTTGAAGATAGCAGAGGTATTAGCACAGGTTACCTCATCCCGAGTTTTCAAATCGGTCCTTCTGTATAGAGAAAAATGGGAATTTTTTTTGTATTATAACCATCATTAAGGTAGGATGTATGAGACGAAGCAAAGTAATTGCCATAAATAACATTACTTACACATAGCTCCTGGACAAACACCTGTAACTGGCATTTTCCTTCATCTTCAGTATAATATTTCCAAGATGGGAAGATATGCACATACGATTTAACAACATCAAATGCGATAGATGCTAAACTACGACTAGCTGGTTGTGCTTCCTCCACAGGAATATGCATACTAACGGGTGGAGTTGGGGTTCGCCGTGATAGAACTGACCCTTTGGGCACTGGAGCTGCCTTACTAACTGCTCTTGTTTGGGAGCTCTATGGTGGAGATGGTGCTGTGTCAACAGGAACTGGGTTACTATCGGCTGGGGTTGGGGTTAGATTGGGTGAAGCTGGTTCTTTGTCCATCACAGTAGGGGTACAATCTGCGAGAGTTTGGGTTATGTGTGGTAGGGCTGGTTCTTGTGCATGTACAACCGGGGTGCTATCTCCACCAAGAGGTAGCACTGTTTTATTTGAAGACCGTGTTTTTAGTCCGCTAGATACTGGCATCACCCGCTCCAATTCAAATGACTGATAAACAGGAAACATAGTTGAACGTACAGACATTGTATGAGAGACAGATGCAATAGATAGTGTGGAAAAAAGAGGGCATGAAATAGTTGACATGTATATTGTTTAACTAAAACGGATAGCATGACATAATTTCACATATATGATGTCTATCTAAACTGGATAGCATAGCATAACATAATTCAAAGATATGATGAATAACTAAACAGGATCACATGACATAATTCACCTACATGTTATCTAAGTAATCAGGATTGCGTCATTTAATTCACATATGTGATTTATATGCTAAACAGAGGGCATTCGGTATGATGTCTGAACTAAGAACATGGTGTTGAATATTGTGTATATGATGTCTAAACTATGCGATATGCATGATATGAGCAGTATAACCGTGCCAAGTTAGAGCATACACCTCAGTGGGGGAATAGGACTGGTCATCTGTCTCTGAATCCATCTCCGAGGAGCTATCGGGACCCAACAAGAGATCTACTTCGACAGGTAGCACTGTCTGCTCTGAAAGCCTTGTTTTCACTCCAGATTTTCCATCTCCCACCCAAATGGTTGACTCACGGGAAGAGTAGTTTAATGTACAAACATTGTCGACAAATGGAAATATAATGAAGAAAAGGATGGGCAAGATATCATTCAAATATATGATGCCTGGTTAAACAGGATGGCATTGCACATTTCACATATATTATGGCTGGCTAAAAGACATGAGACTGCATAATTCCCATATATGATATGGAAACTAAACAGGTGGCATTACAGAACATGTCTAAACTAAGAAGATGACATATATGATGTCAAAAGTAGGCACTGCAAGGCAACATATGCATGATATGACTAACATCATCATGCCAAGGTAGAGCAAACACCTTGGGGGGTAAATAGGAGTGGTCAGCGGCGTCTGAATCCGCCTCAGAACAGATATCTTCCTCTGGATTACAATCTGGAGAGGGGTGGGGAGGGTTTTCCATTGAACCCACCATGGAGCGATGTCTGCATGACATTGTATTGCCACACAAAACTCTTCTCTTTTTCTCTACTTGTTCAGCATGACTGTGTACAATATCTGACAAGCATACGAAAAAAATATGGTGCGATTATGTAAGGAGAGCATGCAGAAATTTACAGTAATGGTAACAACCAGTGGATGGATCCAAAAATAATGATAGCAGACTGATGATTGCTTTAGTTTAATAAAAAGACAGATGATGATTGCTTTACTATTTGTTTCCCACCCAAGATGAACAACATAGGAGTACCCTAGGTCAACCAGATATTAGACAGACATACTATTCATTGCTGCCTCGATATGTGACCACAACTAATTTAGAACTCAAGTTTTAACATTAATTTGGACATGACTTGGGAGTCCAAGAGCTGAACAGGACGATAAAGTAGTAGGTAATTTTAAGCAATGCATAACATAAGCAGAAACAAAAGAGTGCAACCTCTCTTGTGGACCCGTGTACTCCTCAGGTTCATCTGCTGAGTCAATGATCGTGATGCCGTTGCGGTGGGTGCCGGCGGCAGGGAAGGAGATGTGAGGCGGTGAAAGACGGTTAGGAGTCGTGATGTCTGGTTTGGTGGATGCTTCTGTTGATGGAGCAGCTCAGGTGAGGTGTATGACGTCGCGGCAGGAGCAGGACAAACCACACAAAGTTCCCTTCGACACCTACCTATAACTGACGTAATTCTGTAAGGGCTCATTTCGCTTGCATGATTCTAAAAACGCAGGGATAGGAAAAACACCAGAATAGGATAGGAATGCACATGGTAAACAGAGCATTTGTAAACACATGATTTCTATCAACTTGGGTGTTTGGTTTACAGGAATTGGAAGAGCAGAGGAATGCAAAGAAAGATGGCCAAAATAAAGTGAAACCATATGAAAGCGTGTATAGTTAGAATGTTATTCTGCCACTAATGCACTTGGTCTTTTTTCATGCATAGGATTTTGAAAAGTAGGTCCAGGTGGATGTTTTGCCTCATTCCTTTCAACAAAATGCATAATAATTGAATAGTAGAGTGCCATTGGAAAATTCTCTATTGCTATGTTTTTCTGTTGAACCAAAATAGCCCTAATGGATCGACGTGAATGTATAGTAATAAGTGATGCAACAAGTGTACAACCTCTTTGCCGTAGCCGTGTCGACCTCAGCATCATTGTGTTGGTCGCTGAAGTTTGAGGCAGAGGTGGCTGTCGGAGGTGTGGAGGAAGATCCGAGGAATCTGTAGACGGCGTCCAGGGCACTGCTCTGTTGTGATGGATCATTCTGTCGTTGGAACAACTCCGGTGAGCCGTAAGACGTCAAGGCTGAAGCAGCACAAGACAGACATCGTCAATCTCAAGTGGGATTCTAATAGCATCTCCAATAGATGATGTAAAATAGATGTAAAATTTACATCACCAAAAACCACCTGACTACAACAGATGAGGTAAAAACTGTTGACTCTGAACTTAACTGTTGAAACTGAAATTTACTATGGAATCTTAATGCTACTGTCGAAACTGAACGCAATGGTAGCAAAGAGGCACTTGACATGTAGTTTAGGGAGGGCCTGCAGTTCATCTTCAACCTGCACCCCCTGAGCCGCCAGCCACCACCGGCCGAACCGCCGGCCCCAGCGCCGCCTCACTGCCTCGAAACAACTCCCCACCGCCGCCCCGGCCAGCCCTCTAGGTCCCCGCCCCCACCCTGAACCCTAAGATAGATAGTGGGGTACCTCTCAGATCCGGCTGGTATGGACGCCGCCGCCGAAGGGGCCTCGCACTGGGGAAGAGCCGCCTTGGAGATGTCGCCCGTGGCGCCGACTTCAAGGTAGCCACTCCATGGGGGTGCGGGATGGAGCACCGTCGGCGCCGGGAGGTCGAGTTAAGGAGAAGGTGCGATGCGATGAGTGTACAACCTCATTGGTGGCGCCGAGTAGGCCTCGGCTTCGTCCAAGGAGTCGGTGAGGAGACTGCGGTTCCAGTGGAGCAGGTTGAGGCAGTGCTGTGGGGATGGAGTAGCCGCGATAGACGAGGCGATCGTCGAAGCAGCTCCTTGGAGGTGGAGGACGGGGCGGCTGAACCGGTGGGACGAAGAGATGGACAATGGATCCTCACCCAGGGAGGTGGACGAGGGATGTCAAGCTGTTGCGGTGGACGATGTCGTCGGGGAAGAGGATCCGGCTGGGTAGCGGTGAGGTGGCGGACGGAGGAGGGTGGGGTTTCACGGCTGGAGCGGAGAGGTTATGGCGGCCTGGGATTTCGAATGGCGAAAAGGAGGCGATGGGAGGGGGTGAAGCATGACCTAGGGACGCGCTTGTCCAAAATGTAGGGTGTGTTACAAAAGTACCCTCCACCGATTTGAACTAGCGGCCCTTTGGGCTCAGGGTTAGAAGGGGGATTTCGCTTGTCGGGATTTGGTAGCTGGAGGGAGTTTTTGCGCGTGTTGTAATTTCGGGATAGCAAGGCGCGGGTTGTGAAGGCGCCAGTTTTGGGAGCACGATATCTGAATTTTCGGGATATAACAAGACGCGGGTTGAATTTTAGGGACAAGCCAAACGCGTAGTAATATTGTACTTGTACGTACCAAATCAATTCGCACTTCCCTCAACCAAAAAGAAAACGAAAAAAATAAAACTATTCACACCACACAAAGTGAGAGTCTTGCCCCGTTTTACTATACAAATGCTATTTAAAGCTACTCCCTCCTTCCATATATATAGGGCCTAATGCGTTTTTGATGCTAACTTTTACCAAATATTAGAGCCATAATATATGACATGCAACTTACACAAAGCACACCGTTAAATTCGTTTGTGAAAGGTTCTTTCAAGGATATAATTTTCACATTGTGCATGTCATGTACTATTAATCTTGTCAATAGTCAAAGGCGGTCTTAAAAATCTCATTACGCCCTATATAGATGGAAGGAGGGAGTATAAATCCATGTTATGTCCGATTAAATTTTTTTGCTTGCTGTATAATGCATGTAACCTACTCATACCAACATTTTAGTGCATTCCAAATGTCTATACTACCGCTGCAATTCGAACTAAATTTGAATTCGTTTCTCTATTTCAATAAGAGTCTACAATCATGATTGTTGCCAACTTCAACCATCATTCGTGTATTACCTTAATAACACACCACATGATTACTATAGAGATAGATATGAACTATGTGTACTACATGAACTCGAATTCTATTTTTTGAATACACTTGATGTTGATTCCAAATAATAGTACATTTGATGTACTAACTATATATTCATAATCTAAACCATGTTCCATACGTACACCGTATTTATCACACAAAGTATAGTGCCCCGCCCCCTACATTATGACAAGTATTTAGACCTGAGTTGCAAAAGCCACACATTAGCCCAAATTATAATCAATGTTCTACATTATGATATCTTCTTCAAGTATCCGTATCCACTTTTTTATAATGAATTATGATCTTTGTTCGTCTTTTACACCTTCACGACCCTCTTCTATTTGTAGCTAGCTAGCGCTAACTTTCTATCGTGCATGCACACGCCCGCCCCCCTCTCACCCACCCTTAGCATCCCCTCCATCGCGCACATTCATTATTTCTCTTTAGGTTGTCTAGCCGCGGTGTGTGTAGGCCCCCGGCTCCTTCTTTCCGGCACACACCGGTCGATATACCTCTCTAGCCAAGTGTGCCTACAACAAACACATATATACTTCCCCTCTTCTCTTCTCACCGTCCATGCCCCCATATGTCCAATACGATTGCACGCAGGTGCACACTCCCGTCCCTCTTTTCATTGATCACATACTCGCACACTCCTCCCCCCCTCGACGTGGTAGGCCTCTCGCACCACCTCTATGTCCAATACAATTGCACTCATACCCTCCGTTTGTCTAGCAGGCCTCTCCCACCATTTGTGAGATGCGACTCCACCACCAACCCTCCAACGTTCTACCTTTGTCTTTTTCCCAACCTTATTCCTCTGCTACACATATCCATGGATGTCGATCGATCTCCCTCAA
>NC_041391.1:695153964-695239745 GCF_002162155.2 Triticum dicoccoides | reverse complement strand
TAGGTAGTTATCCATGCCACGGAGAAAAACCGCACATCTTCCCTCTCAAATTACAGTAGGCCATCCGCCCTGTATCTTTGATGTGGGCAAACACAAGTTCGATGGCACTCTTTATCGATCGCGCAGCCACACACTTCATCCCTGTTTTCAATTCTGTCGATATCTCACGTCCATGACTCCGTTTCACACACATTGCATATGTTACGTTTTTTTGTTTGAGATATCATCAACACATTGCTTCTGTTTCACACAAACCATCTCTCTCACACCCACCCACGTACGTACCTGCACCTAAAGAAGAAGTGCACACAGGACACACGTACTCACATCTCGTTCCCGGCCACACCCGCGCGGGTACACGATGGAGTTTGTTTCTGTACGAAAAGGCAGCCCACGTGATAATTTGACGCGTGTAGCAGTTGTTTACTCGAAGGAGGGTCGGGTACCATGCCTATATGGAACAAAGTTCGACTTGATGCATTAGCATTAAACAAAGTTATATATTCCTCAATGGAACATACAGAATATAAAACGATTCTCGTGGGGAGAATGGAAAATGGGTTTTGTCTCTCGTCACGCCATCTCACACAAGGCGGCCGTGGCCTCTCTCTCTCAGCGTTGGTCAGTGATCTGGCTGCATCCCATCCACCGGCAGAAAGGGAGGATGTGCATCGTCTCTCCGTTCAACGGTGTTGAGGCAGCACATCCAGATCTGCGGTACCCGCCGTTCTCTCTGACCAAGCTCCGGTGCGGTAGGGCCTTCGCCACTTGCTCGCTGCCGCAGTATGGGCAGATCCCGGCCGTTGGTGCCCTCCTAGTAACATCCCGACAACCCTCAGGTACAACTTCCTCCGGCCTTGCTCCACTGCCCATCTTCCCACGTTGCTGCATGTGGATCTTCTTTAGTTGTTTGCTTAAATCGTATCTCCGCTGGCGTACTTTCCATCTTGCAATCTCGTCCTCAAACCATTTTTGATAAACCACCATGTGCTATCTTTCCCTTATTACATAGAACATGCTTCTTTTTTGTCGGCGTATGTGTCTTCAACTCGTGTTATTGGGAAGTAATTGTTTCCTTTGGACCTCCTTTTGCAAATAGGGCTATCCATTTTCACCTCGTTGCTATTGCGACCTTTTGGTGAACTGCACAAATCACTTTTTTTCTAAAGAGTGTTTTGTGCAGTTCCGCCAAAATGTCACACGGGCAACATTTTTACATTTCCATGGGACTGCGGAAAGAGAGATTTGTTTTGCTATCCTCCTCATCCAACTCTGTGCCTAATCTTCTCCAACAAGAAGTTAGTCCTAAAGAGAGATCGTTGAGGTGATCGGCTTCTATTTATGTGTGTTATGTTTCATCATCTAGTTCCACTATTATTGTAATCACACTGACTGGATATCTTTGCAAACATGGATGGTCCGCTCGATTTTAGTGGAGCTGCACAAAATGATCGGATTGTGGTGTCCTTCATACACCTCTTTTTTGGCTAGAAAGCTGGGTGAAACTAGCTGCCAAGCAATGAACATTATGCCAAGGAAATGGAGCCATGCCTACAAACAACATCGATCAATTATATTTTTTTCTTTATTTGTACACCTTCTCACAACTTTGTCTTGAGTTGTGATATTAATATTGGCGCTGCTCTGCGAACCATTGAGATGCATTAGCCATTGTAGTTTCATTTGTATTTGATGGAATGTTGTAACGAGATAATCTCGAGGCAAGACACATGAATCCTAAGTTGAAACCTTTTTTTCCTGCGGGAACCAAAGTTGAAACCTTCATAGCATCACAGTACAATTTCATTAAAATTATGCATACATATAAGCAAATCCTGAAGGATTGATAGTAATGCCAGAAACAATTCAACTTCGTTTCGCCGACATGTTGGACATCCTTCATCCAGCTCCACCTGCCATGCAGCAATATTGAGTGCACAACACAACTTCAGGGAAAGATTCACCCCGGTCGTTGCACCGCAGTATTAATGACTAGTGAGCAGTCAAATCACAAAGCCCCACCTTCGCCACAGTAAGTTGCTCGGACAAAGCAACCATCATTTCTCTGTTCCTTGAATCCGCTGGTACTCCCATATTCCCACAGTAATAAATTGCTCGAGCGAATCAACCATCACTATATCCGCTCATGTGTGATGACCACAGGAGCTATCCATTCAGATTGCATGTTAAAAAAAATAAAGGTCGATAACTAATGCGGCAAACTTTCAAAAAAAAACTAATGTGGCACCTCGGGCCAACGCGGCCAGATCACATTTTGCACAAGAAATTACACACCATGTTTCGTTGACATGTGGTCCCATTCCAACATATCAGTGAGACGACAGCAAGTCCTTTTCTAGTTTTATTTCCGAACGGACGTGTAGGCCGGGGCGCCTCTTCGTGTACCGTGGCAAACTGGCAACCATCCACCGACTCTTCACCTTTCCCTCTTGATTTGGAACTGCTGTCGCACGCTCTTCCTCTAGCTCCTCCATTTTCCTTTAGCCCTTCACCCTTACTTCTGCCATTGTTCGATCATCTTCTCCATGGAGGGAACATGCCGGAAACGACCCCATTATTCTTTCCCCGATCTGAAAGATGATGTGGTGGAGGAACTCATTGATCGGTGCGACGTCATCACCTCGGCTAGCATGGCAGGTTCGTTCAAGACCATTCTCGACTCAACTAATAACATCATTACAAGGAACCCAAGGGTCAAGGAGCAGTTTGATCTCCCCTATCTTCTTCGCCGTGACCCTGATGACTACTGGCGCGGGGACGACGGAGGCCTCGCCTTGTGCAAGTTGATGCCGCTTGATAATGATATGTATGATGTTAAGATGCCATCGCTTGAGGGCAAGGATTGGGCAGGCGCAAATGGAGATTGGGTTGTTTATATTGGGTACAACTGCGAGTGGGAACTTGTGAATGTGTGCACTCGTCACCGTGTTCCACTTTGAAAAATCTCAGCAGACTGCCCAGAGGTTGAGCACACCGGTATTCTACGCACGTTTAAATACGATCATGCTGATTGTCTTCTACGGAATATAGCAATTTGCCGAGTTCCCAACCGCTCTTGGAATTACAAGAACTATGAAGTTGTTTCTATCTTTGACAAGCTTGTTGCCGTCCTTTGTGGTTCGACTCGATGGATATTGCTCAAAAATCAGTTTCTATACACGGATGTGTACTGTGATGCAATTCAATACGAGGGTCTTGTGTTTGCTTCCACCGCTGATGGCACTATTTTTGCATGGGATCCTCGTAGTTTCGGTACGTTTGTCTTCCACCATAATTATAATTGTTTCATCCACATGCGCGGGTTAGCAAGTTTCCCTTTACTAATTAACCTTCTTCTTGTGTTTCCAAGGTCCTATGAACATTCCACCACCTATACTTGAAAAATTTTATAACCAAGGGGGAGATGACGATGGTGATGATCACGAGCATGAGGACGAGTAGAACGTATATACTCAGTGGCGCCTGGCAACTAATTCCGATGGATCACCTCTTCTTGTCTGTATACAGCACACTGAATTTGTTACTACTGACGGAGCATGTGTTGTCTCCCATGGTCGCACTCTCCGGACCTATTCCAACACCCGTTGCATGGTATTCGGGATGGATACTAGTGTGATAGCGCCAACACCTTCTCCCTGGTACATAATTGATAGTCTTGGAGAAAACTCACTCTTCCTTGGACAAAACTATCCGATGATGGTGAAAGGCGATCCAACTGCTGTTGACACAACATTACTAGTACCATTTATGAGAAGCAACTATGTCTATACCTCGGACATTTGGGTGGTTCCCTACCCTGGTACTGATATAGTAGGTCGCTTCAGCCTGGATGATCAGTCCTGCATTGGTTTTGAGATCGACAATAGATGGCCCATCCCAGAGAATCAGTTGTGGTTCAAAGCAAGCGTTTCCAACGCCGAGGAATGGTTGAGTTGAAGTTCATTTCATTGCTTGTTATTTGTTGTGTGATGAAAACTTTAGTATTTATAATGTATCCTTGTTGTCGATGTGAGTTGATGACCTGTTGTATGTAATAAAATGATATGCCTCTGATAAACTTACTAAATTTATGAATGGCTTTCGAGTCACTTCTCTGAGTGAGTGGTGCGACGAGGCAAAAAACTATTTTTCGAACACATAATTGTACGTGCATTGCAACAAGTTATCAGATGAGGCCAATCAACAATAGTAGTACACTATTTGTACTAGCTTCACATGCTTCGCGCGTCGGGCGGGTGTTTTTACTGTAGCTATATGTTAATGTGTTCGCTGTACGCAACCAGCACCTCGAATCCTCGATACTAGTACTATATAAGTAGTAGGAGTAGTAGGGTGGCACGGGCCAGAACAAGCATTCACGTCCAGGAGTACGACACACACCACCACCACGACATCCATCTGACACCATATTTCTTGGAGTCCGTGCTAGAGAAATCTCTTCAACCTCGTCGTTTCTCTAACTTCAGCCATCGCGCGGCGGGCGAGGTGGGGGTTTGCTGATAGTCAGTTGCCTCAACTGCAGTCCCACTTGTAAGGCCAACTCCAACACACGACCCCAAACAGACCTCCGTTTTGCACGAACTCCAATGATAATTTTGACTAGAAAAGCAGGACCAAAGAAAAGAAGAACCACACGAATACATTTTACTACTCTAGAAGATATCCAACTTCCATAACTACTCCTGTAAGTTGGATTAGTGCCTTCTTGATGCATTCATTGTTGATCTGCGGAGGCTCGATCTTGCGTGCTTCTTTCTTCTTCGAGTGTAAAGAAGTAGCCGTTGCTTCCTCGCATCTAGTCTCATGTGTAGCCTCTATTCTAGTAGGAGTATCAGCAAGTGCACTAGTCTCATCTCTAGCCTCTATGCTAATTAAAAGTGCTAGAACATCTACTAAATTGCGCTCTATCAATATATCGATGTACTCTTCTCCCCAATACAAAACTTGCATCCATTCTACTCCCTCCGTTCCACAATGCATGCCTTCTATTTGTCAAAATATAGATGTATCTAGACATGTTTTAGTATATAGGTACATCCATTTTTGGACAAATGGAAGTCCAGTATTTTGGAACGGAGGGAGTACACAATAAATTTTTTAAGTTTGCACAACTAGTCTAATCCGAGAGCACAACCGAAGATTTGGTCGGGTTGTTCCTCCTTTTGCCGACACGTGGGACATCAAACATCTAGGTCGTGTCATGCAATAAAATAGAGTGGTAGTTTTTTTTGCGGGTGAAACACATCTATTAATTAACCAGAATCACTAGAGTCTTTATGACATAAAGTGGCAACCTCATCAGGTATGCACCCCAGGCAAACGACTGTTTTAGGGAGCTCTCGTCCCATCCTTGCTAGGGCGTGGCTGACCAAGTTTTGGTCATGTCCAATGATCTTGATTTCATGCGGTCTAGTACTAAGAAGATGCTGAGTCTCATTGACCATGGCTGCAACAGCAGATCTATCCACTTCCTCAGCGTTGATCATACATGCTAAGGTCGTGCAGTCCATCTCCACCAGGAGCTGCTCTGAGCTTCTATCGAGGGCCAGCGTGACACCTTCCATGAGAGCCGTGGCTTCCGCTTCCAGGGCACTGGCACATCGTTGTATAAAATGGCATGATGCGAAGATGATAGAGCCATTGTGGTCGTGAAGTATCACTCCAGCTCCACCGCTGCCATCCTCGTTCATCCACGAGCGATCCACATTCAGTTTTACCAACCCCATCGGTGGCTTCTTCCATCTTTCTGTTGGTGTTGGGCATCCCTTCCTCATCACTTGTAGGCTTCGATCTCCTCCTTGATCAATATAAGAGACCAAAGTCTTCCCCTTCACAACGTCAGCATATGGATGCTGTCGTATGTTCAGGAGTGTGTCGATGTAGCCACATAAGAATCTGCATTATGCTTCTACTGGTGGTGCTGGTTTGCCGTGATAAACTTCATTGCGAACATGCCAGTTACGCCAAAGTGTCATGATCACAAGAAGACACACATCTTCTGTGCGTCCATCTAGCAGGTGGATGATGTTGGAGATCGTTGTAGAAAATAATTTTTTCTATGTATCACCAAGATCAATCTATGGAGTCATCTAGCAATGAGAGATAGGAGTGCATCTACATACCCTTGTAGATCGCGAGCAGAAGCGTTCAAGAGAACGGGGTTGATGGGGTCGTACTCGTCGTGATCCAAATCACCGGTGATCCTGGCGCCGAACGGACGGGACCTCCGCGTTCAACACACATACGGAGCGGAGACGTCTCCCGTGCCTTGATCCAGCAAGGAGGAGGGAGAGGTTGAGGAAGAGAGCTCCAATAGCAGCACGACAGCGTGGTGGTGATGGAGAGGCAGTACTCCGGCAGGGCTTCGCCAAGCTCTTACGGAGGAGGAGAGGTGTTGGGGAGGGGAGGGGCTGCGCCTTGGAGGTGTGTGTGCAGCTCTCCCCTCGCCCCTCTATTTATAGGGGGAGGAGGAAGGGGGTCGGCCCCCTCTAGATGATATCTAGAGGGGGGGGCAAAGGGGGGGACTTGCCCCCCAAGCAAGGGGGCGCCCCCTTTAGGGTCCCCCCTCCCAACCCTAGGCGCATGGGCCCAAGGGGGGGATGCGCCCAGCCCTCTAAGGGATGGTTCCCTTCCCACTACGGCCCATGAGGCCCTCCGGGAGAGGTGGCCCTTCCCGGTGGACCCCCGGAACTCTTTCGGTGGCCCCGGTACAATACCGGTATGCCCCCGAACTTTTCTAGTGAGCGTATGTCAACTTCCCATATATAAATCTTCACCTTCGGACCATTCAGGAACTCCTCGTAACGTCCGGGATCTCATCCGGGACTCGGAACAACATTTGGTAATCACATACAAGTCTTCCTAGTAACCCTAGCGTCATTGAACCTTAAGTGTGTAGACCCTACGGGTTCGGGAATCACGTAGACATGACCGAGATAGCTCTCCGGCCAATAACCAACAGCGGGATCTGGATACCCATGTTGGCTCCCACATGTTCCATGATGATCTCATCGGATGAACCACGATGTCGAGGATTCAAGTAATTCCATATACAATTCCGTTTGTCAATCGGTACGTTACTTGCCCGAGATTCGATCGTCGGTATTCCAATACCTCGTTCAATCTCGTTACCGGCAAGTCACTTTACTCGTTATGTAATGCATGAACCCGTGATCAACCACTTGGTCACATTGAGCTCATTATGATGATGCATTACCGAGTGGGCCCAGAGATACCTCTCCGTCATACGGAGTGACAAATCCCAGTCTCGATTCGTGCCAACCCAAAAGACACTTTCGGAGATACCCGTAGTGCACCTTTTGTAGTCACCCAGTTACGGTGTGACGTTTGGTACACCCAAAGCACTCCTACGGTATCCGGGAGTTACACAATCTCATAGTCTAAGAAACTGATACTTGACATTAGAAAAGCTTTAGCAAACGAACTACACGATCTTGTGCTATGCTTAGGATTGGGATTTGTCCATCACATCATTCTCCTAATGATGTGATCCCATTATCAATGATATCCAATGTCCATAGTCAGGAAACCATGACTATCTATTGATCAAAGAGCTAGTCAACTAGAGGCTCACTAGGGACATGTTGTGGTCTAGGTATTCACACATGTATCATTGTTTCCAGTTAATACAATTATTGCATGAACAATAGACAATTATCATGAACAAGGAAATATAATAATAATCACTTTATTATTGCCTCTAGGGCATATTTCCAACAGATGATCCATTCAGAGCCAGTATTGATGATGGTCTCCACCTTGGGCATTCTCCATATGTCGGCCATGGCTTTCCAAAGACTCTAGGCCAAAGGACATCTGCATAGTGCATGAAATGTGTCCTCGCTCCCCATGCTACATATAACACATGTATCAGTAATCTCAAGAGTGCGAATTTTTTTACTTTGTAAAGTGGCCAAAGAATTTTTGGTGACCCGCCAAGCAAAGACTTGTACCTTTGGGGGAGCAGGGCACCCCCTCACTGCCTTCCAGATGGCACGATTGCCGTCTGATGAAGTCATGTACCTAGGGTAGGGTCATGAACCTGTCCAAGGTACCCTCCCCAAGGACATCTTTTAGAAGAAGCCGTCTTCCAGTCGACCAAGAGGAACTCCACTCGACGGACTAGAAGACACTTGATGAACCTGAAGACACTCGACCATGAAGACTCACTCGACCACCAGGAGTTCAAGATCTACTTTGTATCCAAACGGTCTGTAATTAAGTAGTCTTAATGGTCATGATGACACTTTATGTAAGGCGTTACCAGTAACGCCGGACCTTAATGTACTTTAACCCTCGGCTACGTGGGCTGGCTGGGGTCTTGGCGTCCTCTATATAAGCCACCCCCCTCCACTGGTAGAAGGGTTCGCACCCCTGTAACTCTCACACACATAATCCAGTCGACCGCCTCCGGGCTCCGAGACGTAGGGCTGTTACTTCCTCCAAGAAGGGCCTGAACTCGTAAAACACTTGTGTGCACAACTGCTCCATAGCTAGAATCTTGCCTCTCCATACCTACCCCCTATTCTACTGTCAGACTTAGAACCACGACAGTTGGCGCCCACCGTGGGGCAGGTGTCTTAGCGACTTATTGGAGAAGTTGCAATCTTTTCAATTCCCATCATCATGGTTTTAGGTGGAGTTTTTGTTGAGTGCCGCGAGATCCGTCTTGGCGCGCTCACATTCGCCGTCGACGACTCTGCCTGGCTGCAGGAGGCTCCACTCGACGTGGATGCGCTCCCAGTACGCGACGTCCTTCTGCGGCAACCGTCGACTCAGTATCGGCCGATTTTCGTGTCATCCTCCCTCCCAGCTTCCCGCCGACGTAAGCGCTCCGGTCGGTCGAGGCTTCAGCGGTGGGTGAGGCACGCAGTGGCTCACCAGTCGACCACTGCCCAAGTCGCGGCAATCGAGCCCGACGAATCTCTCTAGGGCCTGTTCGGCCTATCGACTGGCTCCGTAGAGACTGCATCCGAGTGCGACAGCAGTGATCCGGCGACGGAGGTCCTGATGGTCAATGGGCCGCATGTTCCCCCCGGCTTTCCTGGCACCGAGGGAGGCAACGGCGGAGGCGATCCATCGCACGACCATGAGGAGTATCGCCCCGAGCCCCTCAACTCGCAGCAGAGGGAAGAGCTTCGCCGCCGGAACATGGATGCGCTTCATACTCCGATCGTTGGAGAAACCCCTAAGGCTCGCGCCTTAGAGGACGCGCGCTTGGCCAACCTGGCTGAGAGCACTCGACTGGAGAACCTTCAGCGGGCACTCGACGAGCGCGCGCAGCAACGGATTCCAGACTCAAGTCGACGCCAACTCTTTAAACCTCCGACTCAGGTATACCGCACTCCGATCCAGACTTTGGCAGCTGCAACACGTATAGCAGAGTAGATTCAACCTTCCGAGTCAGAGGCTGGCAGAGGCTTGATGCAGATCAGGGATTTGCTCCGGGCAGCAGGAGATCAGAATTCAGCTGTGTCGCAGTTGCGGTACAGGATTCATAGCAGGTCCGTGGCGGCGAATACTGTCCAGTCGGCTCATAGCCCCAAATCGCCCCTGAGGCTTGAAGGGCATGGCGACCGACACGATCAGTACAAGAACTATGAGCAGTATGATCACCGAGTCGATCGCAATGATCGACGTTGAGTGCCCACTCCTCCCCCGAGGGGTGGATCATATATGCCTCGACAGCAGGATGACAGACGCCAGCACAGTGGCGGGCGAAGAATTCCAGTCGACCCCAGGGAACCAGGCTTTGATGCGAGATCCATCATCGTTCAAGGTCTGGTCGACCGGAACAGAGCCCAGGGAGAGGGTAATGACAGAGATGTACCCACCAGCAGCCGAGTGCATGTCTCCGGACTAGAGTGTTTCAGCAGAGCCATCAGAGCCGCGGTGATTCCTCCCAACTTCAGGTTGGCGACTGGAGTCAGCAAGTTCAACAGTGAGTCCAAGCCTGATACTTGGCTTGAGGACTACCGAGTGGCTGTTCAGATCGGAGGTGGAAATGACGAGGTGGCCATGAAGCATCTGCCTCTCATGTTGGAAGGGTCAGCCAGGGCATGGCTGAATCAGTTGACACCTAGCAGCATCTACACATGGGAGGACCTCTCCCGAGTGTTTGTCAGGATGTTCGAAGGAACGTGCAAGCGACCAGCGGGACTGACAGAGCTGCAATCTTGTGTGCAGAAGTCGAATGAGACTCTGAGGGATTACATCCAGAGATGGATCACGCTGCATCACACAGTAGAGAATGTATCGGATCACCAGGCAATTTGCGCCTTCAAGGAGGGCGTAAAATATAGAGAGCTAAGCCTAAAATTCGGTCGAACCGGAGACATGTCTCTGAGTCGAATGATGGAAATTGCCACCAAATATGCCAATGGTGAGGAAGAGGATCGGCTCCGGAGCGGCAAACACAAGTCAGTCGCCCAGGACACCGAAGGCGGAAATTCCAGTCGGAAGCAAAAGCGTAAAGCCGAGCCAGCTGCTCCTGGAGAAGCCTTGGCCCTGAATCAAGGAAAGTTCAAAGGGAAACCCAAGGGGCCTTGGAACCCCAAGAAAGTAAAAGATAAAGAAGGAAATGACGTGTTGTATTTACCATGTCACATCCACACCAAGAAAGACGAAGAGGGTAATTTCATTTACCCGAAGCATACCACTCGACAGTGTCGACTCCTGATACAGCAGTTCCAAGGGAAGCAGCCCAAGGACAAAGAAAAAGAGTCGGACAAGGTTGAGGACAAGGAGGATAGTGACGAGGAATATCCGCAGGTCAATTCCACCTTGATGATTTTTGCCGATGTTGAGAGCAAAAACCGACTGAAAGTTATAGACCGAGAGGTGAATATGGCTGCTCCGTCAACACCCAATTACCTGAAGTGGTCTCAGACTGCCATTACATTCGACCAATCTGACCACCCCACACACATAGCCACCCCTGGGAGGCAAGCGCTGGTGGTCGACCCCGTCATTGAAGGCACTCGACTGACCAAAGTGTTGATGGATGGCGGCAGCAGTTTGAATATACTGTATGCTGAGACACTGAAAGGGATGGGCATTCCGATGTCCAGACTGAGCACAAGCAACATGAGTTTTTATGGAGTCATCCCTGGCAAGAAGGCCGCATCACTCGGCCAGATTGCTCTTGATGTAGTTTTTGGTGATTCAAAGAATTTCCGCAAAGAGAAGCTGACATTTGAGGTTGTGGATTTCCAGAGTGCCTATCATGCAATTTTGGGCAGGCCAGCTTATGCACGTTTTATGGCTCGACCATGTTACGTGTACCTCAAACTAAACATGCCTGGCCCTAAAGGCGTGATCACTGTCACTGGTAACCGCAAGAAGGTAGAAGAGTGCTTCCAGAAAGGCTCAAAGATCACCGATGCTCAGATTGTGGCAGAGGAGTGGCAGGAACACCAAAGGAATGCAGACCCGAGTGATTTGTTGCGAGCCAAAAAGCCTGCTACGGAATTAGAGTTCCAGTCGTCCGGTGAGACAACACCCGTTCACATCCACCCGACCGACCCTAACGCTGCTCCGACTCATATCTCCACAACACTCGACCCCAAATAGGAAGAAGCGCTCATCCAGTTCCTCCGTGAGAACTGGGACATCTTTGCATGGAAACCTTCCGACATGCCGGGTGTACCCAGGGGACTGGCTGAGCATCGTCTACGAGTCGATTCAAAGGCAAAACCCGTGAAGGAACATCTGCGACGGTTCGCCGTCCAGAAAAGGAAGGCTATTGGCGAGGAAGTGGCTCGGCTCCTAGCAGCAAAGTTTATCCGAGAGATTTATCATTCCGAGTGGCTCGCCAATGTCGTCATGGTCCCCAAAAAGGACAACTCGCTTCGCATCTGCAACGATTTTAAGCATATCAATTGGGCCTGCCCGAAAGATCATTTTCCTCTTCCCCGCATTGACCAAATAGTCGACTCGACTGCGGGATGTGAGCGACTGTCTTTCTTGGACGCTTATTCCGGATACCATCAGATCCATCTGTTTGGGCCCGATGAGATCAAAACGGCTTTCATCACCCCATTCGGGTGCTTCTGTTATGTCACCATGCCATTCGGCCTCAAGAATGCCGGAGCCACGTTCATGAGGATGATTCAGAAGTGTTTAGTCACTCAAATCAGTCAGAATGTGGAAGCGTACATGGATGATATTGTGGTCAAGTCACGGAAAGGTTCCGACCTGCTGACTGACCTCGCTGAAACATTTGCCAACCTCAGGAGGTACGGTATCTAGCTTAACCCATCCAAGTGCACATTCGGAGTTCCTAGTGGAAAGTTACTCGGTTTTGTCGTTTCCGAACGAGGAATCGATGCAAACCCAGAGAAAGTAGGCACAATACTCCGAATGAAACGACCTGTGCGTGTGCACGATGTTCAGAAGCTTACTGGTTGCTTGGCCGCTTTAAGTCGATTCATCTCTCGTCTCGGTGAGAAGGCATTGCCTCTTTACCGACTGATGAAGAAGTCAGACAAGTTCGAGTGGACTCCTGAAGCTGATGCAGCATTTGCAGAGTTAAAAACCCTGCTTTCCACCCAGCCGGTGCTTGCTGCCCCAATCAGCAAAGAGCCTTTGCTGCTTTACATTGCAGCCACAGGACAAGTCGTCAGTACTGTACTTACGGTCGAGCAGGAAGAAGAAGGGAAAGCCTTCAAAGTTCAGCGTCCAGTATATTACATCTCCGAAGTCCTGACCCCATCTAAGCAACAATACCCTCATTATCAGAAGCTTGTATATGGGATTTATATGACCACGAAGAAAGTTGCTCACTACTTCTCTGACCATATTATCACAGTCGTCACCGACGCCCCCTTATTAGAGATTCTGCACAACAGAGACGCAACCGGTCGAGTGGCCAAATGGGCGATTGAACTTCTTCCCCTAGATATCAGATTTGAGGCAAAGAAAGCTATCAAGTCCCAAGCAATAGCAGATTTCCTCGCCGAGTGGACTGAACAGCAGTTACCGACCCAAGTTCACTCGGAGCACTGGACTATGTTCTTCGATGGCTCCAAAATGCTGAATGGTTCCGGTGCCGGAGTGGTCTTGGTTTCCCCCCGAGGAGATAAGCTTAGATATGTACTCCAGATTCACTTTGATTCTTCCAACAATGAAGCAGAATACGAAGCACTCTTGTACGGGTTGCGTATGGCCATTTCACTCGGCGTCCGTCGGCTCATGGTCTACGGCGACTCGGACTTAGTGGTCAACCAAGTGATGGAGGAGTGGGACGTCAGAAGCCCAGCCATGACTGGTTACTGCAATGCAGTCAGAAAGTTGGAGAAGAAATTTGAGGGATTAGAGCTCCATCACGTTCCCCGACTGAAAAATCAAGCAGCCGATGACTTGGCGAAGATAGGTTCAAAGAGAGAAGCCATTCCGAGTGGCGTGTTTTTGGAGCATGTTCGCACACCTTCGGTTCAAGAAGATCCTTTCACTGAGGAAGCCCCGCAGCCAAAAAGCGCCACAGATCTGACTGAAGTCGAGGTCCCAACTATGGTCGACTTAATCATGGAAGTTCTGGTCATCACTCCCGACTGGACAGTGCCCTATATCGCCTATATTCTGAGGAAAGAGCTCCTCGAGAATGAAGAAGAGGCTCGAGAGATCATCCGCCGATCCAAAGCCTTCACCGTCATGAGGGGACATGTGACACTCCAAAAATTTTGTGGTTTTTGTTTTCAGAAAGAGCCTTGCTTGGTTTGAAGAAGGTCATTTAAACCCTTCTTAAAGACCTCTCTTCTAAGTTTGCCCTCTAAAAATCTTTTCTTGGATTTAGTTTCTTCTAAAAAGAAAACCTTTTTGGTTTTGGGCTTTTATTTGAGTTTGATCCATTCTTGTTTTACCATGCCTCTTATGGTAAAACTCCCCCAAAGCCCCTCCTTCCACTTTGGTACAACCCAAACATCCTGTCCAAACTAATAAAATCCATTTTTGGATTTTATTCCAATTATTTCTCTTCCCAAAATAATTCTGTCTTTTCTTTTGAGCCTAGGTGATTTGCAAAGCAAGTACCTTAATGCATTTGATTTTTGACCTCAACTCAACTCCTCTGGATAGTCCTTTGCACCCTCAACTTAGAACCATCTTGATCCACTCTTCTTCTTTTCAAATATTTCAAAATTTACCCTCTGCAAGTTTGGACCAGATTTGCCAAATTTGGTGAAATTCATATCTACACTTCTCCAAAAAATTCCACCAAAATTCAGGCAACCTCTAGTTGCAATGAGAGACCTCTCCACCAAAAACCAGCTCAAGGAAAAATTCCTACATGCCAGAATCATTCTGTCGAACACTTGGCATGCACTGTTACTGTTCATATTCAGTAAATTCAGAGATTCAGTGTCGTTTCATCGTCAGTAGTTTCAGTCACATGTCCACTGTGCTTTTGGCTCGTTGCTCGCAGCCCCTCCCTCTTGTCCGAAGCACCACACGGGCGCTTGGCGCCTTCCTGGCGTCGGTGGCGCCCTGGCCCGCCTGCGCCGGCGTGTCCCGCGGCGGCAGAACCACCGTAACGGCCGACAGGGGACAACGCTGCGGCATAACGCCGTTCGGCGCCGCCCAATCCTCCTGGTAGCTCTGCGTGGCCATCTCCTTGCCAGCGCACGCATGCAGCACCGTTGCCGTGGCCTGGCACGCGCAGAGCGCGTTCTCTGCCGCCGACGAGCCGTGCTGCCGTTCCGTCGAGGGCAGGCCGTAACCCTCCCTCTCTTGCTGAGTTGGATACTGAAATGGCACCAATGCTCCATCTAGTCGATGCTCCAGCTCCTAAGCCGACCGTCCAGCCACAGCGCCGCCGTAATCACTCGCCGGACTTATCCGTTCACGGCAACCGCCTCGGGCCGGCTATAAATAGCACCCCCCCGAGCTTGTTCTCGCCCCCGCACAACTCCACCACCTCACCAGACCCCGCCTAGCCACTGGAGGAGCCTCGAGGGGCCTTTCTTCCTCGACTCCGGCCACCTCCGTCCGCCTCGGGCTCCGGCAACGTTCTCTCCGGTGAGAACTCCTCCGCCGCCCTACTCTCGCCTGTAGCCTCGTACCACCTCCACAAGGCTAACCCCCACTTCAATTTGACGCCCGCAGCTCCCTCCGTCGAGATCCACGACTGCCCGAACCTCCGTCCACCGGAGCAAGGGCCGCCGTCGACATAGTGCTCGCCGGCGACCACCACCACCACCCACAGACGCGGAAAGGTGCACTGATCACGAAGGTAACCCCCGATCACCTTGCCTCGCCGTGGATCGCCGCCGGCGACCACCGCACCTCTCGGGCACCGCCGCGCCCTGTTTCCCTCATTTGAAAATTCAAACCTGACGGGTGGAGCCCACCTGTCAGCCTCTCAGTCTTTTTCTTTTAAATGAACCATTTTCTGGACTTTTCCGCAGAGCCCCCTGGAAGTTTTCTGTTTCATTACAGATGGGTCCTTGGACCAAAACTCTTATAACTTTTAAACACAAAATGGTTTTTGATTGATTCTTTTTCTGTCGTCTTTATTTTTATGTCTAGTTTTTTGTCATATTTATTTGAAAAATATTTGGAACACTTTACTGTACACTCACGGTATTTACGTTACGTACGTATTTTTCTTATACCGTAGATACCGGAGGAGGTGACGGAGCTGCAAACTTCACACAGTTAAACTACGACTACTCCGAACCAGGCAAGCATGTTTGAACTCTTGATATGATGAGTGGTTGTTGCATGTTTGCATTTTTGTATGGTCATGGCATGTTTATGAACATTTCTTTGAATGTTATATTTCATGCACATAAGTGGAAAGTAAGTTTCGGAAAGCATTATGTTGTTGGATACATACTTGCATGGCCATGTGATGGCATGAGGATGGGTAAGATGGCAGTGTTGTGACATGCCAGACTTATGCCAAATTATTTGACTTCCGTGTCATCGTGAAACAAATCACATTCCCATTCATTTCCTTCCTGTACTGTCACATGTTTTCCGAAAGTAATATGGCTTAGTAAGTTGCAAATCGTTTTCCTGGTACACACCAAATAGAGAGGCCAGGATGAGAGTTCCATGGCCCTGGATTAAAGCCCGTCATCCGGTCAGGGGGCATGGGTGTTTCCGGTTGGGACCGAGAGGGGGGCACCCCTTAGAGCGCGCGTATAGAAATTTGATCCCATGCTATTCGAGGTTGTGATCTCCCCGTCTCAAAGTTTTTCTTGGGCGTTGTCCAGGGTGATTCCTGGCATCGTGAGGTGAAATGGGTGTGTACTAGTTAAATGTGTTTCTACCGAAATACCATAAACGGAACTAGTCCATTCGTGACTATGGAAATCCGTTGGCTGTGGTCAGTCAATACCAACTCTGCAGAGTCACAAATCTTTCAATCATCTTGTACATGTTCAAGTACTATATACATCCTAACTTGTCAGGTATCAGCCTCAGTGACAAAACTCCGGTGGAATACATGTGTGGTAAACCCGGTTAAAAGATTTTTCTTGTGGATGGACTAATCTTGTTATTTACATTTGTTACAAGCCATGTCTGTGATGTCGCTTAGACGTCCGATGGTGGCATACTTGTATATACTTTTATTGTAAGCCCTGTCTGCGATGTCGCTCAGACGTCCGACTGTGGCATTTCTTTTAAAGCCCTTTATGTGATGTCGCTCGGACGTTCGACTGTGGCATTTCTTTTCAAGCCCTGTCTGTGATGTCGCTCAGACGTCCGACTGTGGCATTTCTTTTCAAGCCCTGTCTGTGATGTCGCTCAGACGTTCGATTGTGGCATTTCTTTTCAAGCCCTGTCTGTGATGTCGCTCAGACGTCCGACTGTGGCATTTCTTTTATAAGCCCTATCTGTGACGTCGCTCAGATGTCCGACTGGGGTATTTCTTTTAAGCCCTTTATGTGGTGTCACTTAGACGCCCGACTGCGGCATGAGTTTTATTTGTTTACCTTTCGAGGTGTCACTCCAGACACCCGATCGGTTTTCATTTATTTGTTTACTTATCAAGTCGTGCATAAATATTATTATTATTGTATGAGCATCATTATTTTTATTCATGACGCGTTCATGCATTCATTGATTATATCTTTTGTCCGAACTGTCTTGCGAGTACTTTCAAAGTACTCACCTGGCTTGTTGATTTGGCTAGATGTTGATGAAGGCGATCTCATGGATGAAGAGTTCGATAGCGAGTTCGACGCCTAGAGGAGTCCCAGTCAGTCCCGTGCGATCCTGTTTTGGTCACTGTATCATATCCGCTTCCGCCACACCAGAATAAATTCTTCGAGCCTCACCTCAACGCTCGATGAGCTGCCAGTTAGGAGTCAAGTTATCCACCACCACTTTTTACCTCGAGCTAGTAGCATGCCACCTCACCCCTATGTCATAACCGCCCTTATGTAAGATATTGGCGAGTTTGTAATAATTTGTTGAGCAGCCTCAGCTCAACCCTGTAATATATTTAATGCTACTGGTCCTCTGTTCATCAAGTATTTGTCTACCAGTGAGGATGACTTTTCCTATACTGGGATCTAAAGATCGATTTTCTCAATAATTATTTTTATTGAAAAACCGGTCGTGACAGACTTGGTATCAGAGCCAGGCTGACTGTAGGAAGCCACTAGGTGCGATCGCTAATTAGTTATTAGCATGATAGAGTTTATTCATGTTTTTACAAATGTAGTCATTTTTCTGATAGTCAGCATAAAATTTATGATCTGATCGCTCAGAATTTTTGCCTACTTTTGTAGATGGCCGACAACGACTGCGAGTCTCAAATATTCGCCAACGTGCCTGAGGGGTTCGTCAAACTCCTCTCCTTCATCGTTCAGGTCGCGATGGGGCCATCCGTGCGCCCAATCTTCACACTTTATCCACACAAGATCAACGACAGTCTGACCATGCACCAGGCCGCGGTGCAATTCAGGGGAGGGCGTGCTGAGATACGCCGCTTCCGTTTCTTGGGGAGAGCCATGCCTACAGAGAGGCATGATGTGCAGATGGCAGCCCGCGAGGCGATAGCTCGTCTTCGGGATGTCCTTCCTGCAATGAAGACCCGTCGCTACCACTACCTTCCATGCCACGTGCCTTACACCTGTCACTACTCATTCTCTTGCCCCAGAGGAGAGCGAGATGAGGCTTTTGAGATGCTTGTCGAGTACCTCCGAGCCCTGGAGGCAGCCTTCGACAGCATGGTGGACGACCTCGTAGCTGCCCGCATGGACTCAGTTCATGGTTGTGCTGCTAACAGGAGGGAACTCCTACACACCGCTCCACCGCTGACGTTTATCTCATCCTCAGCTTCTCATTCACTTACCATTCTCGCCACTGCACGTCGTCTGCCTACCACTGAGGAATTTAACCAAGCTATTGCACCCACTCCCGTTCGCGCTGCACCACTTATTGCACCCACTCCCGTTCGCGCTGCACCACTTTTTGCACCCACTCCCATACATGCTACTCCACCTATTCCGCCCACTCTTATTCAGGTTACTCCGCCTACGACACCTGCTCCATCAGCTTAGCGCAGCGTTCCTCATCTGGAACCTATTAGCGAGGAGGAAGTTGATTCCCCTGCGTCACTGCGTCTCACCCTCGGCAGGCCAAGGGAGATCCTCACCATCTCCGACCGAGTGCGCGTAGACGCCATGCGATGTACCGACTTGTGTAATATGTTTATATGTACATAGGTTGTGAGAAGTAGCATGTTTGCGCATCATGTAGGATCTGGAGAAGTGCACTAGTTTAAATAACATATCAGGATTATGTACGCATATCCTGAGTGATGTAATGTATAATTATGCTTGCGTGTAAGATATGTAATAGTCCTTCTCCGCGCGCAACCGTGTAGTTTCAGATAATATCCTAGAGTTTTAAAATTTTCTTCTTGTGTGATTTTATTGACTTTTGCGACTCTCTTTCTTGTCTTACGAGTTTCACAAAATATATCCCCGGAGTGAAAGATGTCTCGTCCTTGGACGCGCTCCATGCCAAATCAACCAGAGGAAAATTATGGCACACCGCAAAACCACAATTTCACTCAGGGGTAGACAAGTCAACAGGACAGTGAAACATCTTTTACCCAAGTGTGTTGTCTATATGAACAGAGTCAGCAACAACACCAGGAAATGATGAACCAATTCATCAATATGGGAAGTAACCGTGGTCAGTATCAGCAGCAATCCAAATTATCTGAGCTACATAAGACGCATCCTCCAACATTCTCTCACACTGACAAACCTCTTGAGGCCGACGACTGGCTTCG
Source organism: Triticum dicoccoides (assembly GCF_002162155.2). Classification (NCBI taxonomy): domain Eukaryota; kingdom Viridiplantae; phylum Streptophyta; class Magnoliopsida; order Poales; family Poaceae; genus Triticum; species Triticum dicoccoides. The sequence continues at coordinate 695,220,451 of NC_041391.1, read as the reverse complement.
AGACATGGAGGGAAAATTAATTATTGCACAGTGTTCAGACCGTGAAAAAGTATTGTATGCACCACATTATCTCACAGGAGCAGCTGCATCGTGGTGGGAAAACTTCCTGCACATGCACCCCAACGAAAATGAAATAACCTGGGAGGATTTCAAAGAAGGTTTTCGTGGGGCACACATTCCTAAGAGTGTTATGAAAATTAAGAAGAGAGAATTTGATGACCTCAAGCAAAGGACCATGACAGTGTCAGAATACAACAGCCAATTTACTCTGCTGTCTCGCTACGCCAATGAAGAGCGCATGACTGAGAGCAAGAAGATGGAAAAGTTCTTGGAAGGCCTGGCACCCGCCCATAAATGCCAGCTGGTTGTGCATACCTTCCCAGATTTTAAAACACTGGTGGATAAGGCCATTACTCTGGAAAATAAGCGACGTAGTCTGGAAGATTTCTGCAAACGCAAAAGGGACCAGACTACTTTTGCTCGCAACCCCAGAAGCAAGACGGAATTTCAGAAGGGTGGAATACACAAAACCCCGACGGATAATTCACGCCCAATCAAGAATTTCCATGCAAGAGACAAGGAGTTCACCTATCGCCCAGGCGTTACTTGTTACGCTTGTGGAGAAGAAGGGCACTATGCCAAGCAGTGCCCCAAGCCAAGGAACTCAACCCCGAAGCCCAATAATGGTGGCAATAATTCAGCGCCAAAGCGAAGCAATTTCAACCCCAATAACAACCACCGGAAAGGTCACCTGAACCACGTGACCCGAGAGGAAGCACAGAACGCCCCAGATATCGTACTCGGTACGTACCCCGTCAACACAATACCTGCCATGGTTTTGTTTGATTCTGGAGCTTCTTACTCATTCATTTCGAAGAGTTTTGCTTTGCAAAATAATTTTTCGATGCTTCCCTTGGAAAAATCAATGATCATCAAGTCCCCTGGAATTAAGCAAGTGACCCAGAGTTACTGTCAAGGTGTGGTTATTGAATTTGAAGGATTGAAGTTTTTCGCCAACCTTATTGTATTGGAAAGCAAAGGACTGGATGTCATCCTAGGGATGGATTGGTTAACCACCAACAAAGGTTTTATTGACTGCTTCAACCGGACCGTGATTCTCACACACCATCATGGGAAGAAAATTAAAGTTTCAGCCAAAGAGAGACAAATACCTCGGCAACCGAGATTAAACAAGGTGGACGTTTCTGAGCTGAACAAGGTTCCAGTAGTATGCGAATTTCCAGATGTATTTCCAGAAGAACTACCAGGCATGCCACCAGATAGAGAGATAGAATTTAGCTTTGAGCTAGCACCCGGAACCGCTCCCATTTACAAGAAACCATACAGAATGGGACCATCCAAATTGGTAGAGTTAAAGAAGCAAATAAAAGAATTATTGGAGAAAGGATACATACGAGCCAGCTCCTCACCTTGGGGTTCTCCAATTTTATTTGCCAAGAAGAAGGATGGAACTCTGAGATTGTGTATTGATTATCGAGCTCTGAACATGGCCACAATCAAGAACAAATACCCAATGCCCCGAATAAATGATTTATTTGATCAGCTCGCACAGGCCAAAGTCTTCTCAAAAATTGACTTGAGATCAGGATACCACCAATTAAAAGTGCTAACAGAAGATATTCCCAAGACAGCCTTCACTTCCAGATATGGGCTATATGAGTTCACAGTGATGCCATTCAGGCTAACCAACGCCCCCGCATATTTTTCTCACCTGATGAACAAAGTATTTATGAAGTATATGGACAAGTTTGTTGTGGTATTCATCAATGAAATTCTGATATACTCCAAAACACCAGAAGAGCACGCCGAGCATCTCAGGATTGTACTCGGAGAACTCAGGAAACATCAACTGTACGTCAAATTCAGCAAATGTGAATTTTGGCTAAGACAGGTGGGTTTTCTGGGCCACGTGCTAACCCAAGAAGGTATTGCAGTAGACCCGGAAAAAGTCAAGGCCGTACTTGGCTGGAAACCACCAGCTAACGTAACGGACGTACGGAGTTTCTTGGGAATGGCAGGCTATTATCGGAGATTTATTGAAGGATTCTCCACCATAGCAAAGCCAATGACGCAGTTACTCAAGAAAGGCAAGAAGTTTGAATGGACGGAAGCATGTGAGAAAAGCTTCCAAGAGCTAAAAAGCAAATTAACAACGGCACTAGTATTAATTGTGCCAGATATACACAAGAATTTTGAGGTATATTGTGACGCATCCCGGAAAGGCCTCGGATGCGTATTGATGCAAGAAGGCAAGGTAGTTGCGTATGTCTCCAGACAACTTCGCAAGCATGAGGAGAATTATCCCACTCATGACTTGGAATTGGCAGCAGTCATCCATGCACTCAAGGAATGGAGACACTTCCTACTTGGAAATCGTTGTGAGATATACACAGACCATAAAAGTCTTAAGTATATTTTCACACAGCCGGAACTTAATTTACGGCAAAGACGCTGGTTGGAGTTGGTGAAGGATTATGATGTTGGAATCCACTATCATCCCGGAAAAGCAAATGTGGTGGCAGATGCCCTTAGTCGGAATCCCAACACGGACGATGATAGTGTACCAAAGTTAAGGCCAGAATTTCTACAAGAATTTGCTAGACTCAATTTAATAATGGTTACCGAAGGCAGTGTGTCAAACCTGGAAATATAGCCTACTCTGATGGAAAAGATCAACGAGGCTCAGCACGGACACCCCAGCATTGAGGGCATAAAAAGGAAAGTGAGTTTGGGCAAAGCCTCAGAATTCAACATAGATGAGCAAGGAATATTGTGGTACGGAGAGAGACTATGCGTACCAAATATCAAGGACCTCAAACAACAGATTCTGGCTGAAAGTCACACAACTCCGTATTCAATCCACCCTGGAGGAGAAAAAATGTACAAAGACCTTCAGGAAAATTTTTGGTGGCACGGTATGAAGAGAGATATAGCCACGTTCATTGCATGCTGTGACTCTTGTCAACGTATCAAGGCCGAGCACCAGAAACCAGCCGGGCTATTACAACCAAACAAAATACCCGAGTGGAAGTGGGACGAGATTGGAATGGACTTTATCGTTGGACTGCCACGGTCACGACACGGAAACGATGCCATATGGGTCATAACCGATAGATTAACCAAAGTGGCACATTTTATTCCAGTGAAGACAACTTACACCACTCAGAGACTGGCCAGACTTTATCTTGCCCGTATCGTCTGCCTACATGGAGTCCCAAAGACTATCATTTCCGATAGAGGCACACAGTTCGTCTCTAGATTTTGGGATCACCTACAACAGGCACTCGGAACCCAACTATCTTTCAGTACCGCGTACCATCCCCAGACTGATGGGCAAACTGAGCGCGTAAACCAAGTTCTTGAAGACATGCTGAGGGCCTGTGTCCTCACCTACGGAACCAGTTGGGAAGAAAGTTTACCATATGCAGAGTTCGTATACAACAACAGTTATCAAGCCAGCTTACAAATGGCACCCTTTGAAGCTCTATATGGGAGAAGATGTCGTACCCCGCTAAATTGGTCAGAGACCGGACACAGCCATATCTTTGGCCCAGATATGCTCAAGCAGGCCGAGGAGAAAGTTAAAACAATTAGAGATCGACTCAAAACGGCACAGAGTCTGCAGAAGAGTTATTACGATCGAAAGCATCGGGAAATCAGTTTTGAACCCGGAGAATTGGTATACCTAAGAGTTTCTCCTATGAAGGGTCTGCAGCGATTCCGGATTAAGGGAAAGCTAGCACCAAGATTCATCGGACCATTTCATATAGTGGCCCGAAGAGGCACGGTAGCCTACCAACTAGACCTACCCGGAGATTTATCCGATATCCACAACGTGTTTCACATCTCACAATTGAGAAAGTACGTGAGCAACCCAGAGAAGCAAGTGTCACACAAAAATATTGATATGCAACTAGACCTCACCTACCGGGAGCACCCAATAAAAATATTAGAAGAGTCTGAGAGGAGGACCCAACAGAAAACCATCAAATTTTTCAGAGTTCAGTGCAGCAATCACACCAAGAATGAAGAAACTTGGGAGAGCGAGGATTTTCTTCGGACAGAGCATCCACACCTGTTTAAGGATCAGCTGAAATCTCGGGGACGAGATATTTCCTAAGCGGGTAGGTGCTGTGACACTCCAAATTTTTTGTGGTTTTTGTTTTCAGAAAGAGCCTTGCTTGGGTTGAAGAAGGTCATTTAAACCCTTCTTAAAAATCTCTCTTCTAAGTTTGCCCTCTAAAAATCTTTTCTTGGATTCAGTTTCTTCTAAAAAGAAAACCTTTTTGGTTTTGGGCTTTTATTTGAGTTTGATCCATTCTTGTTTTACCATGCCTCTTATGGTAAAACTCCCCCAAAGACCCTCCTTCCACTTTGGTACAACCCAAACATCCTGTCCAAACTAATAAAATCCATTTTTGGATTTTATTCCAATTATTTCTCTTCCCAAAATAATTATGTCTTTTCTTTTGAGCCTAGGTGATTTGCAAAGCAAGTACCTTAATGCATTTGATTTTTGACCTCAACTCAACTCCTCTGGATAGTCCTTTGCACCCTCAACTTAGAACCATCTTGATTCACTCTTCTTCTTTTCAAATATTTCAAAATTTACCCTCTGCAACTTTGGACCAGATTTGCCAAATTTGGTGAAATTCATATCTACACTTCTCCAAAAAATTCCACCAAAATTCAGGCAACCTCTAGTTGCAATGAGAGACCTCTCCACCAAAAACCAGCTCAAGGAAAAATCCCTACATGCCAGAATCATTCTATCGAACACTTGGCATGCACTGTTACTCTTCATATTCAGTAAATTCAGAGATTCAGTGTCGTTTCATCGTCAGTAGTTTCAGTCACATGTCCACTGTGCTTTTGGCTCGTTGCTCGCAGCCCCTCCCTCTTGTTCGGAGCACCACACGCGCGCTTGGCGCCTTCCTGGCGTTGGTGGCGCCCTGGCCTGCCTGCACCGGCGTGTCCCGCTGCGGCATAACGCTGTTCGGTGCCGCCCAATCCTGCTGGTAGCTCCGCGTGGCCATCTCCTTGCCAGCGCACGCATGTAGCACCGTTGCCGTGGCCTGGCACGCGCAGAGCACATTCTCTGCCGCCGACGGGCCGTGCTGCCATTCCGTCGAGGGCAGGCCGTAACCCTCCCTCCCTTCCTGAGTTGGATACTGAAATGGCACCAATGCTCCGTCTAGTCGATGCTCCAACTCCTAAGCCGACCGTCCAGCCACAGCGCTGCCGTAATCACTCGCTGGACTTATCCGTTCATGGCAACCGCCTCGGGCCAGCTATAAATACCACCCCCCCCCCGAGCTTGCTCTCGCCCCCGCACAGCTCCACCACCTCACCAGACCCCGCCTAGCCACTAGAGGAGCCTCGAGGGGCCTTTCTTCCTCGACTCCGGCCACCTTCATCCGCCTCGGGCTCCGGCAACGTTCTCTCCGGTGAGAACTCTCCGCCGCCCTACTCTCGCCCGTAGCCTCGTACCACCTCCAGAAGGCTAACCCCCACTTCAATTTGACCCCCGCAGCTCCCTCCAGCGAGATCCACGACTGCCCGAACCGCCGTCCACCGGAGCAAGGGCCACCATCGACACAGTGCTCGCCGGCGACCACCACCACCACCCACAGACGCGGAAAGGTGCACTGATCACGAAGGTAACCCCCGATCACCTTGCCTCGCCGTGGATCGCCGCTGGCGACCACCGCACCTCTCGGGCACCGTCGCACCCTGTTTCCCTCGTTTGAAAATTCAAACCTGGCAGGTGGAGCCCGCCTGTCAGCCTCTCAGTCTTTTTCTTTTAAACGAACCGTTTTCTGGACTTTTCCGCAGAGCCCCCTGGAAGTTTTCTGTTTCATTACAGATGGGTCCTTGGACCAAAACTCTTATAACTTTTAAACAGAAAATGGTTTTTGATTGATTCTTTTTCTGTCATCTTTCTTTTTCTGTCTAGTTTTTTGTCATATTTATTTGAAAAATATTTGGAACACTTTTCTGTACACTCACGGTATTTACGTTATGTACGTATTTTTCTTATACCGTAGATACCGGAGGAGGTGACGGAGCTGCAAACTTCACACAGTTAAACTCCGACTACTCCGAACCAGGCAAGCATGTTTGAACTCTTGATATGATGAGTGGTTGTTGCATGTTTGCATTTTTGTATAGTCATGGCATGTTTATGAACATTTCTTTGAATGTTATATTTCATGCACATAAGTGGAAAGTAAGTTTCGGAAAGCATTATGTTGTTGGATACATACTTGCATGGCCATATGATGGCATGAGGATGGGTAAGATGGAAGTGTTGTGACATGCCAGTCTTATGCCAGATTATTTGACTTCTGTGTCATCGTGAAACAAATCACATTCCCATTCATTTCCTTCCTGTACTGTCACATGTTTTCCGAAAGGAATATGGCTTAGTAAGTTGCAAATCGTTTTCCTGGTACACACCAAATAGAGAGGCCGGGATGAGGGTTCCATGGCCCTGGATTAAAGCCCGTCATCCGGTCAGGGGGCATGGGTGTTTCCGGTTGGGACCAAGAGGGGGGCACCCCTTAGAGCGCGCGTATAGAAATTTGATCCCATGCTATTCGAGGTTGTGACCTCCCCGTCTCAAAGTTTTTCTTGGACGTTGTCCAGGGTGATTCCTGGCATCATGAGGTGAAATGGGTGTGTACTAGTTAAATGTGTTTCTACCGAAATACCATAAACGGAACTAGTCCATTCGTGACTACGGAAATCCGTTGGCTGTGGTCAGTCAATACCAACTCTGCAGAGTCACAAATCTTTCAATCATCTTGTACATGTTCAAGTACTATATACATCCTAACTTGTCAGGTATCAGCCTCAGTGACAAAATTCCAGTGGAATATATGTGTGGTAAACCCGGTTAAAAGATTATTCTTGTGGATGGACTAATCTTGTTATTTACATTTGTTACAAGCCCTGTCTGTGATGTCGCTCAGACGTCCGACGGTGGCATACTTGTATTTACTTTTATTGTAAGCCCTGTCTGCGATGTCGCTCAGACGTCCGTCTGTGGCATTTCTTTTAAAGCCCTTTATGTGATGTCGCTCAGACGTCCGACTGTGGCATTTCTTTTCAAGCCATGTCTGTGATGTCGCTCAGACGTCCGACTGTGGCATTTCTTTTCAAGCCCTGTCTGTGATATCGCTCAGACATCCGACTGTGGCATTTCTTTTCAAGCTCTGTCTGTGATGTCGCTCAGACGTCCGACTGTGGCATTTCTTTTATAAGCCCTGTCTGTGACGTCGCTCAGATATCCGACTGGGGTATTTCTTTTAAGCCCTTTATGTGGTGTCGCTTAGACGCCCGACTGCGGCATGAGTTTTATTTGTTTACCTTTCGAGGTGTCGCTCCAGACACCCGATCGATTTTCATTTATTTGTTTACTTATCAAGTCGTGCATAAATATTATTATTATTGTATGAGCATCATTATTTTTATTCATGACGCATTCATGCATTCATTGATTATATCTTTTGTCCGAACTGTCTTGCGAGTACTTTCAAAGTACTCACCTGGCTTGTTGATTTGGCCAGATGTTGATGAAGGGGATCTCATGGATGAAGAGTTCGATAGCGAGTTCGACGCCTAGAGGAGTCCCAGTCAGTCCCGTGCGATCCTGTTTTGGTCACTGTATCATATCCGCTTCCGCCACACGAGAATAAATTCATCGAGCCTCACCTCGACGCTCGATGAGCTGCCGGTTAGGAGTCAAGTTATCCACCACCACTCTTTACCTCGAGCTAGTAGCATGCCACCTCACCCCTGTGTCATAACCGCCCTTATGTAAGATATTGGCGAGTTTGTAATAATTTGTTGAGCAGCCTCAGCTCAACCCTGTAATATATTTAATGCTACTGGTCCTCTGTTCATCAAGTATTTGTCTACCAGTGAGGATGACTTTTCCTATACTGGGATGTAAAGATCGATTTTCTCAATAATTATTTTATTGAAAAACCGGTCGTGACAGGACAGTTGTACAGAGAAAGTGCGACTGGAGTCAGCCAGAAATGCATAACACCGGAAGAAGGTCGAATGATTCTCAACGACATCCACTCGGGGACCTGTGGCCATCATGCGTCCTCTCGGACCATCGTGGCTAAAGCATACCGAGCGGGTTTCTACTGGCCCAGAGCAAATGAGATGGCAAAAGAGATAGTCGACAAGTGTGAAGGATGTCAATTCTACTCCAATATGTCACACAAACCCGCCTCAGCCTTGAAGACCATTCCACTCGTCTGGCCTTTCACTGTATGGGGGTTGGATATGGTTGGAACACTGAGAACAGACAGAAACGGCTACAACCATGTATTGGTAGCAGTCGACAAGTTCACCAAGTGGATTGAGGCTAAACCCATCAAGAATCTGGATGCCGGCACCGCCGTCAGCTTCATCAGGGAGTTGGTATTCAAATATGGAGTTCCACATAGCATCATCACAGACAATGGGTCAAACTACGACTCCGAAGAATTCAGAGCCTTCTGCACATCTCAGGGTACACGAGTCGACTATGCTTCAGTCGCTCACCCCCAGTCGAATGGACAAGCAGAACGAGCAAATGGCTTAATTCTCAAAGGGTTGAAACCCCGACTGATGCGCGACCTCAAGCACGTAGTTGGTGCATGGGTCGACGAACTTCCGTCGATGCTTTGGGGATTAAGGACCACGCCAAACCGGTCGACTGGGAGGACTCCGTTCTTCTTGGTCTACGGAGCTGAAGTAGTCTTGCGGAGTGACCTGCTTCACAACACACCCCGAGTCGAACTCTACATCGAATCTGAAGCAGAGCAAGCCCGACAGGACGCGGTCGACCTTCTAGAAGAAGAAAGAGAGATGGCTTTGATCTGATCGACCATTTACCAGCAGGACTTGCGTCTCTTCCACGCCAGAAATGTGAAGAGTCGAGCTTTCCAGGAGGGAGATTTAGTTCTCCGAGTGGATCAGCAGAAACCACACAAGCTTGCTCCTACTTGGGAAGGTCCCTTCATCGTCACCAAGGTTCTCCATAATGGGGCATACCGCCTTTACAATGTCGAGCACCAGATTAACGAGCCCCGAGCATGGAACGCGGACCTGCTCCGCCCTTTTTATACTTAAGTTTTTCACTCGGATGAGTTGTAATAAAAGTACTCATGTAGTGTATTCATCAAAGACAAGAGTTTCATAATTTTCTCAGTAATTGTTATTGCTTTTGTTCTCATAAATCTGTCCCCCAGTGGGTGGCTTAGCTGCGAACCCGTTTTGCCTAAGCTTGTAAAAAATCCTACCGAGTGGTAAGCCAGCCTTCCACTCGGAGGATTAGCTGTGAATCCGTTTCGCCTAAGTTAAACAAAATCCTACCGAGTGGTGAGCCAGCCTTCCACTCGGAGGCTTAGCTGCAGTCCAAGTACTCGCCTAAGTAAACAAAATCCTACCGAGTGGTAAGCCAGCCTTCCACTCGGGGGCTTAGCTGCAGCCCAGTGCTCGCCTAAGTTTTCGAAAATCCTACCGAGTGGTAAGCCAGCCTTCCACCCGGAGGCTTAGCTGCAGCCTAGTGCTCGCCTAAGTTTTTGAAAATCCTACCGAGTGATAAGCCAGTCTTCCACTCAGAGGCTTAGCTGCAGCCTAGTGTTCGCCTAAGAATAAAAGACATCGTACGCTTCGCAAGGAGGACGAGGCGCAGGTCAACCCCTGCTTCCTCCTTCCGAGCTACGTCACAAACAAAACGTGCGTTCTGCAAGGAGGACGAAGTGTGGGTCGACTGCTACCTTCTCCTCCAAAGCCGTGCCACGAAAATCCTACCGAGTGGAGAGCAAACCTCCCACTCGGGGGCTTAGCTGCAGCCCAGTGCTCGCCTAAGTTTCTAAAAAACCTACCGAGTGGAGAGCAAACCTCCCACTCGGGGGCTTAGCTGCAGCCCAGTGCTCGCCTAAGTTTCTAAAAAACCTACCGAGTGGAGAGAAAGCCTCCCACTCGGGGGCTTAGCTGCAGCCTAGTGTTCGCCTAAGTTTCTAAAATCCTACCGAGTGGAGAGCAAACCTCCCACTCGGGGGCTTAGCTGCAGCCCAGTGCTCGTCTAAGTTTCTAAAATCCTACCGAGTGGAGAGCAAACCTCCCACTCGGGGGCTTAGCTGCAGCCCAGTGCTCGCCTAAGTTTCTAAAATCCTTCCGAGTGGAGAACAAGTTTCTCACTCGGAGGCTTGGTTGCAGCCTAGCGCTCGCCCAAACATGACGAGCACAAGTCGACTGCAATTTGTGCTTCACTCCTACCTGCAAAAGAGCATTACAGATACTAGTATATATTCCAACCCAAAGAAGATGGTTGTCTAAAAGAAGTAAACGTATTTCAACGGCAAATCAAGTTCGGATAACGTCCTATGGACCCAGAAGTGCTCAGGCATCAAACTTGTTAAAGTTTGCCGGTTACAAAAATCACTCAGCATTCCGAGGCAAATTCAAATCATCGAGCATAGAAGTTTTTTACCCCTCATGCGGAGGGCTGGAAGGCGCAACAAACTCGTCCAGGTCGATCCCATCTGCGATCCGAGTGGCAGCCGCGATGAAGGTATCCATGAAAGAACAGAAGTAATGCTTCCTAGTGTTGGCCACCTTGAGAGACACCAGCTTGTCTTCTCTCGCTTCCTTGCAGTGGACGCGGACCAAGGACAGAGCGACGTCAGCACCGCACCTGGCAGAAGACTTCTTCCATTCTTGCACTCGACTTGGAACTTCGTTCAGTCGAGTCATCAGCGACTCAAGGTCGTTCTGAAGCGTTTCTTCTGGCCAGAGCGATGTGTCGATGCGCGACGTTGCGTCCTTTAGTCTTGCAAGGTAATCGACCATTGCAGCAACGCGAGACTCGAGGCGGAGCATGTTCATAGCGGTTTCATCCTTCACCGGAGAATTGATGGGATCCAAGCCAGTCTCCACTCGACTAGTCTCCTCTTCCAAGTTTTGGCAGAATTCTATGGACACGATTCAAGGATAAGCTAATGCCCTCACAGCAAGTCAGTAATTACCAATCGAAGATAAGGGGTTACCTTCGAGCATGAGGAATAGCTTCTTGGCGAGTCCTCCCAGATAAACCTCCAAGTCATTCTTCTTTCCCGCCAGTTCGCCAGCTTTGTCGCTCAGGACCATATTGGCATTCTTCAGTCGAGTGACTTCTTGGTTGGCCACATCGAGAGCAGCTTTCAGATTAGTGTTTTCCTCTTCAAGTTTGTTGACAGAAGCCAACTTCTCTTCTGCAAGTTTTGTCTTGTCCGAAGCCGCTTTCTGCACCTCGGCGAGGTCAAGGTCCTTCTTCTTCAGAGCATCCCTCAGTTTTTCTGCAAAAATCACAATAAGATCAGATTCGGAGACAGGCAAGAAGCAAGGACAGTCGTCAAGATTCTCACCAAACATACCTTTTGCCTCCTCCTTCGACTTCGTAAAGTTCTCTTGGACAAGCTTCTGGTCAAGTTCAAGCTGGATATGCTTGTTCTCCAATTCGGTATAACGAGAAGCAAGGTCACAAGATTTCTGCGAAAGTTCAGTCGACAGACATCAACGACAGATCACTTCCTAGTGACTAAAAGAAAAATCATAGTATTTCTAAGACTACAGCTGAATCTAAACATTTAACTGTAGTCTCGAGGACTACACCCAGTGGGTGCACTCAGCGTGCCCCCACTAGTTCTATCAGCGAGACTTAGAGTCGATCAGTCGACCGGAAGCAGTTAACTGTCAGCAGTAAAAAAAATTCAGACCATAGCCGACTGCCAACAATCGACCACGATCTCGGGGACTACACCCATTGGGTGCACTCAGCGTGCCCCCACCAGTTCTATTATTCCACTCGACCAAGCTCGAGTGAAACAAGTAAAGTGAGAAATCTCAAGACACAAAGACTACAGTCGACTGCCAGCAGTCCACCGTAGAATTGACACACCCAGTGGGTGCATGACAAACATCAAGATTTCCAGTCGATGTTTAACTAACCTGGACATTACTCTGGAGAGATGAACTCGCGTCATAAGCTGCTTGGCTGGCAATTCAGATCGCCTTCACCCGCTCCATCATAATCCTGGCCTGGCGTATGGCTTCCTTGGCAGCGCTTGCTTGGTCCTCCGGGACGTGGTAGGTGGAGAAGAGAGAAGGCGGGTCAGCACTCGACGATGAAGGGCAGGCAACCGTCAACGGCTCCACAAAGGACACGGTAGCCCGAGCAATGTTGCTCCCCTCTGGAATCAGTGGTCCAGGTGCTGACACAACCTGAGCAGCCTTGCCAACAGTCGCCTTCCTGCTCCTCCTCTGCCTCAGTGGCGCTTCATCATCATCGTCAGGGAGATCGATGACAACGCTAGGTGGAGCTGCAGAAGAAGTTCAAAGTCAAAGATAAAGATTCAATCGACCAAAAGCGAAACCGCGCAGATCATACCAGGATGAGAAGTAGCAGCATCTTCCATTTCTTGATCCTCATGCCTGGCTGAAGTCTCAGAAGTAGCAGCACTGTGATTTCAAATATCAATCGGTCAGCGATTGAGTCGACCAAGAATGAAAAACATGAGTTATGCCGTTACCCAGAAACAGTCGGAATCTCCATCCTCATCTTCGGTAGGGCCTTCGCCGGTTTTGTCGGGGCCGCTCGGGGTTGCTTCGACACCTTTTCAGTTGGCGCCGGTGAAGTTGTCCGAGGGCATTTCGTCGACTGCCCAGCAGGCACGACTCCCTTGCCGCGTTCGGCCGCAGGGTCGTGGGCGAGCTTGGACCTCCTTTCGGAACGAGGAGGCACAACTTCCTCCTCCTCTTCCTCCTCCTCTTCCTCCTCATCAGAGCCTGCATCTTCATCACCCTCATTGGCATCCGATTCCCACTCCTCTTGACTTTCGCCTCCACTTCCTTCCTCCTCTTCGGCCTATGCTTGCGCCCCGTTGGGCATCGAGTACAACTCGGTAGTTTCCTGAAAGACAACAAGCAAGACAAAAGTCAATCGACTGATCTAAGGTGAAACAGAACGGATGGAGCAATTAGAGAAAAGTGGTCGTACCTTGTCCGCCTCATAAGATTGGTCGAGTGGCGGGTTCCTCCTGGCTCCACGAGGGTTGTCCTTGTTCCCTGTAATGGCAGTCATCCACCTCTCCAGTGTGGCATCATCGACCTCCTCTGGATGGAACCGAGTGGTGTCTTCAGTACCAGAGTACAACCACATTGGGTGGCCCCGGTACTGGAGCGGTTGGATGCGCCGCCGAAGGAAAACCTCCAGAAGGTCCATGCCAGTCACACCGTCACGAATCAACTGGACTACTCGCTCCATCAACATTTTAACCTGAGCCTTCTCCTCCGGAACTACTTTCAGAGAGGATGGCTTGTTCACTCGAATCATAGAGAAGGGAGGGAGCCCAGTCGACTGCCCTAGCGTCGGCTGGTCTTGGCAGTAGAACCAGGTCGACTGCCACCCTCTGACTGACTCGGGAAGGGTCATAGCTGGGAAAGCGCTCTTACTCCTCATCTGGACCCCGAGACCCCCACACATCTGGATTACCTGAGTTCTCTCATCGTTGGGGCTGGCCTTTTTCACCGTCTGAGAACGACAAGTGAATATGTGTTTGAAGAGGCCCCAGTGCGGCCGACAACCCAAGAAGTTTTCAGATAAAGATACAAAAGCGGCGAGATAGGCAATGGAATTGGGTGTAAAGTGGTGAAGCTGAGCCCCAAAGAAATTCAGAAACCCTCGAAAGAAAGGATGCGGTGGTAGAGAGAACCCTCGATCTACATGAGTCTCCAAGAGGACACACTCACCCTCCTGAGGCTGTGGCTGCCACTCCATCCCCGGGAGACTCGCCGCCCCGTGCGCAACCAGGCCTTTGTTGGCCAGGTTGTCGAGATCCTTTTTGGTGATGGTCGAGCAGATCCAATCACCCTGGATCCAACCTTGCGGCAAATGGGACCGCGACGAGGATCCCCCTTGACTGGTCGCTCTCCCCTTCACCTTCCCCGTCGCCTTCTTCACCCGCTCCAAGGCCGTCGTCTTCTCTTTCACCATTGTCGCCGACGAGGCTGGAACGGAGCAGCGGCGCTGGGCAGTTGGTGGGCGCAGCGGATGAATCTGGAGACGAGGGAGGGGAAAATGAGGAGGCACTATTCAAAAAACCTCCGCCAGGTTCCTTATATGGAGTCACTTCCGAGTGGCCGACAGGTAGGCCCGGGCGATCCTGTCAAATCCCGAAACAGTCGCGCAGGTGATACGTGGCGAAAAAGGCGGGGCGGGAATCGAGGCGTACTTGCCTTATCCCATCTGAGTACTGCGGTCTTCTCTGCTTTGCGCGCTTCCCAAAATTTGGATCCCACTAAATCCGCTAACCACAGGGCAACTTGTCAGACGGAAGATCTCTTGCGATCCGTCGCTCAGAAATCTCCAAGTTCATAAAGTTCACTCGACAGATATAAAGAATGGATCAAGGCGACTGAACGAAAGTTGACACCCTCAGTTGAAAGTCATTGATCCAGAGCAAAACACCTTTACAGCACCAGAAAGCAGGTCAGAAAGATTGCCAACTCCTTCCTCACTCAAACCTAGATCCATTTGGGGGCTACTGATGAAGTCATGTACCTAGGGTAGGTTCATGAACCTATCCAAGGTACCCTCCCCAAGGACATCTTTTAGAAGAAGCCGTCTTCCATTCGACCAAGAGGAACTCCACTCGACGGACTAGAAGACACTCGACGAACCTGAAGACACTCGACCATGAAGACTTACTCGACCACCAAGAGTTCAAGATCTACTCTGTATCCAAACGGTCTGTAATTAAGTAGTCTTAATGGTCATGATGACACTTTATGTAAGGCGTTACCAGTAATGCCAGACCTTAATGTACTTTAACCCTCCACTACGTGGGTTGGCTGGGGTCTTGGCGTCCTCTATATAAGCCATTCCCCTCCACTGGTAGAAGGGTTCGCACCCCTGTAACTCTCACACACATAATCCAGTCGACCGCCTCCGGACTCCGAGATGTAGGGCTATTACTTCCTCCGAGAAGGGCCTGAACTCGTAAAACACTTGTGTGCACAACTGCTCCATAGCTAGGATCTTGCCTCTCCATACCTACCCCCTATTCTACTGTCAGACTTAGAACCACGACACCGTCCGGTGCCCTGCTCGTGGAGCATGTGGTGGTGCGAGTATGTTCCTCCAACGCCGTCTTGTAGGCACTGCGAACAGTGAAGACTCCATGTGTGTCAGGTGCCCAAGAAAGTACATCCTCCAGTCGCCTAGGGTTGGCCTTGATCCCCAAAATGCATTGGACATCAGGGTAAGAGAAGTGTTGCTGCAGGAGGTCCACTCGCCACCGGCCATTAGCATCAAGAAGTTCAGAAACCCGTCTGAGCCGGCAAGTAGCTCGAGGAGTGATTGGCCGGTAGGACGTGGGCCTCGGAATCCAAGGGTCCGCCAGATGCGTATATGCTCGCCGTTACCCACTCGCCAGATGAGCCCTTTTTTAAGGAGCTCGAGACCGTGCTGGATGGCATGCCACGTCGGCAATGAGTTACCTGAAAAGACAGTGTCCTCGAGAGACCCATTAGGATAATATTTCGCCTTCAAAACCTGAGAGCAAAAGGACAACGGTCGGGTTAGTAGGCGCTAGGCTTGACATGCAAGAAGTGCTTGGTTAAATAAACGGAAATCTCTGAACCCTAATCCACCCTTTCCTTTTGGCTCTAGCAGTTTATCCCATGCAAGCCAATGGGTCTTCCTCTGTCCTTGCTTCGAACCCCACCAGAAGTTCCTCACGAGTCGTGTGATGTCGTCACTGAGTACGGTAATTTAAATACCCCCATAATATAAGTAGGGATGGCTTGCAAAACAGATTCGATTAAAGTTTCCTTCCCTGCCTTGGAGAGGGTATCTCCCCATGCCATTATTCTCTTGGTCAAACTTGCCTGCAACATCTGGAATTTCCCCTTGTGCATACGACCATCAGGTGTGGGTAGATCTAAGTACTTTCCCTCAAATTCTGAATTCTGGACTTGCAAAACCTGTTTCACCGCAGTCTGCATCACAAGAGGACAACTATCACCAAACTGTATGGAGCACTTAAGTGGATTTGTAAGTTGGCCAGTAGCTTGTGCATATCTATGAAGGGCATCCTTCACATATGTGGCTTGCGCAACATTTGCTTTGAAAAACATTAGTGTGTCATCAGCAAACAACAGATGTGAAATTCCCGGAGCTCTGCTACAAATTTTGACTAGTTGGAATGCCTGTGTCTCCACGCCCTCCTCCAGCAATGCGGATAGACCATCAGCCACAAAGAGAAACAAGAAAGGGGACAGGGGATCACCTTGCCATAGCCCACGCGACAGTGCAAACGAATCCAAGACGACTCCGTTGAATTTAACAGAATATCTCACCGACGTAACACATGACATTATCCATTGTACCCATTGGTGAGAGAAGCCCAACTTGATCATCGCTTGCTTCAAGAACCCCCAGTCCACCCTGTCATATGCCTTTGACAGATTTAGTTTGTAAGCACAAAAACTGTTGTCCCCATTTTTATCATGCTGAATAAAATGAAGGCATTCAAAGGCTAGGAGTGCATTATCAGTGATTAGATGCACTGGGACAAAAGCACTCAGGTATGGTGATATGATCTCATCAAGCAAAGGTCGCAGTCTGTTCACCAAACACTTTGAAACAATTTTATAAATAACATTGCAAAGACTTATAGGTCTAAAATCTGTAAGCCATACTGGATCATCCACTTTTGGAATAAGAACTATAACTGTCTCATTTACCCCTTCAGGCATATGACCAGTTCTGAAGAATTCCTTGACTGCATTAATAATTGCTTCTTCATCACTGCCCAATTTTTTTGAAAAAAAAACAGCTGGGAATCCATCCTTCCCTGGCGCTTTTAAAGGCCCCATCTGGAATAAACTATCAGATATTTCTTTGTCGGTAAACTCAGCACACAGGCGGCTCTTCATATCTGGCGTCACTTTTTCATCATAAAGGGCAAGTAATGGTTGCTGGTCCAGCGTGGCATCACGAGTAAATAAGTTTTTGAAGTAAGATGTGATCATATTACCCATTACTGTATGGTCGCCATGACTGCCGCCCGCCTCGTCAATAAGCCGTTTTACTTTGTTCCTCCTTGCACTCAACACAGCTCGGCCATGAAAAAATTTCGTATTTCTGTCACCCTCCCTGAGCCAGTCTATACGGCTATGTTGCATCCATAGCATTTCTTCACGATACAAGATCTCCTGCATGTGGTCCTCGACAGTTCGAATTTCATTTCTGTCAGCATTCATGTTCATTAGGTCTTCCAGCCGGCTTCTTGATCTCTCTAGCTCCTTTGTGATGTTGCCGAACTTTTTCTTACTCCAAGCGTGCAGCTCAATCATGACCTTTGATAGAAAACCTCTAATGTCCCCCAAACTAAACTTCCGTCCAGCTTGTTTCCACACGTCTGCTACCTTCTCCGGTAGGCTGACGTGACATTCCCAGAATGCCTCATAGCGCCGGAAGTTGGGCCTGAAATTTTGTTCTTCTTCCTTGACACACTCCAGCACCAAGGGCACATGGTCAGAGCATGGTGAGACCTTATGGACCACACGTGCCTCCGAAAAAATGTCTCTCCATCTGTTGTCCGCGACCGCTCTGTCGAGCCTTACTCGGACATTCCTCCTTCCCCACTGCTTATTGTCATAGGTAAATGGCAAGCCAGAGAAACCAAGATCAACAAGATCACATACCTCCAGTGTATCTCTGAATGCAATCATCTGGCTCTCGCTGCGGGGTGTCACTGAAAAATGCTCAAAGGACCACATAGCTTCATTGAAATCGCCTATGACACACCACGGCAGGTCAGATGTCTGTTTTAGCTCTCTCAAATGCGTCCACATGCGGGCCTATTTTCAGAACATGGTTCACCATATACACAAGTTAGACGCCATAACGGATCATGCTCTGAGATTCTCACATACGCATCAAAAATCTCTCATTACCTGACTGAATCTGTACATGCAGACTTTCACACCAAAAGAGGGCAAGGCCTCCACTCAAACCATCACTACTAACTCCTGAGAAACCTCTCAAGCCTAATCTACCACGCAAACGTTTTACTTTTTCCGAGCTCTGTCTAGTTTCACACAAGAACACTAGTTTCACTTTTGTACTTCTCACCATGCCAACTAAGTCGCGAACTGTCGGTTTGTTGGCCAGCCCCCGACAGTTCCAACTTATACAATTCATTGCTTCTGACGGGGTGGCTCTTGCGACCCCGTCAGATTACCGGCGCTCCCTGGGTCGGTTGCCTCCTTAACCACCTCACGCTCCTTGCTAATCATATTTTCCTCCGTTGGCAATTCCACCATGTATGTGTGCAGCTGTTGACATACAATCCTTCCCCTTTATTTCGCATCCCCTGTGTGAGCATCCACATACGGATGCAAGAAGTACACACGCATGAACCCAAACACTGGGTGTTCCTGCTCATTTGTCTGTCTATATTCCTCCATAAGAACCTCACTGAGCACAGCATCGTCCGCTTGGTTTCCCCCGTCCACAAATTCCTCTGGTTTGTGCATCATTGGCCCTTCCTTAGCAAGTGCCTCTCCCTGAACGGCTGGCTGCTCCAAGTCCTCCTGGGCAACAACAGCGAGTGCTAGTGCATCTGGGACCATTACCATAGGGCCCTTGGTTACCCAATCAGCCAGCTTCGGGCGGGTAGCGTCCACAAAGGGAGCCTCGTTATCGCCCCCACCGGATTCTGGGTTGGCTTTGGGCACCTTCGGCGCGGACTCTGTAGCAAGCACCTGCGTCGTAATCGCTGTAGGAACTGGCGTCGTTATGGTGGGGATCCGATCTGGTGGCTTGGTTCGGTCAGGTGGAGCGCTGGGCTTCAGGTGCAATCCTCCATGAACCCTAGGTCCACAGCCAAGGAGAATAGCTAGCGTGCCCTGTTCCCAGACGTAGGAGTTATGGTTGCTGTCGGCATTGGACGATCGATGCTCTGCGGGGGCAAGCCCCTCCCCCAGTTCCTTCTGGATGCGGTCTACAACTTGGACGCATAGGACACGGAGTCCCAGCGTCAGCGGGGCGGATGAAGCCGCAAACAGTTCATAGTGCGCTCGGAGAACCCACATGGAAACATAGACGGCGAAGGCAAGGCCTAGGCCAGGCATTGACGACGGCGGCTGGGGCATCTCCCCAATGTTGCCTAACCCTAGCGTCGGCGGGGCGGACGGGGCCACTGCTGCTCCGGCCCCTTGCCTAGGCAAGGGCACGGGAGGAAGGCCGCACGCTGCCGGACAGGCGTCCAGTGGCGGCGGCGGTGGGGCGGACGGGGCCGCTGCTGCTCCAGCCCCTTGCCTGGGCAAGGGCATGGAACAGAGGCCGCACGCAGCCGGACTGGCGTCCAACGGCAGCGGGGGCGGGGCGGTCGCCTCATGGTCGCCCAGGGCGTCAAACCCTAGAGAAGCGGTACCCATTTCTTCTATGGTTCCACCATACAAGCTGCAACCCAATAGAATGGCCTGAAAAGCTTAAGAGTACAGATGCAAAGCTAAGAAAAAGACAAATAGAGTGGTAGTTGAAGCCACGTGATGTGCATCTTGGGTTAAACTGTAAATAAAATCTTACTACTCTTGAGTAACTCCAAAAGCGGCCACCGAAGATCTTTATTGGATTTGTTTTTCATCACCAGCACGTCGAGGTGAAAGATGTGCAGGTTCAGTGGGTCCTCTTGCGTTTTCACTGACATGTGGGACCGCATGTGAGCAAACAGACGATGGGATCCACGCGTTTGCTGGTTGGCTGAGAAGAGAGATAGAGGAGGGTGGAGCACGGACTCCAGGAAATTTGTTCTACGTAACCAGCACCTCGATATTCGTGTGTGGTTGTTTCTAGAATAAAAAAAGGAGGTACCCCTACTTATGTTACTCCCACTACGCCTAGCCTAAGGTTAGTAGGTGACCTTGCGCTTGGCTCTTCGCCTCTTCCGAAAGTCGATGGTTCTACAGTAGTACTTCTAGCAATCTGACACCAAATGAACTGCTACACGTCCACCGCTTGTAAGCAAAAGTTTCTCCTCGTGCTGCGAGCCACCGCGCACGCGTTGGCGAGGGAGAAGGCATAATCAAGTTTCTCGTCGTTCTGCGAGTTCATAGGACACATCAAAGTTATTTAGTACGTACTCTCTCTGAAAAAGGGTTGACCATGTCATTGCTACCATCCCGTGCTCCGTCGTTGAGTACGTGCACTATTCACGTGCCATCGAGGAGAAAAAATATTGCGTAGGTGCCATCAAAGTGCACGACTCACTTACGCATTGCTTATCTAATTATCTCCATTTTCTTGCATGACACGTGCACCTTGATGCTAGATGTCTCGCGTGTTGGGAAAAGGATGAACAAAGCTCACGTAAAAGAAAAGAGTTGAAGAGCATAGATTCCCGACGACCGAGAAGGAGCTAGGAACCTCACGGTGGAGCATCTGCAAGGAACCTTGCGCGTTTCCCCTGTTTTTGGCGCCTGTCCACCTATAAACAAATAAAAGAACATGAACTTTTCGCTAACCACTAGAAACGGTACATCATGATGCTAAGTTGAAGATGTTTTATACTCCCTTCATTCCCAAATATAAGTCTCTTTAGAGATTTTAATAAGGGACTACATACGAAACAAAATGATGTAGTTTGTACCGGGACCGTATGTTGTAGTCTATTTGAAATGGCTAGAAAGACTTATATTTAGGAATGGAGGGAGTAGTTTATATTGAAATATTGATAACCACGCAACAAGCCACGCATGTACAGGACGCATGCAGTCACACATGTACACAAGCCAACGCACTAACTCCATCCGATCCAACTCATGCACATACGCGCACAGCATGGAGCACACAACGCACGTACACAACACGTGCATAGACACACACTCGGCCGCAGAATGCACGTGAATAACACATGCATGCCACACACTCGGCTGCATGGAGGCATGCGCCATCCGCGGCGACGTCCGGTTCATCGTGCTACGGCGAAGCTCGCACGCAACGACGCCTGCGCATCTCTTGCAACACCTCTTTGCCGTCGTTGCTCAACGACTAGTCAGAGACGAAGACGACCGCGGCCTCGGCCTTAGAGCTAGCACCGATGGAAAAACACGCACGCTGCACGCACACGAGCACATACGGAGTGCCCACAACGTGGTGGTAGTGTGTCCCAAGTCGCCTCTACTCCTTCTGCGCACGTTGTCTATAAAGGCGGTTGCATGCTAATGATGATGTGGGTGAGATCTTCTAGGACTCAGATGATGACGAGAAAATTATGAGACACAAGGTGACATACACCGTCAAGGTCCACGGTCAAGGGGGTGCTAGTAAGTGCTTAGATGTGCTTAGAGCAAGTACAATAGAGTTGAGTCAGCGGGCTATAAGGAATACACGAGTAGTATATTTCTGCTTAGTTCGAGGAAAGAGAAGAGGAGAGAGAAGGTAAGCGGGCTCTTCATGAAGAGCCAGCTCTAGCACGTGCTCCTAGGCACTTTGTGAGAATGAAAGGTGGGCCACATAATAAAAAAGTAGTACACTCTTTTGATCTACTATTGTACATGTTGACTATAAGATGGGCTGTAGATGACATGGCACTGGCTTATAGCCAGCAGCTGGCTGTACTATTAACCATGCTCTTAGATGAGGTGCTAAGTGCATTAAATGGCTTAGTAACTCAAGTCTTGAATGCATAGGTGCTTAGTTTATTGGTGCCACATCATATTCTATGTCTACGTGGCAGGCTTAGCAGCTATACATGGTGAAGCACTGGGAGAGTCTAAGGCTGGGCATAGAGGGGAGTAACTTATACTATAACATATTACTATGTTACTCTAAACATCTCTATAATCCGGAAAGGAGGGAGTAGTAACATAGACTAGTGTCATATGCAGAGTATGGGAGCACATGATATTTCCCTGTCCGGACCGATCCCAAGTTGGCTTCTCACCTTCTTGGCCCAACAAAAATCCCTCCCCCTCCCGCGCGCGCTTCCCACCCGGCGCCAGCTGAGCCCGTCGCTCCACATTGATGGCAAGTCAGGGCGACGCGACCTCTCACTGCTTCCACCGTTGAAGCGGTGCGCCGACCGAGGGCACCGCCCGCTGCATGCCTGGCATTTCAGACTACACAGTGGAGAGTAACTTTAGAGCAAGTACTACAACTAGATGACATAAGCAGGCTATAAGGATTTAAATATAGTATTTGTGCTTAGTTGAAGGAGAGAGAAGAGGAGAGAGAATAGAAGCGGATTGTAAACGTGTAGCCGGTTGTACTCCAACATACTTTGTGAGACAAAAGGTGGGGCCATTATTAATGATATAGTATTTATACTAAAGGGACTAACAGACGCCTTAATTACTCCGTTTTTTTAGACAAACCTTGGTGGGGCTATTATTGATTTTTTTGAGCTATTATTGACTTGGACATGGGGTTTGAGGGCCAAAGGCATACTATTATACTCGCACGACCGACCTGACATGCTCTACCCTAGCCGTGATGACCCACAAGTATAGGGGATCTATCATAGTCCTTTCCATAAGTAAGAGTGTCGAACCCAACGAGGAGCAGAAGGAAATGACAAGCGGTTTTCAGTAAGGTTTTCTCTACAGGCACTAAAATTGTAGGTAACAGATAGTTTTGTGATAAGATAATTTGTAACGGGTAACAAGCAATGAAAGTAAATAAAGCGCAGCCAGGTGGCCCAATCCTTTTTGTAGCAAAGGACAAGCCTGGACAATTTCTTATAATGAGAAAAGCACTCCCGAGGACACATGGGAATTATCGTCAAGCTAGTTTTCATCACACTCATATGATTCGTGTTCGGTACTTTAATAATTTGATATGTGGGTGGACCGGTGCTTGGGTACTGCCCTTACTTGGACAAGCATCCCACTTTGATTAACCCCTATTGCAAGCATCCACAACTATAAAAGAAGTATTAAGGTAAACATAACCACATCATTAGACATATGGATCCAAATCAGCCCCTTACGAAGCAACACATAAACTAGGGTTTAAGTTTCTGTCACTCTAGCAACCCATCATCTAGTTATTACTTCCCAATGCCTTCCCCTAGGCCCAAATAATGGTGAAGTGTCATGTAGTCGACGTTCACATAACACCACTAGAGGAGAGACAACATACATCTCATCAAAATATCGAACGGATACCAAATTCACATGACTACTAATAGCAAGACTTTTCCCATGTCCTCGGGAACAAACATAACTAGTCACAAAGCATATTCATGTTCATAATCATAGGAGTATTAATATGCATTAAGGATCTAAACATATGATCTTCCACCAAGTACACCAATGAGCATCAACTACAAGGAGTAATCAACACTACTAGCAACCCACAGGTACCATGAGACTTGTCTTTCCTAGGCTCCCCCTCCTAGGCTCCCCCTAGGCGATCACCGCCGGCGGCCACTCCGGCCCCGGCGGCCACTCTTCCTACCGCCGGTTGCCACTCCGGCGCTGGCGGCCACTGCCTCTCTGCCACTTGTCACTCTGAGGGTGGCAGCCACCAACCTAACTCTGGTTTCTTTGTGGGAGGAGTTGCTGCTAGGATGGTCACGGATCCTCCTTCACTCAACTTTGCTCGAGGTAAAGATTTTCAGCATTCAATGAGGAAAAAGTTTGGTCACCGAGTGGTGTTTTCACCTGGTTTTCGTCAACGAGAGTTCACTTTGGTGCTTTCCTTCTGCCATGCTCGTTTTCGGTTGGATTGTCACATGGTTACTATCACGTTGCAATCTTGTTTTGGTGGTTATCCCCAAGGTTTCCGTGTGCTACATCTCAAGGACAGAACTTTCAAATTTTCCGTTGCCTCAAAAGTAGTGGGTTTTGAGATCTATAATCATGGCCGTGTGGTTGAAAAATATTTTGAGTTAGTTTTCAATCTTTGGGGCTTTGGAGGACCTAACTGGTTACGTGAAGAACAACTTTTCTATCGTGAAGAAGAAGCTTCTTGGACTTTGGTCACTAGTGGTCCGCGCCCGGATCTGCCACCGGCAGAGTGTCCGGCGATCAACTCCGGCCGTCAGTTTTTGCTCGCCTGGCGAATATTCCGACCACCAGCAATAATGTGGCCACAGACAATAATGTGCCCTTAATGCCCAATATTAATTCCTCAGGAGAGGTTCACGCAACGACTACAGAGGGCGGGAATCTGGGTCATTCAAATGACTGGTTTCAATGTTATGCGTGTGGCAAGATGTGCCACTTTGCTCGGGAGTGTCACGGCAAACGCCTTCCTGGGCTTTTTCCGTCACTTAGGTTTGCTACTTTCCCCAGCCCACCAAATGAGGCCTGGGACCTAGACGCGGTCCAGGACTGGTTCAAGTCCACTGGCCCGGCCCGTGACCCCTTGCTAGTTTCCTCTTTTAGCGAGCTCTATTTGGGATCTTTTCCTAATTTTCAGTCTCGTTTTGCACTTGCCTCCTCAACTTCTCCGCACTGCTCCTCTGTTTCTTCATAGTGCTCAAACTCTGCTCCCGTCACCTTGAGCTTGACATCGCTGGCGAGTGCTCGTTCTGCGGCTCCGATGGCCAACATTCCGATTGACCCGCGTCCCTTCGTGCCCCATGGCTTCGACATTCAGCAGGTCCCTGGCCGCAATGGGGTGGCTCGGGTGGTGCTGCCGCATCGTCCTCGTCGCCATGAAGATTGGGCGATTGTGACCATCCATCCCCTCCCCGCCGATGCTCCATTCCCCAATGTAAGAGTTGTTCTTGAGGAGTTTATTGTTGAGCATAGGCAGTTGGGGTTGCGGGACATTCAGCACTGCCCGTTCGGAGAGGCTTATGTTCGGCTCACGAAGGTGAGAGACATGGATAAGTTGGTTCTAGATAGTCCTCATGAATTTGGTGATGTGTTTATTACTTTTGTGAAGCATGATGAGGGAAGAAACCACAGGAGGGTTCACTTCAATAGAACTGTTTGGTTGCTTATGATGGGAGTTCCTTTTGATTTTCGTAACGCTGAATATTTGGCCTGTGCTGTTAGTAAGTTTGGCCATATGATCACCTGGGACAAGGAAGTTGATCACATGGGGGCGTATTGTAGTCAAGGCAAGAGTTATGAACTTAGATATCATTCCAAAAAGTATGAGATGGTCTGAAGGGGATGAGTTTCAGGAAGATGGCTGGTCTTCCTCCATTGAAGTTCTGGCAAGTGAGCTCCTTGGTGGAGGCCCAGCAGATGAGGATCCTTTTCCTCCTGCAAATGTGGACCCACACCCTTTACCTGAAAATGCTGAGCCTGATGATGGTTTTCATGATGATGCTGTCAACAACAATAATATGGATGTTCAGATTGCAGAGAATTGGGGTAACTGGGAAGTGAATCAACAGAATAACCAGAATGCAGATCTTGAGGACCTCTTGGATGCTGTGCAGCAGGAAGAAATGGCTTGGGCAGATGTTGCAGTGGAGGTTCTCCTTCCTAGGGCTGCAGTGCCTGTTATTCTTCCTCCTCCTGCCATTGTGATTGCTAATGGACTGTTGAACATCATTCAGGCCTATCAGTCAGATGATGAGGAGCCTCCTTTGTTGCATGAGCAGAACCAGGATGCTGCAATGGTTGATGTTGTTCTGCATGATCAAATTGTTGCAGACCAACTGCAACATGTTGCACCCACTATTCATGGAACAAATGTTAATGCTAATGTTTCTGCAACTCTAGATGTGGCTCCTATCCCACCTGTATTGCTAGAAGCTACATTGGAGACTGTTTTGGTCCCTATTTTACCTTTGGCTGTTGTGACAACTGATGAGCAAATTCAACCTTCCCTTGCTAGTGGATCCTCCAATGAAGTCTTGGCCTGCAGTCCTGATCATATAAATACTTCTATAGGAAGCTTCCAACCAGTTGAGAACCTGGAGGATCTTCAATCAGGGCTCCAAGGTAATTGGGTTAACCAAATAGATGACCACTTTAGCATGGCACCTTCTTTACTTGGTTTGAAATGCATTCAGATGGCTGCTGCTGCTAACAATGATCATACTGTTTCTGAAGAAGGCATGCTGCTGTGGAAACATCACTTTCAAGAGCAACCTTTGGAAAACAGGAGCTCTTTCTCTACCAACATTCCTGTAAGTTGGTTTAACTTTATTGTCCACCTTCTTCTGTCCCCTGATAAGTTTGCCTGGACTGTCAACATGTTAAAATATGGAATGTGGGAACTTTTCACTGCTGTGGAGAATATGGATCAAGCCATTCTGTTTCATATACCTGACAAGTGTGCTACCTCACATGCACCTATTTGTCAGGCCATGGAGGAAGGTACTCAGGAAAAGGGCAAAGAAAAATATTGGAGTGGCTGCCAATATGCAGGATGTGGAGTCCTAGGCCCTGCTGCAGCCTTTTGGCCAAGATAACTTGAGGAAGAGAAGAAGTGGAAAAACTCCACTAGTTGAAACAGAGGTAAGGAGAAGTGATAGAATGAAGAAGTACAATGTTGGTTACAAGAGAAACTCCTGTTCTAATAATGATTGTCTACCCTGCAATGTTGTCCATCCCATCATCCAAAAATCAGTTGTTAAAAACCTCACTGCCTCTTTCTGTAAGGTTGCTGAGGGGGAGCTGGAGGACAAGCTGGCTAAGAAGCCCAAGAGAAGGCAAGAGGATGTTTTGGACAAGGTTCCCTTGGCCAAAGGAGAAGGACATACCTCCAACTCTTCATAATGTATGAGGCCTTAATTGGAGCAATGTGTTGAGGGGTTGTGTGTGTGGTACCTCTCCCCCTATTTTGGAACTTTTTACGAATGATGTAAGACTTGGCTACTGGCACTTTATGAAACCTGTATGTCTGGTGATGTACTCTCTTATTAGTACTTATATGATTTACGGTTGGATGCTCTGCTGGTCATGTGATGTGCTTGTGGATCAGGGCATTGTGCCATCTTCTTTTATTTTTGGCTGATCAAGTGCTGGTGCTTGATCTCTGGTACAAAACCAACATGTGTTAACATGAATAACACAAACAGAAACTATAATATTCTCAATTGGAACATTAGAGGAATGAATTCTGAGGACAAATGGTTGGCTTTAAGGCAGAAAATTGATGAGAGTGACTGCAAAGTTTTGTGTCTTCAAGAAACCAAGAGAGAGACTTTTGACACAACTTACATTAAAAACTTCTGCCCTAACAGAATTAATAAATTTGCTTTCCTTCCCTCCGTTGGAGCTTCTGGGGGTCTTCTTGTGGCTTGGAATGGTGCTCAGTTCTCTGAAGAAGTCATTACACAAAACAGGTTCTCACTTTCAGTACAACTTACCAGTCTGCTCTCTAATCAGTCTTGGATTCTTTCTAATATTTATGGGCCATGTGATCCACAAGACAAAATTGAGTTTATTAACTAGTTTTTGAATATTCACATGCCTGATGATGTTGACTGGATTCTAATGGGAGATTTCAACCTTATGAATGCACCATCAGATAGAAACAGACCTGGTGGAGATGTTAATGATATGCTTATGTTTAATGAGGCAATCAGTAATCAAGGTTTAGTTGAATTACCTTTGCATGGTAGAAAGTTCAGTTGGAATAACATGCAGCATGATCCTCTGTTGGTAAAACTTGATTGGTTTTTCACTTCTGCTTCATGGATGACATCTTTTCCGAACACCATTGTGCTACCTCTTGCAAAGCCTATATCAGATCATATGCCCTGTGTTATAAAAGTTGGTACTTCTATCCCAAAAGCAAGAGTGTTCAGGTTTGAAAATTATTGGCTCCAACATTCTGATTTTAAGCAGGTAGTTGCTGCTGCTTAGAATATTCCTATGGGAAATCTTGATGCTGTAAAAACTTTGAATGCTAAGTTTAAAAACTTAAGAAGAGCTTTGAAGCTGTGGGCCAAATCTTTGTCCTGTCTGAAAACTCAAATTGCAAAGCTAAATGACCTCATCTTTCTGTGGGATTTCTTTGAGGAATTTAGAGAGTTGGACATTCATGAATGGAATTGCAGGGCTGTTCTTAAAGAACATCTACATATTTTGTTGAGAAATCAAAAGATTTATTGGAAGCAAAGAGGGAAAATCAAGGGGGTGAAGTTTGGTGATGAAAACACAATTTTTTTCACACTTAAGCCTCAATCAACTACAGACATAACCATATTGCTGTTCTTCAAAATGATGACCAAGTTGAGATATCTGATCATGCTGGGAAAGCTGCAATTCTCTTGGAAACTTATAAAAAAAGAATGGGCACATATCAAAAAACTTCAATGCACTTTCATTTGGCTTCCTTGTTTGCGCAGAGACAAGATACATAAATTTTTGATAACCTTGAATTACCTTTCACTGAAGAAGAAATTGATGTTGTGGTCAATGATCTCCCAACAGACTAATCACCAGGCCCTGATGGTTTTAACAATGAATTTCTCAAATCGTGCTGGGACATTATTAAGGGAGATGTGCTCAAATTCATATATGATTTTCATGCAGGGAAAATTTCACTTGAGAGCTTAAATACTTCATACATAACCCTCATTCCAAAAGGGAGTACTCCTTTGATAGCAAATGATTTTAGGCCAATTTATTTACTGAACTGCTGTCTGAAGCTAGTCACTAAGCTGTTGGCAAACAGGTTACAGAAGGTGATTCTCAAGTTGGTTCACATCAATCAATATGGTTTTCTTAAAGAAAGATCCATGCATGCTTGTTTGGGTTGGGCATATTAATATCTTCACCAATGTCATAAGTCTAAGGGAGAAATCATTATACTTAAATTGGACTTTGAAAAGGCTTTTGACACCATTGAGCACCAGGCAATGTTGGATATTTTAAAGGCCAAAGGTTTTGGGGACAGATGGATTCAATGGATCAAAATGTTGTTCACTTTTGCTTCATCTGCTATCTTGCTAAATGGTGTTCCTGGCAAAAAGTTTTATTGCCTTAGAGGTGTCAGGCAGGGGGACCCTCTGTCCCGTCTTCTTTTTGTGCTTGCTGCAGACCTACTTCAGTCAGTTCTAAACAAGGCCATGCACCTGGGTTTATTAACTTCTCCCTTGCAAGTGGAGTCATGCCCTGATTTTCCAATTGTCCAGTATGCTGATGACACCCTGGTTCTCCTTCAAGCAGATGCCAAGCAACTACATTGTCTCAAAGCCCTTCTCAATACTTTTGCAGATGCCACTGGCCTTAAAGTAAACTATAATAGATCAAGTATGATTCCAATAAATGTGCCAGAAGAGAAGGTGGGGATTTTGATAAATACGTTTCACTACAAGAAGGAATCTTTTCCAATTAAGTATTTGGGAGCACCCTTAGGTCTTCATAAGCCTATTGTTGAGCAATGCTTCCCTCTTGTCACAAGACTACAGAAGAAGCTTGTGGGTTTGTCCTCCTTCATGATAATGGCTGGGAGATTGCTGCTGGTGAAATCTGTCCTAAATTCTTTGTTGATCTATCTCATGGGATGCCTTGATGTGCCTGTCACCATCAAAACTCAAGCCATAAAGTATTTGAGGCATTGCCTTTGGAGAGGCCCTGATCTAGAGGACCATAGGCCTGCCATGGTGGCATGGAACACTGTTTGCAGACCTAAAAAGCAGGGTGGTTTGGGAGTGATGGATATCTTTGTTCAGAATAAAGCCCTGCTACTTAAGAACCTGCACAAGTTCTATAACATGCACAGTATTCCTTGGGTCAACTTGATCTGGGAATCATATTACAACAATGATTCACTGCCTGGTAATAGCTGGATTGGATCCTTCTGGTGGAAGGCAAACCTTAAGCTTATTGATAACTACAAGTCCTTGGCCATATGCAACATAGGTGATGGCAAGAGTGCATTATTTTGGACTGATCTTTGGCACTCAGCTTGTTTGCAAGACATGTTCCCTCACTTATTCTCTTTTGTGAAAAACAAGGATGCTACTGTCCACACCATTATCCAAACCGAATACTTGGAGGATCTGTTTCATTTACCTCTGACTGTGCAAGCCTTCCAGGAATTTGAAGCTATGGAAGACATTTGCATTGCTTTAAGGGCCTCTGATACACTAGATTACACTGACACCTAGAGTTACATTTGGGGAAATGAGCAATTTTCAGTTGCTAAGGCATATAAAGTTATGATGCGAGTTAAAATTGTGCCAAAACAATTCAATTGGATCTGGAACAGCTCCTGTCAGCCAAAACACAAGGTGTTTTTTTGGAGACTACTTCATGACAGGTTCAATACTAGAAATCTTCTGAGAAGGAAAACTTTTCATTTGGACAACTATAACTGTGTTGTCAACAATTACCAATAGGAGGAAACTCTCCAGCATATTTTCTGGACCTGTCCTTTTGCAGCTCAGTGTTGGGACCTGATATGCCCTTCAAGACAGGCAAATGTTTCAGTACTGGAATCTTTTCTTGATCTCAAGCAGAAACTTCATGTGCCTTTTTTCATGAAAATAATCATCCTTGCTTCTTGGGCTATCTGGATCTCAAGGAAAAACTTGATCTTCCAAGAAATTCAACCTAGCATTCAGAGGTGGAAAGCTATCTTTTTGGACGTGCTCAACCTACTCAGATTTAGAATTAAGAAGAGCTATGCTGGAGCCTACTGTTGTTGGCTGATAATCTTGTGTTGTAATCTTAGTAGCTAGTTTTTTCCTTGTTTTTCTTTCCTCTTTGCTCTTTTGGCTTATCTCAAGCCTTATGTAGAGTGGAACCTTCTTGTTTTTGTCCTTTAAATAATATAAAAATTGCAGTGGGGTTTTGCCCTACTGTGTACTGTAAAAAAAACCACAGGTACCAATTTGTGGTTTTGATACAAGATTGGATACAAGAGATGAACTAGGGTTTTTAGAGGAGATGGTGCTGGTGAAGATGTTGATGGAGATTGACACCCTCCCGATGAGAGGATCGTTGGTGATGACGATGGTGATGATTTCCCCCTCCCGGAGGGAAATTTCCCCCGCAGAACAGCTCTGCCGGAGCCCTAGATTGGTTCCGCCAAGGTTCCACCTTGTGGCGGCGGAGTTTCGTCCCGTAAGCTTGGTTCTGATTTTTTCCTGGGTAAAAGCCTTCATATAGCAGAAGATGGGCACCGGAGGGCCACCAGGGGGCCCAGGAGACAAGGGGCGCGCCCGGTAGGGGTGGGCGTGCCCCCACCCTCCTGGCCAGGGTGTGGGCCCCTTCTGGTGTTTTCTTCGCTCAATAATTCTTATTAATTCCAAAAATAACTTCCGTGGAGTTTCAGGATTTTTGGAGCTGCATATAATAGGTTTCCAATATTTGCTCCTTTTCCAGCAAGAATTCCAGCTGCCGACATTCCCCCTCTTCATGGTAAACCTTGTAAAATAAGAGAGAATAGCCATAAGTATTGAGACATAATGTGTAATAACAACCCATAATGCCATAAATATGGATATAAAAGCATGATGCAAAATGGACGTATCAACTCCCCCAAGCTTAGACCCCGCTTGTCCTCAAGCGAAAGCCGAAATCGAAAAATATGTCCACATGTTTAGAGATAGAGGTGTTGATAAAAATAAAATACGGACATGAGGGCATCATGATCATTCTTATAACAGCAACATATATAGATTTTGTCATATGATTTCTTATGCTCAAGTAACAATCAATTCACAATGTCAAGTATGGTTCAAAAACTTCATTGGGGACTAACAAACTATAATCTCAGTCATTGAAGCAATTGCAATTTATTATAACATCGGAAAGAGTCAAAAATAGAGCTTTTCAGCAAGTCCACATACTCAACCATCATATAGTCTTCTACAATTGCTAACACTCACGCAATACTTGTGGTTATGGAGTTTCAATCGGACACTGAGAAAGATAGGGGCTTATTGTGTTGCCTCCCAACGTATTCACCTTTGGGTGATGTCAACAATAATAATTCATGCTAACTTACATACAATTGGATATATATATCGGGGTCTTTCAAACACGAGGAGCTTGCCAAAGGATAAAATGAAAAAGGGAAAGGTGAAGATCACCTTGACTCAAGCATAAAGTAAAAACATAAAGTAAAAGATAGGCCCTTCGCAGATGGAAGCAGAGGTTGTCATGTGCTTTTAGGATTGGATGCACAAAATCTTAATGCAAAAGAATGTCACTTTATATTGCCACTTGTGATATGAACCTTTATTATGCAGTCTGTCGCTTTTATTACTTCCATATCACACGATCATATAAAGCTTATTTTCTCCGCACTAATAAGTCATACATATTTAGAGAGCATTTTTTATTGCTTGCAACATGACAACTTACTTGAAGGATCTTACTCAATCCATAGGTAGGTATGGTGGACTCTCATGCCAAAACTAGGTTTAAGGATATTTGGAAGCACAAGTAGTATGTCTACTTGGTGCAAGGAATTTGGCTAGCATGAGGGGGAAAGGCAAGCTCAACATGTTGGGAAGATCAATGACAATATACTTCAACTGAGATGTGAGAAAACATAAACCATTGCATTGTCTTCCTTGTCCAACATCAACTCTTCTAGCATGTCATACTTAATGAGTGCTCACAATCATAAAATATGACCAAGATTGTATATTTGTATGTGAGAACCTCTCTTTCCTTATTACTTCCTATTAATTGCAACGATGACCAAAACTACGTTTGTCAACTCTCTACAACTTTTATGCCTCATACTTTTTATATGTGACGTTATTACTATCCATAAGATCAATATGAATTCTTTTATTCTTTTTATTCTTTCTACTTCCTCAATATCATAGTAAGATACCAAAGCCCTTGACTCAACACTAATCTTTACTATAGATAGCTCACGGACTCGATTACATAAAGAGATCGCAAAGCAAAAGTCAAAACTACTTGATACCAAAACTTCAATATACTAGATCAAGATACTACTAAAAGGATCGAACTAAGTAAAACGGTAAAGATAGGAGTGTGATGCTGATACGATACCGGGGCACCTCCCCCAAGCTTGGCAGTTGCCAAGGGGAGTGCCCATACCCATGTGATTATGTCCTCGGAGGTGGTGAAGTAGGAGTTGTTGATGATATAGGCTTGTCGTCCATCTTCCAAGGCATAGGCTCACCATCATAGAAGGATGATCGAGTCTCTGGGATCCTCAAATCTGTAGCCAAACTCATCCTCTTGAATCTATATTCATACTCACAGTTTTGGTTTTGCAGGTCATAGATCTGGGCTTGGAGGTGCTCGATTTTCTCTTGAAGCTTAAAGATGTTCTCCCCAATGATCTTGGCATCCAGCTTGTGGTTGTTGGTGAACTCCGTGATCATCATATCGTTGGCGTTGAGTCCACGCTCCACCATCCCTTGGCACTTGAAAACTTGTTGCTCCATGGCTTCGAGCTTTGTCTCCACGCTTCCGGTACGCCTTGGTCCCTCCACATCGCGGATGCGCAGCACCCCCTCACGCATCTCAATGGTTTGAGGGTGTTGCAGCACCTTCACGAGATAGGGGTTGATAACCATCTCGAAAAACTTGTACTTGGGAGCGCTTGGAGACGTCATGATGCTCTAGATCTGTAACAGAAACAGCTCGAAATGAAAACAGAGGATATTTGCGTGATACGGTGGTCAAAGCCTTCGGGAGATTATATAATGAATTTTTACCGACCAAAATATGTAACGTGCAAGAAAACAGAGTCCGGGAGGCACACGAGGTGGCCACGAGATAGGGGGGCGCACCCAGGAAGGGTGGGCGCGCCCTCCACCCTCGTGGAGGCCTCGTGTCCTACCTGGATTACTTCTTTCTTTCCAAAATTCTTAAATATTCCAAAATAGAGGAACATTGCCATTAGAATTGTTTTGGAGTCGGTTTACTTACCGTAACACATACCTATTCCTTTTCGGAGTCTGAAACATTCTGGAAAGTGTCCCTTATGTATTCCTCCGGGGTTACGGTCTCAATAATATTAGTTTCAACATTGATATGATTACCTGAGATATAATGTTTGATTCTTTTACCGTTCACCACCCTCAGACTTGTGCCTTCAAAGTTGTTGATTTTTATGGCACCGGAACGATGGACCTCCTCGATAACGTAAGGACCTTCCCTTTCCTGCAAAAAATCTTAAACGAGAGTTGAATAATAACACATAATCACCTACATTAAATTCTCGCTTTTGTATTCTTTTGTCATGCCAGCGTTCGACTTTTTCTTTGAACAGCTTGGCATTCTCATAGGCTTGGGTTCTCCATTCATCAAGTGAGCTAATGTCAAACAACCTCTTCTCACCAGCAAGTTCGAAGTCATAGTTGAGCATCTTTGAAGTCATAGTTGAGCTCTTTAATAACCGTGGGCATTCTATTTACTACCATTTATGTGCCGCCGCGCGTCCCCTTTTTTTATTAGCTAGGAGGCGCCATGCAGGGTAGCTATTTGAGTACGAGAGGCGTGCGATCAGACCCCTGCGCGTGCTTATCGGGAGGAGAGCCCTTTGACCTCCATCTGCCGTCCACCTCTCTCCCAAGGTCTCCATTAATGGCACCCGAGCCTCTGTTTAATGGTGTGGCTATGTCTCACTCGAATGAGATTTAAGAGATAAAAAAGAAAATTTGAAAGCACGGATCTTGATGTAAGATCCGACGGACCTATATAGCATCTACTGCGACTTATAGCAAGACTTATGAATATATAAGGACGACGACAGTGGATAATAATTGTCTTTCATAATTAGGAAGATAATTAAAAAAGCCACATGTGGCTATGCCTGAAATACACAAGGGCAAAAGTAGAAGGAAGACAAGGATCTGGCTCACTGGTCTCTACTTTCTTGATGCGTTGCTGCAGGCCGCGGGAACTAGACTCCGCAGCGAGCGGCGATGAGCTCTTTCGTGTCCTCAAGATGCTGCTTGAGAGCATCCACGGATTCCTCCACCATCCTTTGGTGCTTGACGCAGAGCATGTCATTCTCGTCCATAAGTTTCTTGACGATGACGCCGGTGCTCTTCAACAACGCACTGGTCTCCTCCAGCTGGTCTCCACTTCGGACAATCTTCGCCCTCAGCAGGTCTCGCTCGGCCTGGAGCCTCTCATTTCCCTCCCTTAGTTGCTAGATGACGTCGGTAGCTTGTTCAAACGAGGCTTTCATGTCGTCCTGCAACCTTGCACAGCCGGACATCTGATCCATCCGCTTATGGATGATCGCATGCATGCGCCTGTAAGAGTCGTCGCTTGCCCGCAAGAAATTTTCCTAGGCCGCCGCAGCGCGGCGGGACATCTCTGCTGCTTCCGTGGCATGGCCGGACTAGTCTGCTGCATCGACAGTGCAGCGGGACCTCCATGCTGCTTCGGCGGCGCGGTAGGACCTCTGTGCTGCTACTTGCGTGCGGTGGGACATGTCGGTTGCTTTTGTGCCAAGGCGTGACATCTCTCGTGCTTCCACTTCCATGCTCGCCTCTCCCTGGTGGTAATCTCTCAACCCAGAACTCACGCTAGCCATGGCAGACGCAAGGGAAGGATGCTGAATGACTTGTTTGTTTTTGTGGTTGAGGAGTTGAGGAGGAATGTGCAGTCATCTTGGCATAGTAGTATTTATAACCGAGTACTAATACGCTCCTTAGTGGGAAAACGTTTAGGTTGTGATCGTTGTGAAGAGATTTGCAATTCAATATAGCGTGGTATTAGTAGTAATTTGGAATGTGACGAGACGCAAGCTCAAAATTTATTGACGGTTCTAGTTTCGAAGTGCGGCACTGTTCCCGGATGGCGTAACATGGGCACATGTTCTCGGTCGTGGTGTAGCATATGCTATGGTAGTTCTTTTTCTACTGTTGTGTACGTGCAATAACTGGCACCGTCGGATTCATATCTTACAGTTGTTGGGGCGTTTGATAGGAATAGCCGCGTGGCGAGCTATAGGCTAGTCTTTTTTTCAGACGCATTAAACGTATCTCTCGGGACTTCTCGCACGCACCATATCTAGCTCCCTAGGTCGATGCAACCCACATACACTTGTACTCTAAGTTTAGTATGTTATACATGAAGAGAAGAGGTGCACGCACACACTCGTCCTCTCACACACGCATTTGTTTTTTCTCGAAAAGGAGGATGATGACCCCTGGCCTCTGCCTCTGGGAGTCACACACGCATCTGTAGCTACGAATTGTAGTGTTCTCAACCATCCGATTGGCTCTATCATAGGATTCAAGTTGCTCCTTGGCCTTGAGCTTGAGAAGTTTAAAACGCGGATGCTAATTAAGCTGGAGGTGTGAGGTTTTGGTTAATGTGCGGGCTGCACACGACACCAACACGACACAAGCTTCATCTGCCTGGTGCGCAGTCCAGTGAGTTGTCCAACACAACCAGGCCCTGCTTGGTATCTGCGCCTTGACTTATGCGCAGAGAAATTAGGGTCGGAGGGAGTACTACTACTAGTAGTACTACTTTCATGTGTCGCGTCAACTCGCACAAGTATGAAACACTTCTTGAACAAACAAGCATATACTCCCTCCGTTCCAAAATACTACTCTACTTGACTTCCATTTGTCCAAAAATGGATGTACCTATATACTAAAACATGTCTAGATACATCTATATTTTGACAAATGGAAGGCATGTATTGTGGAACAAAGGGAGTGCTTGTCATCAAAATGGATAAAAAGGGACGTATCTAGAACTAAACTACGTCTACATACATCTCCGTTTATCCATTTTGATGACAAGTAATACTTCTTACCCAAAGGAACTTTATATCCAATAGACACAAAATATCCGTTAGACTGTTGGAAATTACTGATCTAATGTCGAAGTAACTGCTGCATCACCATCAAAACCCACCATTTCTTAAGCTAAAGTAGACCGAGCTAATCCCTATATTAGCATATTACTAAGATAAACAGAAGGCACTGTAGAAACATTTAGGACGTGAGCTTGTCAATCTGAATGTGGAGGGACACCAGCTTAGCCCTAGCCAGCAGCTTGGGCGGAACTATGAAGAAGGTTAGCTCCTGCACGGCGTCGTCATCGGGATCCTTGCTTCTTGTCACCTCCATTTCCACCTTGATGGCGTTGGTCGTGCCTTTGGGATCCCCCGGCGGGCTGTTCGCCCACAGCTTGGCCACGTAGTGCGGCAGTGGGGACGCCCCCGCTCTGATGCAGATAACCGACACGGCGATAGGCGCACCGATGTCGAGCACGCTGCCGACCAAGAAAAAAGCGCGATTGTCCTCCTCCGCGAACAGCAAGAGATGTGGCCCCGACAGTGGCACTTGCAGCTGGAGCACCTTGTCGTACTGGAGTCTGTGCACTGGCATGGGATGCGCGGTGCTGATGTGGTGGTAAAGCGCCGGCGGCGGGCCTTCGTAGCCGCAGACAGGCACGGGGCATTTGCAGGGCGTGAGCGGACACCAGAGGGCATGGTTTTGGGGATATGTGGTTGTCTAGACTGGTGAAAAACCAATCTAATTGTTCGAGGAGGGGATCTACCTGCATATTGCTCCATGTGAAAGAACGACCTTTAATTGGCAACTCAATGAGAGTTTGTGATCTTATGAAATCATTGAAGGTTATCATATCATTAACATTGACCCTGGGTTTGTTACGATTATCAGGTGCATGAATGAAGTTAAAATCGCCCACAAATAACCAATCCTCATGAGAAGAGATATCAATATCGAATAGCCATTGAATGAATTTTTGACGTTGTTCTCCTTGGCAGGGCCCATAAATATTGACGA
This sequence comes from Triticum dicoccoides, assembly GCF_002162155.2. NCBI lineage: Eukaryota > Viridiplantae > Streptophyta > Magnoliopsida > Poales > Poaceae > Triticum > Triticum dicoccoides. Next base: position 695,182,733 of record NC_041391.1, on the reverse strand, counting down.
GTGTCCAATGCTGTGCAGACTGTGTTGAAGTAAACCTAGTGACAAGTGCAAAATCTTCAGAGAATAAGGTAATAGCCGAGAAGATCGAACTGTTCCAAATTGTGGCAATACCACCAGAGGGCCCACGCGAGGCAACAAAAGCAAATTGATCAAAGTTTCACGGGCAACAAGATTTAACAAAAGGTAGATCAAAAGAGGTCTTTTTCATTTCCTGCAGACACACGACAGCGCAACCACTAGACCTGATAGCATTTGAGAGCACTAACTACTTATCGTCTGAGTTTAACCCACGAACATTCCAACATAAAACGTTCCAGTTCACTAACGAAGGCATTAAGCAAAAGAGGATAAAATATTAAGTGGAGGCTTCTTTCTCCTCCTCCAGAGGAGCCATGAGAGCATCATCAGAGAGCTCACCAGCGAGGATAACACACAAGTTGGTGCCAATCTACTGAATAACATTGACATGAGTTGGTGGGGGATCTGTTCTTCAGCATTATCACTGATCCTCACAGCAGCTGGCACAATTCTGGGCTTAACCTTGGAGACCTTCATCTTGGTGTTAGATACCGGATGGATGCGAAAGCCACCATACTTATTGGAGCAAGCAATACGGCGCAGAGAGACAGAACTTTCAGGCGCCACCGCCTTCCCCTTGCGCTTGAGAGCAACTGTTGCATCATCAGAGTGTGCACAGTAGTGTCCAGTTGGTCCGGCATCATAACCTCATCAGCTATATCAGTGGTAGTAATCGGCTGATCCTCCTGCATTATTTCGGTGACAGGTGCGTACTACAGTAAATGCACTGTGCAGGTGGGAGTCGGTTCAGTCATTATGTTACCAGCGGGCTCGACATTATTCAGACATAAATCCCAATTGGCTGCGTCAGGAAAATTTTCAGTCAAGGCAGAAGAACTGTCATGCTGTGTGATCGTTTGAGTGGCAGAAGTGACAGTCAAGATACCATCATTCTCAGAGACAGTGAAGTTGAGAGCCACACTTTTGTGTCTGAAACCATAATTGGAGTTCCAAGGGCCGTAAGAGGCAATTATGGGCATAACGACAGCTTTGGCACACATTCATTCAGTCTCATGGCTGGAACGAAATTACCTTGAGCTTCCATGCTTAAGTGCATCCGAGTAGCTGACACTGTGAGGGAGATTTCCAAAGAGTTGGCGGGCTGAGGGCAAGCAGTAGTGTTGGTCAGTGCTTGGTTTGCAGAACTAGATGCTTCCTAAGGCTAGAACTGATTCATCAATGTGACGGGTACCAGCACATAGGAATCAGAAATAGTGGCACTGGATTCTAAACTACCATACATAGAGATTGAGTCCTTCCATGCAGATGCAGGGCTATCTTGGAGGTTGTTTGGGGGAACAATTCCATGGTTTACCTGAAGCTCTTCCCCAGCTAACCATTCCTGAAAGTTATAGAGCACCGGTGGAGCTTGCGGTGGTGGTGGAGGCCAAACTCCCCATTCAGGGTGAAAGTCAACATCATTTCCCTCATCTAGTTCAAAAGTTATACCAACTACTGCATCCCGGACCAAGGAGTCCACAAATCCAAAGATTGCAATGCCAAGAGGATGGTCATCTACTTCAGTAGGGAATAACTAGGATTCATGGAGCAAACCTTCCACTGTGTGGCGCAGCTGTGCCTTGTGGTGATGAGGGACGAAGCGATTTGCCTCCGCAATGGCCAAAAAATCATGGCGCAGAGGAGGCACCGGGCTGACCACCATATCATCGTGAACCCTCCGATCCAGCGGCCCAAGCTCGATCATCATCCCTTCGGGTAGGTACGGGACGACATTGAGGGGGAAATTCGCCATGACTATGGAGAGCGGAGGAGCAGAGGCTGGTGCAGAGGTTGGTGCAGAGTGCGAGGCAGAATGCGTATCGGCAGTAGGGGTGGATGACTTGGGTACCTAGACTCCTCGATCAACATGCACCCTCTTTTGGCAATCGGCCACCATGTGTCCGTGCAGACCACACGATGAGCATCGGGCGGTCATCGTAGCCTTGATAGCAGGGGGTCTTTATTAGACTTTCCATTTATTGTTAAACACGGATTCTCATAGATGGTAGAGCCAGAATCCCTCCTCATCCTCTTTCCTTCCAGAGCTCAATCTCTTTCGTGGTTAATAGGCTATAAATCAATATTATGAGGTAAGCCACAAACTTGAGTATCGTTAGAATCAATTTGCAATGCCCTGCTGGGATAAGAATTATTAGGGATAATTAATGGATCAGGATCCGCAGGAGCACCCGAGGCCGAGATCTTGGGCCTCCAACACAAACGAGGCACATGGGGGAGAGTACATCTGCTTTTTAAATGGCCCAGCCAGCCACAGACAGAGCATCGAGATCGGGTCGGGCGGTCAAAGAAAACATGGGTTGAGTAACCACAAGAATAACAGGCCCATGCATAAGCTCGAGCTGGCACTAGAGAAGTACACGTGCACGTGCATGGTCTATCAAAACAAATAGAGCAATAGGATCTTGGGCAATTATCAGCCAAGTGATCATTGTCACTGCAGATGGAGCAAATCATTAATGTGTCATAGATAAAGCTAGGAGTCGGGACAGAGGGGATTTTCCAAATTGAAGCAATCTTGTCCTCCGAGATTCCTGCGTGATGATGATCCAGAATATGACGTAGCATGAATTGGGGGAGCAATTTCCATTCGTTATGTCTGAAGTTAGAACCCTCATATCGCCCCTTGATACACACAGAATAACCATTTAGCAGCTCATTAAGGTTGACATTGAATTCCCCGAGAGCCAAAACAGCCGACAAAGCAGCATGATTAGAGACAGCCTTATCCTTAGCATTGATGGGGCAATTTAAGCCGCCAAGAGCCAAATTAGTGGGTAATGAATGCTCCCTAGAATCCGGGGATTGCACCTTACCAGGAGAATCATGTCTGGTCACCGGAGCTAGCCGGGAAGCCGCCGCCGACGAGGATTTCGGTCGGTCTTCCACGCGGTTAGGAACACTAAAAAACCCAAATTTTAAGAGAACCGCCATGGAATCACCATCACAAATAGTCCCTTTTATGAGTAAATGGTAGCTTAGATCTGATCGCCATGGGAGAACGAGCCAAAACCTCTGGAATTGGTTGATCAAGATGCCAACTCAAAGATGAATCCCTAGTACCACCAGCATCACGATGGTAAAGGCTAAAGTGACAGACGAAGTTCGGCCAAATTCGATCCTGAAGACCATAGATGAAGTGACCAACTCGATTAGAAGCAACTAAAAATTTGTATCTTCATCCATGCAAATGGACCACATTGAGACCATAAGGGAGACCACCAATGCAGCATTGTAGAGCCGCCGCAACCGATTCCTCATTGAACAGGAAGGATGCAGAAGAGAAATTCACAACCAAGAAGAATTCCTTGGTTGGATCTGAGGAGGAGAAGTGACCCGAAGATCCAAAACAACGACGCACCTGAGCCGTGACCGCAAGGCCGGGGGAGAAATCCCAATGGAGAAGCCCCTCCATTGAACCCTAGATCAGCAGACGCCATGGTTGGAGGTGGTGGTGGAGGTGGAGGGAGGAGCAGACGCCATGATCATCATAAAAATCGCCTATTAACCCCCCTCTAGTCGATATAACACACTGTTACTTGGTATCAGAGCAAGGTACTCTCTTTTTCTATGTGATTTTGGTTTAACCACCTAGAGTTTTAGTTATGTTGACTGCAGGAATGAAGAAAGTGGCATGCCCCATCTTTGATGGTCATGATTATCCCAAGTGGAAGGCCATGATAAAAAAGCACCTCATGGGATGAACAACGAACTGTGGATCGTCACTAAGATTGGTCTTACTGATCTATGCAAGATGGCTAAGGCTGATGATATTCGCAAGTACACTCTACTTAACCTCACGGCGAAGGACATCATCTGCTCCTATTTGTCCCAAAATCAGTTCAGGAACATCATGCATCTCAACCATGCGAAGCTTATCTGGGACCGACTCTCTGAGGTCTACGAAGGTCATCGAACTTGGCGTGATCCCTGGTTTGAGGATTTCAAGGAATCGCTCAAGGAGATGACTTTCAATCCAGAATCATCATCCTCTGCACCATGCCTTATGGCAAAAGGTGCCAAGGTAACTGAATGCTACCTTTCTGAGTCTAGTGATGATGAATCTGGTGATGAATTTGGACCTAGCTATACCAAACTTGCTTCCCTTGCTGTTAAACAACAAAAGGCTTTGGAAAAGATTTAAAATCTGCTAGACAAAAGCAATGACCTGTTGGGTGAGGAATTGAATTGAACTAGGACTCTGACTAATAATCTTCAGACACTTCAGTCTAAGTTTGACAATCTTCAAAGTCATCATAACACTCTCTTATCTGATCATGAGAAGCTTTCTTATGAATTTCTTCAAAGAAAGCAAGATCTTGAGAAGTTAAAAGTGAGTTATGAAGATCTTCGAAAGGAAAACGATTCATTGCTTGCTCAATAGATCAGTTCCGCTCAGGAAGAATTTACTCCACCATGCTTGAAATGCATTGAGCGTGAATCTGCTAATTCTTCACCTGAATGTTCAAATGCTTCTATTGTTACAGATACTTCAACTGTCTCTGTGGTCACAAATTCCTCATCTGAGGATACCACAAGTATCACTGACGACAATGCAGGGTTGAAGGAATTGTATGTCACAGGCATATACAAAAGCCTCAAAGGGCATCAAACTCTTCGTGATGTGCTCAAAAAGTAAATCTTGAACAGGAACCGTAGGAAAGAGGGTATTGCCTATGAGAGGAAACTCAATGCTGATGGGACCTACTAGCAAACTGAGCAGTACCCCAAAACCTCATGGGTTGCTACAAAAGGATCTCATGTAGATCCATGCACTTTATCTGGCTTTACCTATGAATCTTCATATTCCTCTGATGAGTCATTTGACTCCAACTATAAACTGTTCAAGAATCAGAATGGTGAAGTATTTGCTCGATATGTTGGAACTAACTGCAGGAACGGTCCCCATATGAAGAAACCTGGGTTCCCAATAGGTGCCTTGAAAATCTTCAGGTGAATGTCATCATGACACCACCCATGAAAAATAGGAACCCCAAATCAAATTCTTAATATGGATCAAAATCTTCATATGGATCCAAGTCCTCTTATGGACCAAATTCATCATCTGGATCAAATTCCTCTCGTGGATCCAAATCCTCATATGAACATCATTGTGCTAACACTTCTGTTACACAGGGAAAGTCCAAAGGCTATGAATATGTGCATTACTCTTCAAACCATTATGTTCATAAGTCCTCGAAGAATTTCTCTTCTTATTCATATGCTTATCTGAACCCCTCTTCTTTAAAATGGAGCTCGCAAAATGATGAACTCTTTGCCACCCCTCCAGATGTGGGTGGTGAAGAAAAAGAACTAATCTCTTATGCAGGGTCAGGTCTCCAGACGAACTTAATGGTCTGAAGAATTTGCTGGAGACCTGAATATGCTTGAAAGGATGCAAGCTAATCATGAAGAAATGAATTACTCATTTCTCACATCCTCATATTGCTATATTTGTTATACTGTTGATAAAATTGATATCGTATTCTTCACTGATGAAGTATATGGGTTCGTAATTTGCACTAATTCATGTGCAGGATGAACAACCCAAAGCTACTGAGTGGGTCCTCGATAGTGGATGTACAAATCACATGACCGGTGACAGGAACTTATTGATGGGCACTGCTTTATCTCCATCTCATCTGAAGCATATCACCTACGCTGACAAAGGCAAAAGCAAGGTATTGGGTCTAGGTAGGGTTGCAATCTCAAAGGATAGACACATGGACAAAGTCATGCTTGTCGAGTCCTTAGCATTCAACCTCATGTCTGTCTCAATGCTTTGTGATCTTGATATGGTTGTCGTCTTTGGCAAATATCATTGCATTGTGCTAATGGAATCTATAAATTCCAAAGTCTTCGAAGGCTTTAGGAGAGGAGACTTGTATATTGTTGATTTCTCTATAGGACCATAGCCTGCCACGTGTCTACTTGCAGAAGCTTCCGAAGGCTTGTTATGGCATCGACGACTTGGTCATGTTGGGATGAGGAACTTGCATACACTCACGAAGAAGAAGCATGTCATGAACATTGAAGGTGTCAAATTCCTGAAAGATCATCTTTGTGGGGCTTGTGAGGCTGGAAAGATCACCAGAGCCAAGCATCCCGCAAAGACTATCATGACCACTTCTCGTCCCTTTGAATTACTTCACATGGATCTCTTTGGCACTACTCATTATGCCACGTTCACTAATTCTGCATCATTATATGGCTTTGTCATTGTTGATGATTATTCTCGGTACACATGGGTGCATATCACCACTTACAAAAATGAAGTGCGGGAAGTCTTCAAACGATTTTCCTCAAGGGCATCTACAAACTTCGGTGTGAAGATTAAGCATATCAGGAGTGATAATGGAACCGAGTTCAAGAATACTGGTCTCGATGAATATCTTGATAAACTTGGTATTACTCAGGAGTTATATGCTCCCTATACTCCTCAGCAAAACGGCGTCGTGGAGCGCAAGAACAGGAATCTCGTAGAGATGGCTCGCACTATGGTTGATGAATACAAGACTCCACATCGGTTCTAGCCAGATGCTAGTGATACTGCATGCCACATCATCAACAGGGTATATCTTCACAAATTCTTCAAAAAGACCTCATATGAACTCCTCACTGACAAGAAACCCAATGTAAGTTATTTCAAAGTCTTCGGTGCTAAATGCTAGATTAGAGATCCTCACCACCACTCTAAATTTGCACCAAAATCACATGAGGGTTTTATGCTTGGTTATGGAAAGGACTCGCACACCTACAAAGTCTTCAACACCTATCATCACAAGGTTGTTGAAACTATAGACGTGTGGTTCAATGAGACTAATGGCTCGCAAAGAGAGCACCTACCTCCTGTGCTAGATGAAATGTCACCTGAGGAATCCATCAAGGTCAAGGCTACTGAGGATGTCATCCCTACCGAAGAATCTGCTGAAGAAGTCATTCTGGATCATGAAGGAAATCACGCCGGTGCTAGTGAAGAAAATGGCCCCAAAGAAATTGTTGGGCCAAATCAAAGTCGTCAACCTGCTCATCCTCATGTTGCAAATGAAGTGCAGATTAACAGAATCATCAACGACATCAATGCACCATTGAGGCTATTCGCATATTGCTTGCCTATGCTAATCATCCTCGTGTTGCAAATGGATGTTAAAAGTGCATTCCTCAATGGTAGGCTTGAGGAAGAAGTTTATGTTGCTCAACCACCAGGTTTTGAGGATCCAAAACTTCCAGATCACGTCTACAGACTCAATAAGGCTCTCTATGGCCTCAAGCAAGCACCTCGGGTATGGTATGATACATTGAAGGAATTCCTCATGAAGAAAGGCTGCAAACCCGGTTCACTTGACCCAACTCTTTTCACCAAAGCATATGTTGATGAATTATTCATGCCAAATATATGTTGATGATATTATCTTTGGCTGTACTAACCAACGTTACAGTGACGAATTTGCCTATATGATGAGTGAGGAATATCAAATGTCTATGATGGGAGAGTTGAAATTCTTCTTAGGTCTTTAGATTCGTCAACAACACAATGGCATATTCATATCCCAGGAGAAATACCTCAAGGATGTGTTGAGGAAATTCGGCATGCAAGATTGCAAAGGCGTCAAAATCCCTATGGCCACAAATGGCCATCTATGTACCGATGAAAATGGTAAAGACTTTGATCAAAAGGTATACCGCTCCATGATTGGCTCTTTATTGTATCTATGTGCATCTAGGCCAGATATTATGCTTAGTGTTTGCATGTGTGCCCAATTTCCAGCTACACCGAAGGAATCACACCATAAGGCTATGAAGCATATTCTTCGATATCTAGCTCACACTCCAACATTTGGATTATGGTATCCCAAGGGCTCTTCTTTTGATCTCATTGGATATTCTGACTCTGACTATGCTAGTGATCGGGTGGATCGCAAGTCAACATCAGGCACATGTCATTTCCTCAGACGATCCTTTGTATGTTAGTCCTCAAAGAAGCAGAAATATGTATCACTCTCTACTGCTGAAGCTGAGTACATTGCTCCTGGATCTTGCTGTGCTCAATTGCTATGGATGAAGCAAACCCTCAAGGACTATGGCATCAATGTGAAGAATGTGTCACTCTACTACGACAATGAGAGTGCTATCAAGATTGCTCACAACCCAGTTCGACACTCGAAGACTAAGCACATCCAGATTCGTCATCATTTTCATCGTGACCATGTGTTGAAGGGCGACATCTCCATTGACCACGCGAATACTGAAGATCAGCTGGCAGATATCTTCACAAAGCCCTTGGATGAGAAGAGATTTAGCAAGTTGCGGTGTGAGCTAAATATCTTAGAATCTTCGAATGTTCTTTGAAAAGGACACATACCCTAACACTTATGCAAAGTTGATGACTTAGATGTGCAACACATGAAGTAACATTTTTCTTTAATCAATGAAGACTAACCCTCTAAGTGTGAGAAATTAATGAAGAATTTGATTCTCAAAAACCTACAACAATTGTACACGGTGTCTGAAATCATCATTCTTATATGGTGGGTTACGCCACCTACCAAAGTTGAAAAACTTCACTTTCAGTTTTGCAATTTCTTCAGATTTTCAAATTCTTCAACTTTGCAATTTCCTCAGTCATTCCGACTTTATTCTTCATTGCAGTTGACCTACAGTCGAGCCATTGATCCTTTCGCCAACGACACAGCAGAACTCTCAATAAAAGCACCAATGTCGGTGTCAAAACCGGCGGATCTCGGGTAGGGGGTCCCAGGTTGTGCGTCTTAGGATCAATGGTAACATGAACACGGTGTTTTACCCAGCTTCGGGCTCTCTTGATGAGATAATACCCTACATGTTGCTTGATTGACTATAATGAGTATAGGGGTTACAAGAGTTGATCCACCTCAAGATCATATGTTGTGGTCTAAACCCTAGAGGTATGATGAGTAATGTCATAATATCCTCCATCGACTAGCCTAGCCTCGGTTTATATAATGTACCAGAGGCCTAGGATAACAAGAGTCCTAGCCGAATACGCCGGTGGGGAGGACTCCTTGTCTTGATCACCAAGTCTTGTGGAATCTTCCTTGTATGCGGTAACTGTCCGAACTGGCCCATGAGTATACGGCCATGGGGGTCCTCGGCCCAATCTAACTGATCGGGAGACGACGTGGTGAGTACCCCCTAGTCCAGGACACCGTCAGTAGCCCCCTGAAGCGGCCTTCAAGTTGGGGACGCTCCTCAATTCTTCCGAACTATTCTTCATCTTCGGTCGTCGGTCTTGAAAAAGTGGTTCAACAAATCTTCCCATCTTCGATCTTAAGGATCGCGAAGTAAATCCGAAGAGTTTATATGTCGGGTATCTGAGGAGCCCCTTTAAGTTTCCGGCCTTTATCAATGCCTTGTTATTATTATGCCACACCTCGGGTTTGAAGTTATTCCAGGGCAGCAGTGTCCTCTTGCATCCGAGCTCCAACGCCGGATTGCATTCGAGGTATCTTTTGCAGCCAAGCACCAACGCCGGACTACTTCCGAGCTCCAACGCCGGAATATATCCAAGCTCTAACGCCGGACTGTGTCCAAGCTCCAACACCGGACTGTATCTGAGCTCCAACGTCGGACTATATCTGAGATGTCATAGATCATCTGGGTTCAAAAAGTTGTAGGAGTTTAGCCGAGCTTAATGCTGGAAATGCCCTCTATGGAGCCAACCACTGGCGCCCGAGCTTAATGTCGGACTGCTTCCGAGGTGGTGCACCACCCTGGACTGCGGGCTGATATTTTGATTGTTGCAATTTATTCTCTGCCGAGATATATAGCCAGTAGCCCTCAAGGTGTGTGCATCGGTCTAAAACCCGAGATGCACCTGAAGGAAAACATGAAACCGCTAACCCTAGTTGCCGCTGAGACTCGGGTCAATGCGTGAAATCGGCCTAAGGTTCAACTCCTAGCTCGGCAGCATACATAGGAATAGAAACACGGTGTGCAAAGTCCTCGAGACTCAGGTTGGATGCGGCCGACCAACCTGAGGATAATAATCTCCTCGAAAACTATATTGCACTTTAAATTTTCTGCATTGGACAGGCAATGCAGTAGCCCCCGATACACTGGTCGGGTGGCGACACCAGATCAGGGGATCAATGTACCCCTTTAATATTTGTAAATAATAAGCACGAAGCCCAGTAGCCCCCGAGCCTTAATGTGGGCACGGGTGGCCGAATTAAGGATCGATATCCAAAGTAAAATCACAAATTATGTGTAATGATTCTATGTATCCAAGTTCTTTGCATCATCAATGCTCGAATCCGCATTGTACAAAACTTTGTCGACCAGCTATCGGCTTCAACCTCCTCGGCCAGTAGCCGGGGAGTGTTTGTCCCACTTTATAAAGCCTTTATGAGGGCAAAGATTTATGGCAAACAAGGCAATCCGTCCATACGGTTTTATAAACAAAGGTATGCAGAGAGACATGTTTATATTATTGTTTAACATAAGAAACATCGTCCAAAGAAAATAGTCCCGCTATCGGTTCCTTTCTTTGGGTTGTCATGCTAAGCATGATCATGAAACCTCAGCTCCGATCAGTGTGGGAGGAAAATACTGAGGATTTAGTTTGGGGAGAGCTTCAAAACTCTGTGGTCTAGATGAACCCAAATTTTTACTTTCGTTGCGACCGTTTATAATCTGAAAATGGCCCATCATCGGCTTCTACCCCCTTGTAGATGCTATGCAGGGTGTTTCTGAAATAACAAAACAAACCTTATCTGACATCTTGGTGCCCGAAGGCGGTTGTGTTGGTGGAAACGAGGCAATCAGATATGCAGGCTTTATAACTTTCACTTAGTCATAGGAGCTTAAAGTTGGGAGGCCAGCAAGTAGCCCCCCGCTTAGTGTTCAGCGATAGCCGAGGTCAAGCCGTGAACACTTCAGCCAATGTTATGAACGGCCCGTCATTTAGCATAGTCATCGGATCACTGACCAGTTTATGCTTATTGTGATAGTCAGTTTTCGGCTTTCTCCATTGAGGTGCTTAACCATGCGAGATGGAAGCACAATCGCAGTGGTTCTCCCTTTGCAAACCTAACCGAACAAAGCGTAACATAGGAGGCAAGCACAGGAATCGGGCAACCCAACTATTGACCGAAGACACAATTTGAAACCGATGCATATATAGTAATATCCGAGAATGTTTTTGCCGAGTCCCTAAAGGTGTCCGGCATTGCACTGCGAGACTTGTGCTAGAAACACACAAATAGTTTAAAAGTGCCATAAACTTGGAAAACCAAGAAACGTCAGTAGAAACTTGACGTCCGAACAAGATCAAGTGTTTGGTGCCAATCCGAAAATTGGTCTTAGAAAAAAAAATGTGCTTCTGTCGTGCTTTTAACATAACACGTCCTATCTCAAGACTTCAAGCGGGTCAGCCTACGGCTTCAACCTCCTATCCTGAAGGTGGAGTACCTTTCGCTAGCCCAGTTTAGCAAACATTAGCGGCTTTGAGAGGGAAATCCGGCTATTGACCACACACTCGCGTCGATAAAAGCTGTGATAGAAAAAAAGGCTTTACAATGACTGGAAAGAAGAACACTTATTATAAAATAGCTCGCATAAATTTAAGAGCCCCTAAGTTACTTGAGTAAAAGAATTTTAGGTATAATGATTGTATGTACCGAAGTACTTATATCATATGTGTGTTCACCCGAACTTTGAACGTGTCTTAACCGACCATCGGCTTCTCCCTCTTCGGTCAAGGACCGAAAAGTGTTATGTACTCCACCTGTCGAGAATATCGACGGTGTTTTCGATAACCAGGCAATCAGGCCATAAGGCTATAACAGACAAAGCGCGCTCAGGGAACTTATGCTATATTACTAACAAAGTGTAAGAAGCATCTTCGAAGAAAATAGTACCCCCACTGATACCTTTCTTCGGTGCTCATTATCATTATGAGACTTGTGCAATAGATTTTTTGTACTCATGAGTTCCGTTGAGTGCGGACCATTGTTGAAAATAGTAAGAGTGCTAGCTTTCGGCTTCACCCAGTCTGAGGTCCGGCTCGGATGAACCGCTCGTGACAATCACAGAGGTGCTCCCTTTACTCCCTAGCCGAACAATCAGGAACGTAGGGGTAAGCACAGGAGCCAGGCAACCTAGCTTGTAAATTGCTTAAGTCAACATGGTGCATATTGTGGCGTAATACACGAACAAGGAACGAAGCCGTACAAGTATAATCATATGCAAGAGGAAAAGCTCCATCAAGGGAGCCCCCAAATAAACGAGGTATTTGAATATGTGCGTCACAAACAAAGTTTTGACAAGGAACTTTGTCACAAACAACTTTGTGCCAAAAAGTATAATGCTTGTTCGAACCGAACAAAATTTAAAACTGAAAGTTTTTGAGCATGAAAGCAACTTAGCTGGTTGATATGTTCGGCATTAATGACGCGGTCCGAGCTTGATGCGGGACAAGGTTCCAGCCTCCAGGCTGGTCCCGAGGTGGCCGAGTAGAGAGTCCGGCACCCCGAGAAGATGAAGCCCCCAGCCGCGGTAATGAAGCAGGTCGGCGCGCCAAGGCGATAACACAATTCGGTCGAAGGAGGTGACAACGCGGCTCAGTCTGAGTCAATTGGCTGCACAGATAAAATAGCGCAAACCAAAGGTAATGTCAAATAAAGATAATAATTTATATTAAAAAAATTCTTCTACTTATTTAATACAAGTGAAGGAAATAATGAAAGAGATGTGGCCTGAGCGTCGAGGTCAATGTCCATGCAGGGCGTCGGCGTGACACAGTGAAGGCGTGACAAAGCCCGAATTCACAGGTTGGTCTGAGTTCCGGATACGGCATTCGCCGAACTATGCACGGAAACTGACCGAACCACCACGAAATCGTCGCTAATGCGGCCACCATTTGATAGACCGGTGTACAGATGATGGAACAAAGCAGAGTAATAATTCCTTGGGAAAAATGAACCCAAATGAGCAAAAATTGCTAGAACTAATAGCACCTGGTTTATTTGTTGTAGCGGCCGAAGAAAGGTTACTCCCAAAATTGGGACTCGATCCGCACACCCATTGACTGATGGGTGATGAAGCGATGGCATGGCGATCCTGGCAAAGGTTGGCTCGCCACAGCGAAGCCCGTGGTCCAGCTAATGTGATGAAGCTGGTCGGCTGGTGACGCCGAAGTCTCCGAAGTAAGTCGATGAAGAGATGGCAAAGTCCTCAGTCTAGCCGAGGTGACGAAGCAGGTCGATAAGGAGACGTTGCAGCAGTTGTGTCAGCCGAGGTGTTTAAGTAGTTCCGCATGATGGACAACGGCTTGAAGAAGTAACAGTGCGGCTATGCCGAGGCAGGTCGTAACTTGTGACGCAGTCAATGCTGGCTTGATGAAGTAACCGCGCGGTGATGTCGGTGTGCCCGCTCCGTGTAATCTGTGGGCGGTGATGTTGGTGACGATTTATCCCTCGCGATGCCGAACTATTGTTCGACTGGCCAAGATGATGATCCGAAGAAGTTGAGCTCGGCTCAACAAAGCGACAACGTGTCTAACGCAGATTGGCCGTCGTGGAGTGATGTTGTCGAGCTGGTTTGACACCGGCGTGACGATGAAGTTCGTATTGTAAGAATACTTTTAATACTAATGAGATGTGTTTGAGAATAAAACACAATACCCCATACGAAAACGTCCTTCAAAAAGGATGTCCGAAATCCCGTTCGTAAAGAAGATGAACTTGGGTCGGTCGTTCTCGCGCAGAAAATAGATCCAAAAAGTGATGCACTAATAGGAAGGTTCCCGGAGTTTGGACGGTCGGATCGAGCTGAATTTTGGGCATATAGTAGATATGGGAATTCCGCAGCCGATCAACGGTTGGATCTTCCAAAGGACGTCCGAGCTAGATGCTGGGCACCCCTCTCCATACTCATCCGGATTCTCGTCCAGATTCAATCAGGGCTCCGGTATATCGGAGTTTGCTGGAGGTTCCTCCATCAGAACTCGACGAAATTTTTGCAGGGTTGTTGTAGACTTAATTCCGCATAATTCCACTAAAGCAATCGTTTAGGAGACACTCGAGGAGCGGATACGAGTTTGCTGTCCAGAAAAACAGCACGGTCGCCCCACGAGAATGTTGATGTTGAGCCCCCGAGCTCCATGGATGACTCCTCCATGATCTTGATAGAGATCGGAGTTGATGTTGATGAAGGCCCTTATCCAAACATGATGATCGGAGGTAGGGCGCAGTCCTCGGTCAAGCCAAGGTGACCAGTCGAGCTGGTGATGAAGAAACCGATGTTGCAGTTGACCTGCAGTCGAGCCATTGATCCTTTCGCCGACGACACAGCGGAACTCTCAATGAAAGCACCAATGTCGGTGTAAAAACCGGTGGATATCGGGTAGGAGGTCCCAAGCTGTGCGTCTTAGGATCAATGGTAACATGAACACGGGGTTTTTACCCAGCTTCGGGCTCTCTTGATGAGATAATGCCCTACATGCTGCTTGATTGACTATAATGAGTATAGGGGTTACAAGAGTTGATCCACCTCGAGATCATATGTTGTGGTCTAAACCCTAGAAGTATGATGAGTAATGTCATAATATCCTCTATCGACTAGCCTAGCCTCGATTTATGTAATGTACCAGAGGCCTAGGATAACAAGAGTCCTAGCCGAATACGCCGGTGGGGAGGACTCCTTGTCTTTATCACCAAGTCTTGTGGAATCTTCCTTGTGTGCGGCAAATGTCTGAACTGGCCCATGAGTATACGGCCATGGGGGTCCTCGGCCCAATCTAACTGATCGGGAGACGACGTGGTGAGTACCCCCTAGTCCAGGACACCGTCAACCACTTCCAAAGGTGTGGTGGATAATTTAAGACCATCAAGGAACTCTTTGAACATGCCTTTGACCTCGGTCGTCACAGAGGTTTTCAATGTGTTCAAAGCCATATTGAATTCCTCATGTGAGACCAGGGATCCCCCATCGGCCATAGACGAAGAAGGATTCACACCGAGGTGCTCCTACTCACCATCTATAATTCCAACCATACTCTTAGGACGGTAAAGCCCTTAATTAAGAGACGAGGCTTTGATACCAATTGAAAGGATCGATATAGTTTACTAGAGGGGGGTGAATAGGCAACTAACAATTTCTAGCTTTTCTTTACCAAATTAAACTTTGCATCAAAGTAGGTTGTCTAGATATGCAACTAGGTGAACAACCTATATGATGCAGCAACAACAACAAGCACACAAGCAAGTAAGGTATATAACACAATATAGATTGCACAAGTAAAGGTAAGAGATAACCAAGAGTGGAACCGATGAAGACGAGGATGTGTTATCGAAGTTCCTTCCCTTTGAGGGGAAGTACGTCTCCGTTGGAGCGGTGTGGAGGCACAATGCTTCCAAAGAAGCCACTAGGGCCACCGTATTCTCCTCACGCCCTCACACAATGCGAGATGCCCTGATTCCACTATTGGTGCCCTTTAAGGCGGCAACCGGACCTTTACAAACAAGGTTGCGGCTCTCTCCACAACTTAATTGGAGGCTCCCAATGAAACCCCGGATCTTCACCACAATGGAATGTGGCTCCGAAGTGACCTCTTCCGACAAGGGTGCCTAAGCACCTAAGAGTAAGAAAATCCACACAAGAAAGTATGGGGGAATCAAGTTTCGTTTGGTGAGAGTGTAGATATAGGTCTCCTCCTTCAATCCCTAGCAAATCAACAAGTTTGAGTGGCTAGAGAGAGAGATCGGTCAAGAAAGCTTCGAGGGCATTAATGGAGGAGAGAGAGAGGCAAGAGGTAGGTGGGCCATTTAATCAGTGCAGAGATGGCCATTTGCGGGCATAGGAATTTTGACGCCTTTGCAGTCTTGCATGTCGAATTTCCTCAATACATCCTTGAGGTATTTCTCCTAAGATATGAATATGCCATTGTATTGTTGACGAATCTGAAGACCTAAGAAGAATTTCAATTCTCCCATCATAGACATTTGATATTCTTTACTCATCATATAGGCAAATTCATCACTGTAACGTTGTTTAGTACAGCCAAAGATAATATCATCAACATATATTTGGCACATGAATAATTTATCATCATATGATTTGGTGAAAAGAGTTGGGTCAAGTGAACCGGGTTTGAAGCCTTTCTTCATGAGGAATTCCTTCAGTGTGTCATACCACGCCCGAGGTGCTTGCTTGAGGCCATAGAGGGCCTTGTTGAGTCTGTAGACGTTATCTAGAAATTTTGGATCCTCAAAACCTGGTGGTTGAGCAACATATACTTCTTCCTCAAGCTTACCATTGAGGAATGCACTTTTCACATCCATTTGTTGTAAGATGATATTATGATGGTTAGCATAAGCAAGCAATATGCAAATAGCCTCAAGTCTAGCAACAGGTGCAAAAGTTTCATCGAAATCAATTCCTTCAACCTGTGTGTAGCCTTGAGCTACAAGACGAGACTTATTCCTCACCACGAGACCGTTTTCGTCTTGCTTGTTCTGGTAGATCCATTTGGTACCGATGATGTTGTGCTTGCGAGGGTCTGGTCGCTTGACAAGCTCCCACACATTGTTGAGTTCGAATTGATGCAATTCATCTTGCATGGCTTGAATCCACTCGAATTCCATGAATGCTTCATCTACTTTGGTGGGCTCTATGATAGAGACAAATGCAAAATGCCCACAAAATTTAGATAAATGTGAAGCTTTTGAGCGCGTGTGGGGACCTGGTGCAAGAATGTCATTGATGATCTTCTCGACTTGCACTTAATTTGCAATGTGAGGATGTGCGGGTTGACGACTTTGCTTAGGCCCAGCAGTTTCTTCAGCAGCACCAGCATGATTTTCTTCATGATAAGGAATGAATTCTTCAGCAATTTCTTTGGTAGGGATGACATCCTCAGTAGCTTTGAACTTGATGGATTCCTCATGTGACATTTCATCTAGCACATGAGGTAGGTGCTCTCTTTGCGAGCCATTAGTTTCATCGAACCGCACATCTAGAGTTTTAACAACCTTGTGGTGAACGGTGTTGAAGACTCTGTAGGTGTGCGAGTCCTTTCCGTAACCAAGCATAAAACCCTCATGTGCTTTCGGTGCAAATTTAGAGTGATGATGAGGATCTCTAATCCAGCATTTAGCACTGAAGACTTTGAATTAACTTACATTGGGTTTCTTGTTACTGAGGAGTTCATATGAGGTCTTTTTGAAGAATTTGTGAAGATATACCATGTTGATGATGTGGCATGCAGTATCAATTGCTTCAGGCCAGAAGCGCTCAGCTGTCTTGTATTCATCAAGCATAGTGCGAGCCATCTCAACAAGAGTCATGTTCTTGCGCTCCACGACGCCATTCTGCTGAGGAGTATAAGGAGCAGATAATTCATGAGTAATACCAAGCATATCGAGATATTCATCGAGGCCAGTGTTCTTGATCTCGGTTCCATTATCACTCCTGATATGCTTGATCTTTACACCGAAGTTTGTGGAAGCCCTTGAGGAAAAATGTCTAAAGACTTCCTGCACTTCATTTTTGTAAGTGATGATATGCACCCATGTATAACGAGAATAGTCATCAACTATGACAAAGTCATATAATGATGCAGAACTAGTGAACGTGGCATAATGAGTAGGGCCAAACAGATCCATATGAAGTAATTCAAAGGGACGAGAAGTGGTCATGATAGTTTTCGCGGGATGCTTGGCTCTGGTGATCTTTCTAGCCTCACAAGCCCCACAAAGATGATCTTTGAGGAATTTGACACCCTCGATACCAATGATGTGCTTCTTCTTCGTGAGAGTATGCAAGTTCCTCATCCCAGCATGACCAAGTCATCGATGCCATAACCAGCATTCTGAAGCTTTTGCGAGTAGACATGTGGCAGGCTGTGGTCCTGCAGAGAAATCAACAATGTACAAGTCTCCTTTCCTAAAGCCTTCGAAGACTTTGGAGTTGTCAGATTCCATTAGCACAAGGCAGCGAAATTTTCCGAAGACAACAACCATATCAAGATCACAAAGCATTGAGACTGACATTAGATTGAATCCTAAGGACTCAACAAGCATGACTTTGTCCATGTGTTTATCCTTTGAGATTGCAACCTTACCTAGACCCAATACCTTGCTTTTGCCTTTGTCAGCGTAGGTGATATGCTTTGGATGAAATGGTGACAAATCAGTGTCCATCAGCAAGCTTCTGTCACCAGTCATGTGATTTGTACATCCACTATCGAGGACCCACTCAGTAGCTTTGGGTTGTTCATCCTGCAGATGAATTAGTGCAACTTACGAACCCATATACTTCATCAGTGAAGAATATGATATCAATTTGATCAACAGTAACAAGTATAGCAATATGAGGACGTAAGAAATGACTGATTCATTTCTTCATGATTAGCTTGCATCCTTTCAAGCATTTTCAGGTCTCCAGCAAATTCTTCAGACGATCAAGTTCGTCTGGAGACCTGACCCTGCATAAGAGATTAGCTCTTTTTCTTCACCACCCACATCTAGAGGGGTGGCAAAGAGTTCATCATTATGCGAGCTCCATAAGTAAATGATGGCATAGAAACCAGTGCACTTTGTTTCATAGAAGAGTGATTAGGGTAAGCATATGAAAAAGCAGAGAAATTCTTTGAGGACTTATGAACATAATGGTTTGAAGAATAATGCACATATTCATGGCCCTTAGACTTTCCCTGCGAAACAGAAGTGTTAGCACGATGATGTTCATATGAGGATTTTCATCCATGTGAGGAATTTGATCCACGTGAAGAGTTTGGTCCATATATGAAGAATTTGATCTGGGGTTCCTATTCTTCATGGATGGTGTCATGATGACATTCACCTGAAGATTTTTAAGGTAACTTTTAGGAACCCAGATTTTCTTCATAGGGGCGTCGTTCCTGCAGTTAGTTCCAACATATCGAGCAAACACTTCACCATTTTGATTCTTAAACAGCTGATAGTTAGAGTCAAATGACTCATCAGAGGAATATGAAGAATCAGAGGTAAAGCCAGATAAATTGCATGGATCTACAGGAGGTCCTTTCGCAGCAACCCATGTGGTTTTGGGGTACTGCTCAGGTTTCCAGTAGGTTCCATCAGCATTGAGTTTCCTCTCAAAGGCAATACCCTCTTTCCTAGGGTTCCTGTTCAAGATCTGCTTTGTGAGCACATCACAAAGAGTCTGATGCCCTTTGAGGCTTTTGTAAATGCCTGTCACATACAATTTCTTCAGCCCTGCATTATCGTCAGTGATACATGTGGTATCCTCATATGAGGATTTTGTGACCACAGAGATAGTTGAAGAATTTGGAGCAATAGAAGCATTTGAACATTCAGGTGATGAATTAGCATATTCACGCTCAATGCATTTAAGACATGGCGGAACAACTTCTTCCTGAGCGGCACTGATCTGTTGAGCAAGCAATGAATCATTTTCCTTCTAAAGATCTTAGTAACTCACTTTTAACGTCTCAAGATCTTTCTTTCTCTGAAGAAATTCATAAGAAAGCTTCTCGTGATCAGTTAAGAGAGAGTTATGATGATTTTAAAGATTGTCAAATTTTAACTGAACTTTTTGAAGACTATCAGTCAAAGCCTTATTTTGATCCAATTGCTCACCCAACATATCATCGCTTTCATTTAGCATATTTTGAAGTTTCAAGAGCTCTTTGTTGCTTAGTGGAAAGGGAAGCAAGTTTGACATAGCTGGGGACAAATTCATCACCTGATTCATCATCACTAGATTCGGAAAGGTAGCATTCAGTTACCTTGGCACCCTTTGCCATAAGGCACGGTGAAGAGGATGATGATTCAGGTGCGAAAGTCATCTCCTTGAGAGAATCCTTGAAATCCTCAAACCAAGGATCATGACGAGTATGATGACCTTCATAGACCTCAGAGAGCCGGTCCTATATTATATTCGCATGATTGAGATGCATGACGTTCCTCAACTGATTTTGGGACAAACAGGAGCAGATGATATCCTTCGTTGTGAGATTGAGTAGAGTGTACTTGCGAATGTCATCAGCCTCCGCCATCTTGCATAGATCGGTAAGACCAATCTCAGTGACGGTCCACAGTTTGTTGTCTAATGCCATGAGTCGCTTCTTCATCATGGCCTTCCACCAGGGATACTCATGACCTTCAAAGATGGGGCAGGACACACTCCTCATTCCTGCAGTCAACATAACTAAAACTCCAGGCGATTAAACCAAAATCACACAGAACAAGGGAGTACCTTGCTCTGATACCAATTAAAAGTGTGTTACGTCGACTAGAGGGGGGTTGAATAGGCGATTTTAAGAAAACTTCACTGAGGAATTTCAAGGTGAGGAAATTCCTAAGCGAAGAACTACTTGCAGCGGAATAAGTATTCAGGTTTAAGCAAAACAGAGTAAGAACATAGTCATCATGATGAAATGAAAGACAAGCACTGAGTATAGAAAGCGTAAACACGGGATAAACAGGATGAAGACAAACAGACAGAAGAATTAGGATTGGGGAAACAGAGAAAGTCTTCAGTCAATGTCTTCAAACAGTAATGATCAGGTACATCAACGCATAACTGAGGAAATGAAAGGGTTGAGGGAATAGAACCGGTTGGCTTGGTGAAGACAATGATTTGTTCGACCAGTTCCAACTGATGTGACAGTTAAACGTATGGTTGGAGCGGCTGAGTATTTAAACTCGAGGACACACAGTCCCGGAGACACATTCCTCACTGTATTCTCCTTGAGCTAAGATCACGCAAATCTCGCCCAACAGTAGTGGTAAGTCTTCACAGGTGACTTCCAAACCTTCACAGACTAGGTCACTCGGCAATCCACAATTCCTCTTGGATGCTCAGACCATGATGCCTAACCGTCTGGAGGATACACAGTCCTCAAAGGTAACAAGCATCGGTTCCACACAGGAACAATCTCTCCAGTGACGCTCAATCACTTTGGGGTTTGTAGGTTTGGGTTTGGGATTTGGGTTTTCCTCACTTGATGAATTTCGCTCAAAGTCCTCGGAGGATGGGATGCTCTCAAATGACAAGTGTCAGTTTCTCTCGGAGTAGCCAACCAGCTAGTGGTTGTAGGGGGCGGCTATTTATAGCCTAGGGAGCAGCCCGACATGATAAGACATAAATGCCCTTCATTGATATGACCGTTAGGTGGTAGATATTTTGGAACGGCTAGCGCGCGGCTCAGCAACGGTCGGATATTTTGAGGTTCGAATTCCTCAGGGCTATTATGTTCCTCACTGTGTAGGCAATACACACTGGCGAATTCCTAACTCCTCAGTCAGAACAAATTCCTTAGAGACCAGAAGATCTTCGTTTCTGTCACTGAAGAAATTGACTGAACTGATACGAGATTTCCAATGGCTTCACTCGAAGGATTGGGTAGGTGTAGGATTTTGAGATGAGCATCACTTGGAAATCTGTTTCCTTAGTATTACCTCGACCCCCTTTGACAGTACGGTGTTTCCTATGACTCAAGAAGAAGAAAATGAAACTACGAAAACAAAAGTCTTCACGCTTCAGATTCCTCGCATAAATATCAAAGTCTTCAAGGTCACACCAATTTCTTCACTTTTAAAGTCTTCAGGAGAACCAAAGTCTTCAGCCGAAGACATTCATTTTTAGGGGTCGACTTTCACTATAAATATCAAACTCCTCATTGACTTATAGAGCCTGTGTACACTCACAAACATATTAGTCCTTAACCTATAAGTCTTCAATACACCAAAATCACTAAGGGGCACTAGATGCACTTACAGATCCGACGAACTTTGAGTTTATGAATAGATCTATGTGTTTATCCATGGAAGTTATTCGAGTCTTCTTTGATCTCTTATATGCATGATTGCTTATATCCTCGCATTTCTTCTTCGATATTTGGGTTTTGTTTGGCCAACTTGATCTATTTATCTTGCAATGGGAACAGGTGCTTTTAGTGGGTTCGATCTTACGGTGCTTGATCCCAATGACAGAAGCGGAACCGACACATATGTATCGTTGCTACTAAGGATAACAAGATGTGATCTATATCTCCGCAATAGATAAACGGATCTCGTCTACATCATGTCATCGTTTTTATTGCATTACTCTGTTTTCTCATAAATTTAATACACTAGATGCATGTTGGATAGCGGTTGATGTGTGGAGTAATAGTAGTAGATGCAGGCAGGAGTCGGTCTACTAATTTTGGACGTGATGCCTATATAATGATCACTGCCTGGATATCGTCATGATTATTTGAAGTTCTATCAATTGCCCAGCAGTAATTGTTTTCCCACCGTTTGTTATTTTTCTCGAGAGAAGGCAATAGTGAAACCTATGGCCCCCAGGTCTCTTTTCATCATATTTGTCTTTGCGGTCTATTTTCCCTTGCATTTATTTTCAGATCTTTAAACCAAAAATACAAAAAATACCTTGCTGCAATTTATTTGTTCCGCGGTCTATTTATCCTAACTACCACTTTATCTCACGTTATTTGTCTATCTTGAGGCGCCGTACCCAAAAGGGATTGACAACCCCTTTGACACGTCGGGTTGCGAGTATTTGTTATTTGTGTGCATGTGCTGTTTACGTGGTGTGAGGAGGTTCTCCTACAGGTTTGATAACCTTGGTCTCATCACTGAGCGAAATACCTACCGTCGCTATACTACATCATTCCTTCCTCTTTGGGAAAATACCGACGTAATTCTAGCAGACATCAATGCCGCCTACTGCGGTGGCGGTGTGGCCCACCGGCTGAGCCCGCGAGCAGCACGGCATGTCGGCCTGGGAGTGGTAGCCACAGCGCTAGCCGCCTCGTACTGTGGCGGCAGGGCCCACCAAGCCTGGCCCGTTCCGACCCGGCTCTCGGCGCTGTAGAAAACACGTTCTACACAGGAGGCCGCCTGCAGCCGTGGCCGCAGGGCCCGCGGCCTCCAGCCGTGGCGGCAGGAGCCACGTGTCGCCTGCCGCCACAGCCGAGGGGTCCTTTTTTGTCAAATTCATCTACAGGTGGTCCTTCTTGACAATTCGTTCGCGCAGGTGGTCTCTTTCGACAAAAAATCGAGAAACGGGAGGATTGGTTACTTGGCTACACCAGGAGAGCAGGAGGCAGCTGCATGCCTACGAGCTGGGACGTGTTTCTTTAATAAGGAAGAAAATGATGGTGCAAGTGAATATATGTGCACATCGGTCGATTCGGCCGAGTGCAGGAGGCTGCTTGGTCCCGCTTCACGTCTGCCTCCGTGTGTTGGGTGTCCGGCGGCCCGGGGGTCGATATTTGGCAATGGATAAAAGGCCGCTTCGATCCGATCCAGTAGCATGGTACGCCACCGGCACAGCTCGTACACGCACCGCCCTGCTGCAGCGCTGACGCGGTGACCAGTGTTGCGTCCCACCAAGGTCGATCGCAGCGCCATTGAACACGACACAAGGTACACGGGCGTAAATGAGCTCGTTGCATGCGACCGAACGCGACGCCTCGGCCGGCCGTCGACCGTAGCCGTCACTCCGGCCGTACCACGGCGACGAACGACCGGCCATTCGTCAGTTTCCGCTCGCTCGCAACGCCGAGCAACGGATACGAAACTCTGCGCCGTCTGCCGATGGGGTATCCATGCATGCATGCCGGAGGCCGCGTGGTGGAGGTGCATGCAGCCCGAGACGATGGGACCGGCCGGGGCCCCGGGGCCGAGAACACGGAAACGTTATAATTCCGGCGTCGGGGCCCGTGGCGGCGTCGGGCTGGTTCTGTTGGCTTCCCCGCGTGCTCAACGAACAACGGCTTCGACCTCGATCGTCTCCGGTACACCAAATGCGCATGGAGATGGAGCATGGACATGTACTAGAGTATTTATTTACTACTCGTACTTGTTGTAGGTGCGCAGAGCAGCACAGAGACACAGCGTCGCTACAGCAGCACGAGCTGCTTTGGCTACACGAGAGAGAGAGAGACGGCGTCGCTACAGCAGCACAGTACTACTGGTACTCCCCTTGGCGGCTGCTCTCGGCAAGCTCTGGCCGGTTTGATTAGTTAATAAAGTGCTCCTACTAGTACCTGAACTGTACACGAGTGGGTCACGTACGTACACGGGCTAGTGTCCTGTCTTGTGTTACTGTCTCGTTATCCGGTGGCTAATCAAGTTGTTGTTGTTTTTGCGCGGGGCTAATCAAGTTGCTAATGACGAGCTAGTAGTTGCTAGTAGGGCTCTATCGCTTGGCGTGCTCCTGTAACAACGACCAAGCACAGTCCTCGGGAGTCGGGAGCACGAATGTTTTCGTCTCATCGCCACTTGACCACTCTCTACAACGAGCCCAAGCCACGACGATGACACGCGGGCCATGGTGGTGGGGTCGGCTTTCACGCGGCCGCTCGTGCGCTTGGGAAGGCGAGGACCACGCATAGTCAAGCGAGAGGGAGCGAGCGCGTGGAAAGGTACGTCGTGTCCGCTGCTGCCCCGGCGTGTCTCGTGAGCAGCTAGGCGCGTCTTTGCCTGCCCGCCTGCCGCCGTCCCTTTCCCATTTCCCTCTCGTCTCCTACTCCTGTCTGGTTGCAGTAGGAGAGCGAGCGATCGCTCCCAGAAGAGGGAGGGGCACAAGCGCCATTTGACACATGACAGAGAGCACTGGCAGCGAGCTCAGGGCCTCAGACCTCTGACTAGCCGCAGTAGCAGTACTCCATTATATCCATGCCAACGTACGCCTTGGTGCGTCGTGTGCGATGATGACGATGATGCCCGCCGGCCTGACGGACGGCCACGCCTTTGGAGCCTGTGGCTTTGGGGACAGAGGCCCAGAAATGGGCGGTGCACCTTTTGCGTGCCTGCGTGCGCGCGTACCGTAGCTGGGAGTGCGAGGGAGCTCACCGGATCGAACTCTGGCACGCCCGGCCGGTGCACGTGAGCGGCCGGCCCTCGTGTACTACCACCACCGCACGTCTACAGCCATGCGCGAACAGAGATTGAGAAGAAAATGTGCACAAGAAAACGGAAAAAGTCCATTTTAAACCCTGAACTCGTAGGCGTTCGGCGAAACAAACCCCCAAGTCGAAATCCCGGTCGATTGCATCCTGAACTATGCAATCCTGGTCTAAATCAAACCCTGACAAATGTGAACCGGGATTTGTCTAGGTAGTGGGCTAAGGAGCACCCGTCCTCCGCGCTGGGCCAGCCCATTTAATTTTTTTGTTTGCTCAAAAAAACTTATCTTTATTTTTCTATCGCTCTTTTGCGGCAGAATCGTGGATAGCGTCAAACAGAAGAGCTTCCGCGTGGGGCTCGCGCAAACGGGCCGGCCCATTGCCAGGAAACGAGCGCACGTACGATAAAAAATGTAACGAACTGTAAATTGTGCGCCTGGTTGGATTCGAACCCAGGACCTTTCGTGGGATAGCAACAACGCCAGCCACGGCAGCTAGCGATTGGTCTCGGTAATAGAGTACAGCGTAAGTTTCAAGTAGTACGGTCAGCGGCAGATCCGTTTTTTTAATCTTCATTCAAAAAATGAACAATTTTTTCTTGAAGAAATTTAAAACTCAAAAAAACTGTTAAAACGTGAACAGTTATTGAAAACATGAGCAAAAAATTATATACGACGAACAATTTTTAAATATACATTGAACATTTTTTAAGTCTACGATGAACAATTTTTAACTACACAGCAAACATTTTTGTGATATCCATTGAAATAATTTAAAATATATTATACATTTTTGTGATATACGATGAACAAATTTTATACATTGAACATTTTTGTAATATAATTTGAACATTTTTTAACTACACATTAAACAATTTTGTGATGTGTGCTGAAAAACCATATAAATACCCGTTGAACATTTTTTTGTTGTACACTGAACAATTTTAAATTGTGATTTTTTTGAAAAAGTGAATAAATAGCAGCGACGACAACCACACTAGCTACCTACTCAGTGTGTATATATTGCAGCGCCATTTTTAAAGTACAATGTATGTTCTTTTGAAGTCAGTTATATGTTTTAATTTAGAACAAATATTTGTAAACAAAAAAACAGCACGGGGTCACGTGTTCAAGGCACACCGTGCGCTTTTTTTTAGCAAAAAAACAAAAGCGGGCCAGCCCAACAGAGCAAGTTGTAGCGCCCTTTGTGAATTTTTATTTCTTAACGGAAAAAAATAAAGCGGGCCGGCCCAGCGGGGTGGAGGCGTGTACGCTCAGCGAAATCCCAGCAATCCCGGCCATCCAAACGACTCGAAGGTTTGATTTAGACCGGGATTGCATAGTTCAGGGTACAATCGACCGGGATTTCGATTTGGGGGTTCGTTTCGCCGAACGTCTACGAGTTCAGGGTTTAAAATGGACTTTTTCCACAAGAAAACTACACCCCGTAGGCCCATACCGTAGAAAATGAGAGAGGGATAAGCCTACTGGTGGAGGAGCAGCATATTCCATCGGCATGCACCCATGTACGTATACTGCCCGTAGCAACACGCGAGTACGTACGTACAGACGTACTACAGTGCAATAGAAAAGGCTCTGCACGCACGCATGCACACGCTCGATTGTTGATTGATTAGTTCGCGCCCTGTGTCGTGGTTTGGCCGGCGTGCCTCCTTTTCGCGGGTGGCAACGTACACGTGCCCGCGCCGCACTGGACGTGGCCGGCAGCTTTGGCTGGCTGCTTTGTGTCTGCTTCATCGCTTGCTTGCGCCTGCATTCTGCAGCGGAGAGCAATGGAGTGTACGCTGGCGAATGGCCAACAGGCCATGATAGCATGCTCCCCGCGCCGTGTGCTTTTCGGTTTATCGGTTGGAAGTGGAACCAACACGACACGGGCACCGGCGTACAAAGCACCCGCGTCCTAGGAGCACGTATCAGGCCAACTCCACCGCGCGACCCCAAACGAACGTCCATTTTATCCGGTTTTTATCCGTTTGGTTAGAGATTTGGTGTCGTGTCCGGGCCTGTCCTGGGATGCGGTGGCCTTGCGCCTAGCGCGCGGCCGCATCCATTTGCCCCATCCTGTCCGTCAGGGTAAAAAATGTCCAAATTTGCATCAAAACTAGTTTCCAACCCAAATATTTGTCTGAAAATTAAAACAGTTTTACAACCAAATTGAAATTGTCTTGACTGAACATAAATTGGACCAAGACATCTATTGGTTGCCAATGTGATCCCAGACGTGCTCAACCAAGTCATTTTGAAGATTCAAATGAATGTGCCAATCACGCATCTCACGGTGGAATTGGACAAACTGTTCAAATGTGGTCGGGTCTTGGTGCAGGGGCTCAATATTTTCACCTTGATAATCAAATCCTTGGTCGAAGATACTCTCATCACGCTCGTCCTCGACGATCATGTTGTGCATAATCACACAAGCAGTCATCATCTCCCAAAGCTTCCTTTCATCCCATGACAGTGCAGGGTTTCGAACGATACCCCACCGGGATTGAAGCACACCAAAAGCACGTTTCACATCCTTTCTAACACTCTCTTGCATTTGGGCAAATCTCTTTCTCTTCTCACCTTGGGGTTTCGAGATTGTCTTCACAAAAGTTGACCATTGAGGATATATACCATCTGCTAGATAGTATCCCTTGTTGTATTGGTGGTCGTTGATCTTAAAGTTGACAGGTGGGGAGTGGCCTTCTGCAAGCCTTGCGAAGACTGGAGAGCGCTGCAGCACGTTGATATCATTGTGAGAACCTGCCATGCCGAAAAAAGAATGCCATATCCAAAGATCTTGCGATGCCACCGCTTCTAATATGACAGTGCACCCGTTAACATGCCCCTTGTACTGGCCCTGCCAAGCAAATGAACAGTTATTCCACTCCCAATGCATACAATCTATGTTGCCAAGCATGCCTGGGAAGCCTCTAGCTGCGTTGGTCGCCAACAATCTCTCTGTATCAACGCCAGTTGGCTGCCTCAAGTACTCTGGGCCAAACACCTCGATCACGGCCTGGCAAAACTTGTACATTGACATCAGACATGTTGTCTCACTCATACGCACATACTCGTCCACCAGATCGCCTGGAATACCATATGAAAGCATGCGGATGGCCGCGGTGCATTTCTGGTAAGAGGAGAATCCAAGCTTGCCAAGGGCATCCGTCTTGCACTCGAAGTATGGGTCATGAGCAACCACTCCCTCTCGGATACGATTGAACACATGCCTTGCCATACGAAAACGGCGACGAAATTTATCCTGCTTGAAGAGCGGGGTGTTGGCAAAGTAATCGGCATAAAGCAGGGCGTGGCCTCTCTCCCTGTTGCGGTTCAGGTTGGGAGCACGGCCAGGGAGTGACCCCCTGTACCGAGGAAGCTGCCGTTGAATATGGTCGTGAACGACCAGCGCAGCCACCACAAGATCTTCATCATCCGACGACGAATCGTCCGACGAACAAAGGAAGTGATGAAAGAAAAACTCGTCTCCATTGTCCATACCTTTGATGGCAAAAGGTTGAACACCTTGCAGTCGTGGTGGCGAAGAGGCCGCGATGATCACCTCGACGCAGCAGGGGTGGTTGCCGGCCGGCTACTGGCCGCTCTGGAGCTCTCGTCGAAATCTGCCTCGGCCGCCGTGGTCCGTCGCCGACAGTCGTGTCCCATCCGCCACCGACAAGGACGGCGACGGCCCAACCTCCCCCGATAGGCGACCAAAACTACGGCGAAAGCACGGGCGTGGTGGCGGCCATGTCGAGACGTAGTTT
>NC_041391.1:695136623-695153468 GCF_002162155.2 Triticum dicoccoides | reverse complement strand
GGGCTGCGCGGTGAGGAGGCGGCCGTAGAATAGGGGCGGCGCCGGCAGCGGGGCGGGGCGGGGAGAGAGGGTGAAGCGTTGGGAGCGGAGGGACTGCTAGTGTCCCCGACAGGCGGGCCACGGGGGGACAAGGGCGTGCGTCGCGGCCGTCCGCGCGCGTCCGTTTCACCCCAAACCGAGCGCAAGTTTGGGCCGGAGATGGGTCGAAAACGGACGGAATCCAGACATTTTTCTGTTTGAGGCCGCGCACTGGGCCGCCTCATTTGTCCCTTTTGCCCCAAACGGATAGGGCCGGACAAGATAGGGTCGCGCGGTGGAGTTGGCCTCACACAGTCAAACTGTTGCAAGCTTTTTTGGCCATCGGCTCTCTGCTCTTGCTTGCTGTACGTGCTTTGGTTGTCGCCGCTGCTCCACGGTGATACTTATTGACAATGACATTGGCAGTAGCAGCTGCTGGCAGCACCACGACGGGCTATTAGCTACTCGTCGAGCCTCTCCCTGCTGCTACTCAGCTAGTACTGTACCGCTCTTCTTCCTGCTGCCGCTGCTACTAAGAGCATGGTTAATAGCACCGCCCGATGCTGACTCTAAAGCAAATCTATGTCACCAAAAGCTGATCAAGGCATACAATAAGCTAGCTATACACTGACTGCTAGGTTGGATTCATTACAAATTTAGTTACGAATCATGCATGCAGCTTGTAAGACTTAGGGTTTTGGGAAACTGCAGCTATCTCATATATATATAAGGGGTACACCAAGGTGTACGATACAATATACAAGACATATACAGAAGCTATATGTAAATACAGTCTAACACCCTCCCTTAATCTTAACTATGCCCTGAAGTACAAAGTATGTTAAGATTGCGCCTGCAGCCTACAAACTGAGGTTGTGGAAGAGGCTTCGTGAAGATGTCAGCAAGTTGATCTTTGGAGAAGATGAACTTGATGTGAAGTATCTTCTGTGCAACACGTTCCCGTACAAAGTGATAGTCAACTTCAATGTGTTTTGTCCGAGCATTAAACACTGGATTAGATGAGAGATATGTAGCTCCAATGTTGTCACACCAAAGAATAGGCGGCTGAGTTTGAGAAACTCCCAACTCTCAATAAGGATTGTACCCATATGATCTCAGCTGTAACATTTGCAACTGCTTTGTATTCAGATTCAGTGCTACTCCTGGACACTGTAGCTTGTTTGCGAGCAGCCCAGGCGATCAAGTTAGGACCAAAGAAGACAGCATGTCCCCCCGTGGATCGCCTGTCATCTGGATTACCAGCCCAGTCTGCATCTGAAAAAGCAGAAAGCGTAGGAGAGGTGCTGGCTGAAGAAGTAGACCATATGAGGCAGTAAAGCAAACATAGGGAAAAATGCGCTTCACCGCTGTCCAATGAGAAGTCCGAGGAGCATGAAGAAATTGGCAGACACGGTTGACTGCATATGAGATATCTGGCCGAGTGATAGTTAAGTACTGCAGGCCACCAACAACGCTTTGATACTCAGTGGCATCATCAGAGGTGAGAGGATCTCCATCAAAAGCAGACAGACGGTCAGTAGTAGACATAGGAGTCATAGCATGTTTGCATTTCAGCATACCTGCCCGTCGCAACAGGTCCATCGAATACTTATGCTGCGTGAGTGTCAAGCCAACAGAAGAACGTGAAACTTCGAGGCCAAGGAGGTAATGCAACGTTCCTAAATCCTTCACCGCAAAGTCACCACTCAAGGAAGATATCAGACGATCAGCAGCAGCATCCGAAGAGCTAATGAGGATAATGTCATCAACGTATACTAGAAGATACATCGTCACCTGAGGCCGATGCAGAAGGAAGAGCGAGGTGTCAGCAGTAGAGGGAACAAAACCAAGTGACCGAAGAACAGAGCCCAATCTCGCATGCCAAGCACGAGGAGCCTGCTTCAGCCCATAGAGCGCCTTGACCAGGCGACACAGATGATGAGGGCGAGCAGGATCAACGAACCCCAGGGGCTGACGCATGTAAACCTCCTCATCCAGAACACCATGAAGAAAAGCATTCTGAACATCCAGCTGACGAAGAAACCAGCCCCGAGTAACAGCCAAGGACAACAGAAGGCGTATAGTCGTTGGTTTGATCACCGGACTGAACGTATCCTCGTAGTCAAGACCATACCTTTGCTTGAACTCTTTCGCCACTAACCGTGCCTTATAGCATTCAATAGAACCATCGGCATGCTTCTTAACTTTGAAGACCCACTTGGAATCAATAATATTGACACCAGAGACCGGGGGAACAAGCTGCCAAGTACCATTTGTCAACAATGCCTGATACTCTTGCTCCATAGCTTGGCGCCAATGAGGAATCCCCGAGAGCAACCTGAAAGTGACGTGGTTCAGCCAAAGGATCTTCCTTAACATGAGCAACACATGCCGCAAGCCAGGCCACCGTCCCATCTTTGCGTTACTTGGGACACACAATACCGGATCGACTGCGAGTATGTGGTCGAAGGGAAACAGCCGCAAGTGGTGTAGCAAGTGGCGATGGCACCAGCGATGAAAAAATATCCGGCGAAGCAGCCGGTGACGATGTAGTGGCGACAGGCGAGGACGAGGCCGACCTAGGCGAGGCAGATCCGGGCGAGACAATCGACTGGGTGGGCGAACCAGTCAGCTCGAGGCCAACCAAGGCGCGGCAACCCGGCCCAGGCGAGATCGCCGGCTCGGGAGAAGCAGGCCCAGGTGAGATCACCGGCTCGGGGGAGGCCGGCGCAGGGGAGACCAGCCTAGGCAAGGCCGACCCAGGCGAGACAGGTCCAGCCTCAGAAGAGGCCGGCACGGGCAGAGCCGGCGCTGAAGAGCCCAGTCCAGGCGTGCATGGCGCATGCACAAGGCCACTCCCCACGTCAGGTGCAGTTGATGGCTCCGGCTCCTCCAGCAACTCAAGGCGAGCTCCACGACCCGTTCCTGCAGCATGATTAGGCAACAACGTAGGAGAATATGCAATATCAACAAATTGAGCAAGCAGTGGGGAGGTGGATTGCGAGGAGGAGACTGGAGGTGTGAGAGTTGTGGACAAAGACGAGAACGCGAACACACTCTCGTCAAACACAACATCTCGCGAGATGTAGACACGGTTGGATGGAATATAAAGACACTTGTACCCTTTGTGAAGAGAGCTATACCAAAAAAAACACAAAGTTTTGACCGAAACTCGAGCTTACGCTTATTATAAGGACGAAGATGAGGCCAACATGCACAACCAAAAACTTTGAGAAAAGTACAATCTGGAACCTCATTAAGCAATAGTTCAAGTGGTGTTTTCATCCCAAGGAGTCGTGTAGGAAGCCTATTTATGAGAAAACAGGCAGTGGAAAATGCATCACTCCAAAACCGAAAAGGTGCCGATGCATGAGCAAGTAAAGTGAGACCGGTTTCGACAATGTGACGATGTTTACGTTCAGCCGTGCCATTCTGCTGATGTGTATGAGGACAAGACACACGATGTGAAATCCCAAGCTTATTAAAAAAGGAATTGAGGTTGTGATATTCACCCCCCAATCTGACTGAACATGAATGATCTTATGCTTAAGAAGACGCTCAACGTGAGCTTGAAATTGTAGGAACACATCAAACACATCAGATTTATGCTTGATAAGATAAAGCCAAGTAAACCGACTATAAGCATCAATAAAACTGACATAATAATTATGACCGCTCACAGAAATTTGGGCATGCCCCCATACATCAGAATAAATAATCTCACGTGGAGTTTTGACGACACGACTCAAATCTGAAAACGAAAGCTTATGACTCTTGCCTTGCTGACAGGCATCACAGACTGTGGCAACATCTTTATTGGACACAACGGGAAGACTATGACGATAAAGAACACTACGAACTATGGGAGTGGCAGGATGGCCGAGGCGTGCATGCCAATGGGTAGGCGACACACGGACATCAGTGAGTGCTCGAGGGGCAGAAGGCAGATCAAGTGCATATAATCCATCACACAGGCGACCTCTAAGCAGAACGTCCCTCGTGGCCCGATCCTTGATAAAAAAATAAAAAGGATGAAACTCAGTGAAAACATTGTTATCACGAGTAAGCTGAGGAACAGACAATAGGCTACGAGTAGCAGAAGGAACTCTAAGGACATTACGAAGATGGAGAGATTTTTGTTTACGAGTTAAAAGAGAGGCCTGAACAACATGTGATATGTGCATACCTGCTCCACTGGCGGTGTGAACCTGATCATGACCACGATATGGCTCCTGAACCGAAAGTTTGCCCATCTCGCTCGTCAGATGATTCGTAGCGCCCGTGTCCATATACATGGGATTGGAGAAAACATCCAAGTGTCGTCCTAGCGCTAGCATGCATAGCTGCATGCGGGCTGTAAATTCTCGGGGCTTGTGTTGTAGCCGGGCTGCTCACGAAGCGCCCGCTCCACTCTCTCTTCCTTTCTCCTCCACATAGAATTTTAGTGACATGACAAACTTTATAGCCTGCTGATTAGGCTTTATTGTACTTGCTCTAATGGTGATAGGGACCGACTTCGTTTTGGATAGGGACGTACGTTCACCGGCGTACTCTCTCTTGTCAGAGTATTCAAATCAATTGCGCACTTCTCATCCCGTGGCCCGAGTTGTTGGCGATATGGTTTGGTTACCTGCGAGCTACTAGCGCGTCTGGCCCATCAAATCTTCGTGGGCTGTATGCGGTACAGCCTGGGAAAACTGCGATTATGTTGCGAGCAACTAGCCAACTGTTTTTGCCTAGACTACTCCCTCCGTTTCAAAATAGATGACTCGACTGTATATTAAGTCCGTTCCAAAATAGATGACTCGACTCTGTACTAACTTAATACACAGTCGAGTCATCTATTTTGAACCGGAGGGAGTAGTTAATTGCCCGTGCGTTGCAATGGAACATACATATTTTGGCGGCTCATCATCTAGCGTGTCTAATATATGCCTTTAAATTCATCACACTGACCCACACATATATTATTAAAAAAGGGATTCAAGATGCAAATCAAGGGTCACATGTTTTAAATATAAGTCATATCGCTGGTCGTTGCAGAGAGGGGGAGTAACAATATAGAGAGCAATTAACATTACAATGAGAGAGAGAGAGTGTGTGTGTGTAACATTTCACACTAACACATATAGATTGTTGTTGACCAACTACAATATAGCCTAAAAGCTTGAAAATTAAGAGGGCAATTATCGTTGACGAAGACTCAGCTACACCGTGTTGCGCCAGCGTGATTGCGTCGTGACCAACTCGACAGGGCGTATCTCTAGAAGCCAAAAATTGTGGCATGTGGCCTAGTCAAGGTAACATATACAATTCAGAGCTTGTAATGATCGTTGGAATAAATAGTGTAGTCTTCATCTGCAGAGGACCCCGCTACTGTCCGTGAGTGCACAAGGGACGCAGCCTGCGGAAGGTGGATGTTGGTGTACACATCGGCACAGTCATTGGGCAAGTTGCGCAGCAGAGAGCGGCCTGGAGAACCCGCGGCTCATTGACCTTGGCAGCGGCAGCCTGGTCGGGAGGGCATGCCTACTGCCTAGAAGCTTGGACATCCATTGCGGTGGGATCTGCCATTTCTCCTACTCCGACAGCTTGCATGACAAGATCTAGAAGGAGAGACATTGGGCAAAGCTCAAAGCCAGATCTGATTTATCAAAACCCTGACTACAACTACGGTCTACGACTGTACAAGAGGCGAAGCCCTCGCCCAACTAAACTTGGGCTTTTGCCGGGGCAGAGAGTGGAGGGAGCTGCGCCGAGGAATTAGGGAGGGGGTCCTCGAAAACTTTCTTTTAGCTCCTTCTCGAAGACACGTTTGTTTCGGGAGAGAAGTAGAAACCTCTAGAATAACATTACAATGAGAGAGAGAGAGGGAGAGTAACATTTCACACTAACACACATAGATTGATTTTGATCGACTACAATATAGCCTAGAAGCTTGAAAATTAAGAGGGCAATTATCATTGACGAAGACTCGGCTACACCGTGTTGCGCCAGCGTGATTGCGTTGTGACAAACACGACAGGGCGTATCTCTAGAAGCCAAAAATTGTGGCATTCGGCCTAGTCAAGGTAACATATACAATTCAGAGCTTGTAGTGGTCATTGGAATAAACAGTCTAGTCTTCATCAGCAGAGGACCCTGCTGTTGTCCGTGAGCGCACAAGGGACGCAGCCTGTGGAAGGTGCATGTTGGTGTACACATTGGCACATTCATTGGGCAAGCAGCGCTAGCAGAGAGCGGCCTGGAGCGCCCGCGGCTCATTGACCTTGGCAGCGGTGGCCTGGTCGCGAGGGCATGCCTACTGCCTAGAAGCTCGGACATCCATTCCGATGGGATCTGCCATTTCTCCTACTCCGACAGCCTGCACGGCAAGATCTAGAAGGAGAGACATT
Organism: Triticum dicoccoides; assembly: GCF_002162155.2. Taxonomy (NCBI): domain Eukaryota; kingdom Viridiplantae; phylum Streptophyta; class Magnoliopsida; order Poales; family Poaceae; genus Triticum; species Triticum dicoccoides. Next base: position 695,147,055 of record NC_041391.1, on the reverse strand, counting down.
GGGCAAAGCTCAAAGCCAGAACCGATTTATCAAAACCCTGACTACAACTACGGTCTACGGCTGTACAAGAGGCGAAGCCCTCACCCAACTAAACTTGGGCCTTCGCCGGGGCAGAGAGTGGAGGGCGCTGCGCCGAGGAATTAGGGAGGGGGTCCTCAAAAACTTTCTTTTAGCTCCTTCTCGAAGACACATTTGTTTCGGGAGAGAAGTAGAAACCTCCAGAATAACATTACAATGATAGAGAGGGAGAGAGAGAGAGAGAGAGAGAGTAACATTTCACACTAACACACATAGATTGTTTTGACCGACTACAGTATAGCCTAGAAGCTTGAAAATTAAGAGGGCAATTATCGTTGACGAAGACTCAGCTACACCGTGTTGCGCCAACATGATTGCGTTGTGACCAACACGACAGGGCGTATCTCTAGAAGTCAAAAATGGTGGCATTCGGCCTAGTCAAGGTAACATATACAATTCAGAGCTTGTAGTGGTCGTTGGAATAAACAGTGTAGTCTTCATCTGCAGAGGACCCCGCTACTGTCCGTGAGCGCACAAGGGACGCAGCCTGCGGAAGGTGGATGTTGGTGTACACATCGGCATAGTCATTGGGAAAGCTGCGCTAGCAGAGAGCGGCCTGGAGCGCCCGCAGCTCATGGACCTTGGCAGCGGCGGCCTGGTCGGGAGGGCATGCCTACTGCCTAGAAGCTCAGACATCCATCCCGGTGGGATCTGCCATTTCCTCGGCGTTTCTCCTAACGCGAACACGATTGAGTATCATACAAGATGAAAGGGAATCAAAGCACATTCTCAAAGCGATTGAGGCCCTGTTTGTTTCATAAGTCATAGGACTTTTTTAAGTCCCAACTTATAAGTCCCGAGTCCCTACCTATTTGTTTACACGGACTTATAAGTCCCGAGTCCCTACCTGTTTTTTTACAAGGACTTATAAGTCCATGTTACCCCTAATAATAAAACACTTGTTCACATAACCCTTGTTCATACAAACAAAGAGGAGTTGCTGGTACGAGCCCAACTCCGGGAAGACGCCGATGTTGCTGTTGAGATCCAAGAAACCCATTCCCCTCCCGAGATTTCCACCGGTGGATGAGCCTTGGGTTGCCTGTTGATGCGAGGGGAACTGAGAGAAGAAGGGGATCTGGTCCTCATCATCGGCCATGGCGGCGGTGGTTGAGGGTGCCGGCGGCGGCGGCGATTGGGGTGAGGCGGGGATGGAGCGAGGTGAGGAGGCGGGGAACGAGCAAGGTAGGGTAGGTGCGGGGCGATGCGGGGTAGGTGCGGGCCGATCGATAAGTCCCAATAAGTTCCTCCCTGAGAGTCTTTTTTGTTAAGTCCCGAATGACCACTATAAGTCCCTATAAGTCCCTCATGTTTGGTTTAGATGGGACTTATAGAGACTTTTTGAAGTCCCTAAACCAATAAGTCCCTAGAAACAAAGCACATTCCTCATGTTCGCGTTAGGAGAAACGCTGCTCCGTATCATACAAGATGAAAAGGAATTGCCTCCCAAACAGCTGAGCTGCTGGTCAACCTAGTACGTGCCAAAACATGGCGTGCAGCTGCGTGCGGTACTCTAGCCTCCTTCGCGTGTTGGGTGTCCGACGGCCCGGGGTCGATATTTGGCAATGGATCCACTAGTGGTACAGCATACACGCGCCGCCCTGCTACAACGCTGATGCGGTGACCAGTGTTGCATCCCACCAAGCTCGATCACAGCACCATTGAACACGACACAAGGTACAGGGGCATAAATGAGCTCATTGCATGCGACCGAACGCGACGCCTATCGGTGTCAAAACCGGCGGATCTCGGGTAGGGGGTCCCAAACTGTGCGTCTAAGGCTAATTGTAACAGAAGACTGGGGACACGATGTTTTACCCAGGTTCGGGCCCTCTCGATGGAGGTAATACCCTACTTCCTGCTTGATTGATCTTGATGATATGAGTATTACAAGAGTTGATCTACCATGATATCGTAGAGGCTAAACCTTAGAAGCTAGCATGTGGTATGATTGTTCTTGTCCTACGGACTAATCCCTCCGGTTTATATAGACACCGGAGGGGGCTAGGGTTACACAGAGCCGGTTACAGAGAAGGAGATCTATCATCCGAATCGCCAAGCTTGCCTTCCACGCAAAAGAGAGTCCCATCCAGACACGGCACGAAGTCTTCAATCTTGTATCTTCATAGTCCAACAGTCCGTCCAAAGTACATAGTCCGGCTGTCCGGATACCCGCTTATCCAGGACTCCCTCAGTAGCCCCTGAACCAGGCTTCAATGACGATGAGTCCGGCGCGCAGATTGTCTTCGGCATTGCAAGGCAGGTTCCATCTCTGAATACTCCAAGATAAATCCCGAACACAAGGATCGTGTCCGGCTCAGCAAGACAAACTTCACCTACCACCATAGAGCGATAAATATTCCACAAATCTGATCTGCTGACAACTCTTCGTAGCGTGGTATCATGCCACGGCCCAGCCTTTATTCAAACCGTTTTTTATAACCAGCTACCGCACACACTGTGAGGCGGTTTCCTTGGCACGTCTTGTCGAAGCAGAGATCGTGTCCCTATTATCGTGAGATCCTCATCAATACGGGTATGGGTAACCCCACCACGCCTGTTGGCATGATTCCGTGTTTTTAGGCAAGTCCCAAACATTCACGTTGGGGACGCTTGATATCCGCTCCCTTTATAGAGGGATCAAGTCCTATCCCTTTCTTACCATGCTTGCGCCTTTCCGTCTCTCGAGTTCCAACACCCGAAGCTCAAGCTTAGGCACTTCGGATCTTCAATCATGTCCAGATCCAACCTTAAAGGTCGATGGATGGCCTCCTCTGTCACAGAGGAGGACATTGCGAAGCTCAGGGAGGCCAGATATTTGACCGCCAACGTTAAGCACAGGCTTCCCGCCCTCACTACTAGGAAAAGGCCTACTAATGGTGCACCTAATTTGGCCATTAATGGCGCATTAGTGGTGCGCCATTAGTGCCACGCCATTAGTATATTTTACTAATGGCGCACCACTGGATGCGCCATTAGTATATACAACAGTGCGCCATTAGTATGCCTCCCAGGGGGCCATGTATACCCAGGTGCTTTGGCATACTAATGGCGCACAATAGCAAGATGCGTCATTAGTAACTTCGGCATACTAATGGCGCACTGTTTAATGATGCGCCATTAGTATCCTTTGGCATACTAATGGCGCACTGTGATGTGATGCGCCATTAGTATGAATATTAGGGTTTTTTTATTTTTTTATTTTCTGTTTTTTGCACAGGTTACAAAATGTATAATTGGACAAAATATAGACAGCACACATCAACAACAGATTCATCGAATACAATAGAAGATTAGTCTCTGAATACACTTCATCATATTAGTCTCTAAATACAATTCATCATATTAGTCTCCGAATTGAAAAGACCGAACAAAGATAGAACATTATATTACAAGTCTCGAGACCGCGAGTAGCGAGTTTGTCTTCACATTACAAGTCGATATCGATCATCTAAACTACCATCACATAGAATAGAGCTGCGGTCATCACGATGAGCATCATCATGATGAAACTCGTCTTCATCCGGTTCCTCCAACGCTCCCTCCCCTCTCCCACTAGATAGCGGGCGTATCTAGATTCGGCCTCGGTCCTAGTGGTGTACCCTTTGTAACTGTTACCGCTGAATTGGTGAACCTGTCTCCGACACTCCTCCCAGTCGTCGTAGACTCCGGGAACCTTACCCTTGTACACGACATACGACGGCATTGCTATGCACTAGCCGAACGAAACGTTAGTACCAATTCACAGACAATACATAAGCAATATATAAGTATGCAACAGAACGATCGGAAGAGAAAAGCAAGGTATTAATAGCATCGATTACATCTAAGTTGAACGACTCTTGAAACCAAAGAGACATACTACAAGTTCATTAAAGTTTAATTACAACATGAGCCAATCGATGTTTCAGAACTAGACACAACATCACTGCTTTCGACTCGACTCAAGGGACCGGAGAGTGGATGAAGCCGCCGTCTATCATGGGAGTCATGAAAGAACGGGCGTTGTCAGCCTGCATTTGTAGCATTGTGTCGATGTCACTGTTGGACGGTTGATTTCTGAGGTAGAACTGCCCCGAGGTACGAAGGACATCTTGATGGATGATTTCCGCAAACTCCGACTGGATGCGAAAGAATTCTTGTCTGATGTCCGCGTCCTGGATTGCCGACACGCTCGCGGCCCAATCTTTGAGTTTACTCGGTAGCAGAAGTTGATGATGGTCCCGTACGATCGTCCGCATGTGATGGATGGCGTAGTAGGCACCCTTCTGACCTCCAGGCGGCTGCTTGACGCAGCAGAACGTCATATTGTGGGAGAACACGTGCTTGCCATACTTACGAATAGGCCTGGTGAAGGTGCCTCCAGATTTGGCGTAGTCGGGGAGAACATCATCAAGAACCTTCTTGACATTTTTGTAGTCTACGTTCGACCTACGGTCCGGGTCGAAATACGTGGCCATGGAATATTTGGGGCTTAGGAGGATGAGCGTGCAATGTGTGTCACTGCAGAAAACACGGAATGTTAAAAGAAAAATGATCGAAATCTAAGAATTCATATGTTACGGGCCGGTTGAGGGGAGGACTTACTCAGGAAAGTAAGGCACGAGGAAGTTATCCTTATCTTGGTTTGCCAGAATGACTCCTTCGAGGTAAGAACTCGCGACTTGCCGGTCCCCAGCGCTGCCCAAGATCTTGGCACGCATGTAGAAGGGGTCGACTATCACGATGTCCGGGGTCTTGTCGCGAATGATCCGCATCTCCATACTCAGCGAAAATAGCCGAACGAAGGTGTAGTGCAGCGGATGAAGGTTCATCATAGCGTGGATGTCATCAAACCGCAGGACGATCGTACACCCGATGGAGTTATCCACAAAGCCCTTGCCCTCTGGCACCTTGGCCGCAAAAACCGGGTATGCCACATCCTTCTCTCTGAGACGCCGCTTCTCCAAAGAAAGAACACTGTCATGCAGACTCCGCATAGCACCGGTTGCAGCATTGAGCATATTTGTCGGTAGCATCGCCCTACCCGCCACATGCACCCTCCTCGAGATATCCTCAGGTGAAGGTGGCCCGTCCTGAGCACGGATCGTACTCGGTGCCGGCTGGCTCGCACCCTTGTTAGTCTTTCTTTTGCGTGCCTTCTTCTTCTCCTGTAATGGGACCAAGTTCTGCTCACAGACCGCCTTCTTGAGTGTGTTTGGGCTGATAATATTTCGCACCTCGCCTATCTGAGGCTCGGTGAAGTCGGCAGCTGGAGGCGTCTCCTAAGAGCTGAACGGCAGACGACGCCTGTTGCAACTTGGCTTCTCCACGGTACCAGCTAGATCGCGCATGTCTTTTGTTGGGTTGGGTTCTTGAGAAGGCGGCCCCATGAAGTCACCATCGTACCCATGTTCGGCAAAGTACCGATCGATGTTGCCAAATGTATCATCGTCGTCGTCATTTTGATCCTGTGCCATATGCATGTTTGGATCCAGTGGCATAGGGATGTCCGGCACCGTTGCGGCGGTCTTGCCATGGGGCCAACTAGGCGCCGACACGACTGGCGGTGTTGTCTTTGGGGTGGTGTCCCCCGCCAACAAACGAACTTGGCTCTTCGGCCAAAGCAGGGGCCAGCTCAGGCAGGCACTGAGGGTCATCACGTCATCATCGTCGGCCCCGACGGGTCGAATCGGAGGTAACAACTCGTCGCAGCCTGGCAGCACCCGAACCAGTTCAACCCTAAACAAGTTGGGTGGCATCTGGGTACCGTGGAACAAGGGGTTGCCCGGTTGAACGATTTTGCCCTTGGCGACATCGACCAACTCGTTGTTCACGAAGTGCAGGAGAGTGCACGGAACGTCGGCGGCGCCCTGCGAAAACATGTAGGGCGTCAGGGATGCCCAGTCAAAGGCAAGGAGATGAAGTCCTCGATCGAGAGAGGCTTAATTAGTTACCGTGATGATGGCGTCAAGTTCGGCTAATGTAGAGGCACCGCCAACGGCGGGCGTGCAGTTAACGGAGGGGCCGCTTGTTGCAGAGGTGTCGGCCGGTGTACACCGGGTGCATTAAGCTCCCGTGCCGGCGTCGGAGACACCAATGCCGCCTCCGCCGGAGACACCAATGGCCCCGCCATCGCATTCTGCGAGTTGCTAGCCGTGAAGCTAGGAATCGGGGGCGGCCCCTGTTGGCCGCCCGCAATCCACACACTCAACCCCTGGATCAAGGTAGGCACAATGGCGGTGATCGTCGCTCCGAGTTGTTGTTGCACTTGCTCTTGAACAATCTCCGGAATCTGCGCCACATGTGCCTTGAGTTCTTGAACCTCACGCGCCTGGCTTTTCGAGCTGGTCTTTTTCTCCTTCCGCACACCAGCGGTATAGTATGACCCCCATTTCGTGGACAAGCCTTTGCCGGCCACATGACCAGCTGACGTCGGCTTACTGAGCTTATCCTTGTTCTTCATTACATTCAACGCCCTATTTAGAGTGGTGTCCCAAGGGTTGCTCTTAGTCGACCCCGCGCTACTGCTTTCAGTCGCCTGCGGAAGGAATGTGAACCATTTAGAAATTTGGCTTCATTAATTAGAATGCAACCATATGGAGCTAATTACGCGGGGGTGTATTCCTTACCAGAACAAGCTCAAGCGCCCTGGTCTTCGGATCCGTGGTAAGCTCCTTTGTTATCGGGTCCTCCTTGTACCGGGCCCTGACATAGTTCCTGGTCTGCTTGTTACCGCTGTATTTCTCGAAGCGGGGCAGTAGGCCTTGCTCGGCACGCTCCGCGTCCTCCTTGTCCCATATAGGCTCCGCCACTCTGTAACCGCCGGGACCGAGTTTGTGTTCCCCTAAGTTCAGCTCCCGCATTTCTTTCCCCCACTGACTTGATTGGGAGTTTGCGGTGCTCGAGCAATTGATCTTGAAGTCGTTGTAGTCATCTTCGGTGATCGAAGGATTTTTCTCCTTGATCTTCTCATAACTCTCACCTTTCTCGATCATTCTCTTCACATTGCTTTTCCAAGTAGACAGGGCCTTGCTCATCTTCGTGAGGGCAGCATTGTTCACTTTATTCCCTTTGAGGCTTGTGTTTTCAAAATCAGCGGGGAACTTGTATCGTTCGTGCAGCTTCGTGAAGAGGAGGTTGCGCAAATTCCCTCGGTCAGGATGCCTCAGGTTCTCGGTGTTGATCGAGATGGTGCTCCGGAGAATGCACCCGAGCTGAAGCGAGTACCCCTTGACTATTCGTTCGGGCGCCGTTGGATTCCCGTCGGAGTCCACTTCAGTAACTTCCTCCTTGAGGGTGCGGAGCACGGTCGGGCGCCGGTCCTTCCGTTGCCTCTTCGGTTGGCTGCCATCTGTGCGTGCGCCGCCATCATCAGTGGTGGCATCCTCGGCGGCACCATCAGTGGTGGCATCAGTGGGGTCATCCTCGGCGGTACCATCAGTGGTCTCAGGATCGGTGGGGAAGGCGGCGTCCTCATACAAGTGAGGTTGTTCCTCCATCTCCTGGGACAGCTCCCAGAATGCCTTGCCGCCCGAACCCCCGGCCTCATCGTTGTTGGCCATGTTTGTCTCTAAATAGGAACAAAGTTTGGTCAAAAAGTTGGTTATTGTCAAGGAACAAGATCATGGTCTCATCATTTAGGGTTTGTCGACACCGAGGCATCCTAAAACTTAAGCTTTTATCATTGAGGGTTTTCCAACGCCGAGGCACCCTAAAAGCCTAAGCTTTCATCATTAGTCACAAGTACCCCGGCCCATGTATTAGTCACAAGTACCCCATATGTCCTATTTTTAGCAAAGTCATGCTAAAATTCACGGAAAATTTCAGCATGACCTTTGCTGAAAATAGGACATATGGAGTACCCGAATTTGCTGGAACGGAAGTTAATCGACATTCCAGCAAACTCAAGGGCCTCTCGGGTGGAGAAGGCAAAAAAGGCCTTCATCACACCATGGAAAATACATTGGCATGTGAAGAGGTGAAACAATATATGCCGAGGCCTCTAGAGACATAGTAGCAGTTTCTAACATATTACACTGACAACTGAACTGTCACAAGTAAGAGACCTCATTAGGCTAAAAGCCAAAGCCCACAAGTACTTGTGAACTGAATCTTGCAAGTCCAAACCCATTGCTTGAATCCAGAGAAATAAAATTAGAATGCTCACAGGAAGAATAAACTCACACTAACACATAATTATTACCGATAGGCTAACACCACACATCTTCAAATAATTCCAATATAATGAGTTTGAGTAGAGAAAATGTCATTTCTATTACAACCAAATCCATTTACAGTACAAGTCTAAGAAAAGCTACAACACATCTTCTAACCATGAGAAGTAACCAACAAGCGGGGAGACAAGTACACTAAAAGAAGACATGTCAGAATACAGCTCAAAATCCCCACAGCCCAACGCAATCAATACCAACTGAACTCAAAGTCTACTGACAGAAATAACGATAGATTGAAATAGTTGAGTACTGTTGAAAAATGATAGGTTAAACTGACCTCAAAGTCTGCTGACAAAATCAATACCAACTGATTGATCGCGGCCGGCCAGTTTATAATTCAACGGGAACTATAAGATTTAAAATAAAACCAATTAAATAGGTAGTCGGTAAGTCGATCGGCATAAGCAACGGTTCACACGTCACCTATAGAGGACAGTAAAAGTACACTAATAAAACTCAGGAAAGAAGAAGTAAAAGTACCCTCAAAACAAGTATTAACAGACTAGTACTGTGTAAATTTGGAAATAAGCAATAAAGCTAACTGGGGATCTGGAATTGCACGGCACATGATTGTGATCTAGTCGAAATTGATGTATGTGCCAATGAAAGAGAAATAGAGTGACTCATCATATTATATGAGAGTTACCAAAAAAATGTTTCTACAACTACAAAGAAATAGTTAAACAAATCAGATTGTGAAGCAAGCTTGCTTCATCTTCATGTCTTTCAGAACCTAGTGCATTGGGCATGCACTGAGCCACACAAAAAAAATCTACACCTAAGAAACATTATTTTCGCAAACACACATGATCTTTAACACTGCTAAAAAATATCTCATAGCACACAAGATGCCCCGTTGACCGTGGTCACTGCTAAACCATGTTGATAAACACACCGGTGCCATGGTGGAAACTATGAACCTAAAACAAGATGGTAACTATTTTTGTGTGTCGCTACACTACCAAATACCAAGCACTGGATACATCATACACACTAATCCCACAAAAAAAGCACTTTCTTCAAAGGACCGGGTTTCTCTTCTTCCTCAACAAACTAAGAAAAATAGGAAGACACAGTGGATAACAAGCAAGCTGTTGCTACATATGGTGGACATCACTATAACTGATTAAAATTTTCTCTTTGTGTATGTCGCTGATTAGCTCAAAGGCATGTATGAAACATCCTCTGTTTTCTGATGTAACAGACTGAGGCTTCAACAGTCACAACCACACAATGTGAAGCAACAAAGAAAGTGGTAATTGGGTAGTTATGAACACTGGTCATTTCAACAAGCATGTTCAGTGCACATATGTTCTTGCAAAAAAGATCGATTGAGATTCACTAGTGACCAACATCAGTGAGAGGTCGAGGAAGGGGTCATAGAGAGCAGCTACGAACCTTCGGCGGTCTGCAGCTGCAGGGAGACGAGGAGCGACGAGGCGGTGCTGTGGCCGTGTGGCGGCGTCGGTGAAGGTGCGGCCCGGTCTGGGCCAGTGCGGCGCGGTGCTTCACCGACGGCCGACGGGGAGAGGCAGGGGCAACGGGGAGAGCAGCACCGAGGAGACGAGGACGACAGGGCGGCGGCGTCGGGAGAGGAGAGGGCGGCGTCGCGGCGTCGGGGCGTCCCGGCGGAGACAAGGACGACAGGGCGGCGTCGAGGCGGCGTCGGGGCGGCGTCGAGGCGGCGGCGTCGGGAGAGGAGAGGGGAAGGGGATCGAGGGCGAGGGCGAGGGAGAGGAGAGGAGAAGGGGATCGAGGGCCGGGGAGGAAGTATGGATGATGGGGGCGGCACAATACTAATGGCGCACCACACCTCGGTGCGCCATAAGTACATCCATACTAATGGCGCACCTCGCCCTCGTGCGCCATTAGTATTTTTTTTGATTTCTGCTCGAGCCAACAGGTTATCTTCCACCTGACCTGATCCACATCAAGTTCCCTCTACTAGCTCGACTGGTCAGCAGCCAGTTCTCACACCAGGAGGTCCTGGGTTTGATTCCCAGGCTCCACAATTTTTTTATGCATTTAAAATGCTGTTTGATACTTATTTGTGTTTAAATATGTTCAAACTTGTTTAAATCATAACAGTAATATTTTTTTATAAGACAGTAATATTTTTTAAAAAATATCATCAAACA